>NC_141606.1:7474384-7794384 GCF_047967505.1 Dipteris shenzhenensis
AGCAGTCATGGCACCTATGTATGACAGCCAGTGAAGATCTGATTTTACCCTCATGGTTCCCTTGCTTATCTCTTGAGGTTTGAGCATAGTAAACATTCTTAGGGGAACAAACGGGGTAAACGGGGTCAGACCCTCGAACTCTGGAGTGTGGACCTCAAGTGCATGTGGGATGCCTCTAACTGAGCACACTCAAGTTGAATTGAGGTTCTGGAATTGTTTTAATTCTTTGGCTACCCTACAGGTATGATGACGGTCAACGGGATAGCTCTATGGCACCGGGTCAACAAGGTTTGACTGGCGGGATACATCTAATGCACCGATCGATAGGATATTTGGTCGTTGAGATAGCTCTATGGCACCGACTCGGTGGGATAGGAAAACACAATGTCGTCGATTGATTTTTGTGGATTGCTTGCAGGATTTGAGTTTATGTCCTAGATTTGTTATATTAGGGGGGTGCTACACTACCTAGTTCACCTATACAATGAAAAAACATGCAGAAAAAACACTTTTTGGAAGCAAAAATGCAAAATTTCATGAAGGGTGAGTTCTAGAACACAAAACAACTTCAAGATTTGGCAAGAATCAACATTTTGGTTTTTTTAAAATGGGATTGGACCTCACACACTCCTTAGCAATCACACCCACTATGTTCCTATCAACTTAAAACACAAAAAGGCATAAAAAACAAGCTTCAAATGCTCCCAAATGGCTTTCCAACAAGAAAAAATAGTTTTCCTGCTTTTCCATCCACACTTCCACTTCCTCCCTCTCTTTCCCCCTACAACTCCACTAACAAGCTCTAAGTTAAGCTTGAAGACTTGTGCAATGGGTAGATATCGAAGGGAAACAAGTGCAAATGCAAAAGCATACCTTTTCTCCCTGACAGCAGTGCCAAAAATGTAGTGGGTCTTGGCGGTGACTCATGTGTCGTGGGAATGTTGAAGATATGCTAATGGAGCCTCCACTTCGAGCTATTCCTTGTGGGAGCAATGCATAGCATGAGTCATTTGCAAGTGTCACTTGAACGGCCTCCAGATTTTTGTAATATGTCTCCACATGAGAAAGAGAGAAGGGGAAGAGGGGAGAGGAGAGGGAAGAAGGGAAGGAGAGGGAGAAGAGAAGAGGAAGAAGAAGGGAAGAAGAGAGTGAAGGGCATGGAGTGGTAGACACAAGGGCACTACAATGAAAACAAGGGAACACCCAAAACACTCTCTTAGAAGAGAAGAGGGAGCTTGTATTCAAACTTGTGCAAACAACAATGAAGACCAAAGTCAACACGTTGGCCTTTTATACCAATCACCTTTTGAAAAGAGGGCCAACCCTTTTCCGTTTTAGCAATCTCCTTCTCTTTAGAAAAACCAAAGGCTCTTGGGCCCGTAGGGTGCCAAGGCATATTACTATTCTTTCCATCTCTCCCTACTAGCGAAAATAGCACTTGTGTTAACCATATTAAAGCACTTGGGATAAACCTGGCATTAGGAGGTGGTCCTAATGAGTTCCCAAATAGCACTTGTGTTAGCCTTGTGCCTCCTAGGCTTAGGTGATTTGGGACTCAAACTCCTTGAGCGCCCTCATGCCTTAAACCATTTGTGGTTCAAATCCCATGATTGAGGCTCAAAAACCTAAAGTGGTGAGGCTTAACTTTCGTGAGACACTCCATAGCAACCCTACACGTTTCTTGAAATCTTTTGCTTTGAAATATTTGGGGATCAAACTCCCTGAGTTTGAGCTATACTCCTTTCATGGGGCTATTTTCATTGGTGTGGCTATTTCCTTGGATGTGGACATGAAATGTGCACGTTGCCTGCAATCTTTAGTCTTGGTGTTTGCTGGAACATACAACCTGTGCCTAGAATCCTTGGACTTTGGGCAGAATTTGGGTATTTGGGGATCAAACTCCTTGAGTTTGAGCTATACTCCTTCCATGTGCACATTCCTTGCCATCATTGGCTTGTTTGTTGAAGTAGATCATGTGGCCTTAATCATTGATTACCCTTCATTTGACGGCTATACTTTGTGGGTGTTAATAGTGGCTCATGCAAGCATTACAATCTAAAGTTGAAGAAGAAGAAAATTTCATGTCTCTCCAAATGAAATGAGGGAAGACAACCATGTTTCTCTAAAATGGAGGATATTTGAAGATGTCAATGTTGAAGGATTTGATAAAAAGAGATGGCTATTTTCATATAAGAGCACTCGGCCAAGGGAGCTTATAGGTCACGTGGTTCAATCCATCCCAAAATATGTGCTTCACAATTTCATGGCCAATTGTTGGCAGGATAAGTAGTTCAAGATGTGCCTTACCAATTTTCCCCATGACAATCTTTGTTATAGACTTTGCTTAAAATTATTCATTTCAAGAACAAGATGAGATACAAAGTGCTCACTAGTACAACAAGCACATAACAATTCTTGTGCATATCACGTACATTCATTTGCTTAATTCTTATATTCCTGATGCCAATCTACTTGTTGATTGCTGACTCATAGGAGTCCAGGTCAGTGCAACAAACATACCATTTCTACGTGTCAGATGATAGCGAACATGACACCTTATTTGTGCAGCTTGCTTTTCTACTACATTGGGAATGGCTGAAAAATGAAAATCCCCATGCAAAAAATATAAAACAACATTGGGTGTGATTAGATGGTGCTACCTCTCAATTTAAATCAGCCCATGGATTCTACTTTGTCTCAAGGTTCAAATCCTTGACCGCGGTCTAGATATGACGTGGAATTTCTTTGGGTCTAGCAATGGCAAGAGTGAATATGATGGATGTGGTGATGTTATTAACCAAGCTCTGTTTGAACACCAATTAACATGACCTCAAGAAAAGCTCAATGATGCCCATGATGTTGTAACATTGCTTACAGCCAACCTCTCCATAGGCATGCATTCAACATACAGTAAACAAAGCCTTAATAATAGTGTAGTACACAGAGTGTTCCATGAAGTGAAAGTGGATGAAGTGCAAAGGAGAAGCTAGCACGGTTGTGAGAAAATTAAAGGAGTTTGTGGTCTGCATAGCATATGGGGCTTTTCAAACAACCAACTGATTAAAACAAGAAAACTTTCTTGTTTTTGCAGTGCGTTCATCATAGGGGATCATGACGATTGTGAGAACATTGCAACTCCGAAGACATGGGAGCGAGCTCAAGTTTTCCCTCTTTGTTGAGATGGAGTGACAAACAATGGAGAGATAGACAACGACTCGCCACAGTTTGGGGAGAGTTTAGATTACATCACTGACTATTTGGAAGAGGAGGATAGCTTGCAATTATCACTGCCTCTTGGGAGAGCAAGAAAGATGACCTATACTTTCTATTGCAGTGCACAAAACCTAAGCACAAGGTTGAGGAAGCATTTAAGGATAATTGGGGAACAACCTATGAGAAGTGATATGTAGTAGTTGGAGCTTTTTGGTACAAAAAAATATCCAAGAGAGGCCGCAATTTACGAATTGCTACATAAGAGTCCACAAACATTTGTGTACTCTCATCTAGTAAGAGCTATTAAGTTCCAGATGAAACCTATGCAACAATGAAAGAAGGGCAAGAGCATCTTCAAATTGGATTTAGACATGCATGAGCACATCTTGGGGTGTCTTATAGTGGTGGACGAGGACGACTGAGATAGTACTAAGAAAATGTAGTCTCATTGCAAGGAAAAAATATTCCACTTATCCTAAATGTATTTGAGACTATGCTTCTTTTAGTAAATCCCAAACTAACCACTGCACTTGTTTTTGTAAATCATCTCAAATGATAAATCCCATGCTTGTTTTTAGTATATCCCAAACAACCACCATGCTGGTTTTATTAAATTGTTTTTGTAAATCCCAAATGATAAATCCTATGCTTATTTATAGTATATCCCAGACGACCACCACATTGGTTTTATTAAATCCCATAGTTACTTGTTTTTAGTGTATCCTAAACAACCACTGCATTACTTTTATTAAATTATTTTTGTAAATCCCAAACATCCACAAATCCATTCATCTTGTAATAATAGTAGCAAACCACTGCATTGGTGGCTATTAATATCCTAATGTAGCCAACCATCATGTTGGCGAACACTTATCTTGCACTATTACTGTGCTATCCTAAAATTTGTTGCACAGTGCTATTCTAAAATAGTCCCCTTTGGGCTGGTTATCTTTAATTGTCAGATAACCACCGGGCTACTTAAAACATTTAAGCACTAACATGCAAGCAAGGTGACACAAAATCAGGTATTATGAGCACCATAGATCATGGATGATGGCACTCCGAGAAAGTCCACAAGTCCAAGAAATGCCTGCAATATTTTTACTTTTTCAAAAATACAATGATATTTTGTAGCTCAAAGAAATGCCAAACTCCTAACTATCTTATTAGCCTCTCTATAGCAAGCATCTCCCAGCTCTTTAGGCCAGTCTGATGAACTATCCTAGACCTCATTACACACTCAAACCACCAATTAATTGCTTGCTTGCCCCTATCGACTTGTATACCCATAGTAACTCCTCCTTTCGCTTGCAGTCCTCTTCATCCTGGTATTTGCACTCTATACAACTTCATGCATCCACCATCTCCTACCAAAAGAAACCTATATCATGAGCTTGACAAGTACCTTAAAGGAGGAGAAACAATAGCCAGGGAAATTAATATTTGCCGTCTTTGCCGACTCCAAGTCATACACCCACAACCAAAGCATGTCCTCCTTGTAGCTATTTTCCTCCCTCTTCTCTGGGTCTGCTTCTGTGAGGAGGTCATCCAACATCATTCTCAGATAGAACAAAATCATTCCAAAGTATTTTGGGGGGGGTCCACATTTCTTTGAGCAGGTTGCCTTTTTGAGCTCCCTGATTGCAGGCTTGGCCCTCCTTGCTCCTTTCTCGAAGGGGGCTGGTTCCTTCCTTCAGGGGCCCCTGGCCCATCCCTTCATGTTGCTTCCTCTTTGCTTGATTTGAGCTTCTTGGTTGGAGGCTCGGCCCTTCTTGCTCCTTTCCTGAAGGGGGCTAGCTCCTCCCTTTAGGCTCCTTTTCCTCACAGTCAAGGCTTGGGATTTTGACCTTCTTCAATTTGAGCTCCTTGTCTTTTGCATTTTTTTCCCAAATGGCAATTTGAGGTGTAGCATCTACTTTCTCATTGTAGATAGGTTTAGCAAGCTGGCACGTTTGATCTGTCCATGACCTGGGCAATAGCAAATGGCATTCTCTACATAGCAATCTTGTATTCACAAACACTCCAAACCAAAAAACATGCACAGGGTGGTAGCACGCAGGCCATTGGATCATGCAGTCATCTATGAGGGGGGTATGGTAAAGCATGCATTTAGGATCCTATTGTTGCATAGCAAGATAGGCATCCGATTTAACTATTATAGCCGTCAATACCATAGTCTTTCTCTGTACATGATGAAGTTGCTTCTTGATTCCTTCCTCCCTCATCCTAAGGCTGTGGATATTCTCCTTGATCTCCTCCACTCTTTGCTCACTATGTGTAATAGCTTCTTTTGAATCCCTCAGCATTTGTTGAAGCTGCTTAAATTGCACAAAAACATCAACATGGGCCATTTCCAAGTTTTCCACTCTAGTTTGAAAATCTCTCACAACAATGGACTTCTTTTCAAAACTGTCAAAAGCCATGGCAAGCTCGTGCACAACCCTATCGTAATCTTGTTGTAGGGTCTTGTAGCTTACTTTTTGAACTTCCAACAATGTTCGAAACCCTCATCATGGCTACTGCAACTTGCTCCACCATGGCTGCTCTTTGCATCCTTCCTAGATTGGAGAGTTGCCACATTGTCTTCTCCACCCCAAATGCTCTCTGCCCCATCCTTCTTGGCCTTGAAGCTCTCTCGCAGTTCTTGCATCACCGCTCTAGTTTGTGCATTCTCCCTTGTTAGCTCCTCCATCATCTGCATTTTACATGTTGCAGAGCCATTTGTAAAGACCCTCCTTTTTGGCTCTTTGATCTTCAAGCTTCTTTTGCATCAATGCTAGCTCCTTGTCTGCCATGTCCCTATCACTTCTCACTTCTTCAAGCCTATCTTGGAGCTCCTTGATGCACTTCTCTACTTCTTCTCTTCTATCCTTTCTATGTCGACCATTTTTGTAGTGGCCTCAACTTGCTCTTGTGTCTGCAAGGCCCTCGCTTGTGCCTCCTCTATCTTGGCTTCTGCACCCTCCTTGAGAATTTTCTCAAGTTGCACTGCCTTTGTTGCATCGGTGGCTTCCACTTGTAGAAAAGTCACCTTCTGAGACATCTTCTTATTGTATTTCTCAAAAATCCCTTTGATGGTAGATGTCATTAGGTGCATTACAACCCCAGCAGATTGAGATGACAATTGGGATTTACCATCCATGCAATTCTTCAGGTTGATTATCACGCTCTTGGAGATCGCCCTTAAGAAAGATACATCACATCCTTTTAGTTGCTCTACTACTGCTTGAACCTACCACAACTTCACAGCTCCTCCGTATTAAGAAAGAAGTGCATTGTCTTCTTCAACACATCTTAGAGGTTTCTCGGCAAGCTAGAAATCTTGACTCCACCATATGAGCGTTGGGTTATACATCTAGAATATCCTATCTCTTCCACTTCTTCTCGAAGAAGTGTGCTTGCAAATTGCCTCCAAGAATGCCTAGCGCATTTTCAATCACGCTTTTAGTAATGGTAATCTTCTCACCTGGACAAACTATTTGCCCCTACTTCACCTTCACCTCCTATACCAATTTGGTGAAGTTGCTGAGAGCATCCAAATTGGGCTTTTGAACAGCACGTGAGGAGCTCCCATATGTCACAATTTCAAGATCAGGGGGGGAGAGCCTCTCGCACTGTGCTGCAGAGGGGGAGGGAAGATTATGTGAGGAGATCCCGGACTATGCAGGGTCCATTGCGAGAGGGGATAAAAATTGTAGGAAGAGTGCAAGGGAGATAGAAATGGTCAAGAGGGACAGAAGACTGAAATAGTTAAGGGAATGGAATACTAGAGGCTTAAGTTTGTAGCCCGACGACACTATCAAGGTGAGAGCTACCATGGTGGTTGGACCGAATTTTGATTAATTCAAGGCGATAGTACTACCTTGCATCGTAATGAGTGACTAGAGGTTGTGGCGTCTAAGATTACCAGCCACATCTATAGTGGTGGCTAAGATTCCACCTAGCTAGTAGGTTAATTACCAGCCATCATAGTGGCCCGCAATTACTCACCTTCCAGTTACCACCACCGGGCTTGCATGCATGATTACTACTATGAGTGCAGTAAATGACTAGTCATTGGGCTTGCATGCTCAGTAGATTACTAGAGTGCATGGTAATGAGTGATTAGAGATGATTAGGCTTCATGATTTACTTTTGTAGTAATTATTGCCTGATGGTGGTGGCTCTCATCAAGCATGTGTGTGACCACCACGCTGGTAGTTAATTACCAACCATTGCAGTGGCCCACAGTTACTCACTGCATGCATAACTACTATGAGTGTAGTAAATTAGAGGTGATTAGAGGTCACCGGTGGTATCTAAGATTACTAGCCACATCTGTGGTGGCGGGCTAGGATTCCATCAGGCTGGCAGTTAATTACCAGCCATCCACTATAGTGGTCGACAATTACTCATCTTCCAGTTACCACCACTAGGCTTGCATGTATGATTACTACGAGTGCAATAAATTACTAGTCACTAGGCTTGCATGCTTAGTAGAGTATTAGAGTGCATGGTAATGAGTGATTAGAGGTGATTAGGCTTCATGATTTACTTTTGTGCTAAATACCGCCTGGTGGTTGTGGCTCTCATCAGCCTCGTCTATGGCCACCGGGCTAGAGTTAATTACCAGCCCACCACAGTGGTCCATAGCTCCTCACCTCCATGCATGATTACTACGAGTGCAGTAAATTACGAGTCACTGAGCTTGCATGCCCAATAGAGTACTAGAGTGCATAGTAATGAGTGATTAGAGGTGATTAAGCTTCATGATTTACTTTTGTGGTAATTATTTCTTGGTGGTGATCAGCCACGTCTGTGGCCATTGGGCTGGCAGTTAACCACCAACCATCATAGTGGCCTGCAGTTACTCACTTGCATGCATGATTACTACGAGTGTAGTAAATTACCAATCATCAGGCTTGCATGCTCAATAGAGTACTAGAGTGCATGGTAATGAGTGATTAGAGGTGATTAGGCTTCATGATTTACTTTTGTGGTAAGTATTGCTCGGTAGTGGTGGCTCTCAATGACCGGGGTAGTCAATAGAGCAAGCGAGAAAAAGCGAGCGGGCCCAATGAAGCGAGCGAGTTTTTTTACAATTCCTCCGATGAGAACAAATTTGAAACCGAACTTACTATAGCAATATAGCAAGATGTTGTCATAATAAGCATACCAATAATCAGACTTACAATCCACCCTATCTTTCACTTGAAGAACATAAACTAATTACCAAACTCATAACATAGATGACTATTGAAATACCACTTCACCCGCAAAATGCACTAGACCAAAACTTTCCAAATGTATCCATGGTTCACCACAACAATTATCAGTCTATGAACAAAATGGTGTTTTAAACCATGTTCTAATCCCCCTGACATTCATCATCAAGAAAGTAGTTGCGCGCATGTGGTTTATCTAATTGCCACTCATCATATCTCTTGTCGGCTGTCATGAATCTTGCCATTTTTTCTGCATAGCATGGCAACAAACTACAACAAAACATACATTTCAAAGGAAAGTAAGTCAAAGTGGAACAATGAAAATAATTTCCAACAAGAAGAAAGCCTTCCCATCCTTATGTGTTATACAAAAGACAATTCGCTACCAATAAAAAGCAAAAAAAATCAATTGCTAGATCAAGGCCTTACAAACACTATCCAAAGCATCAAAATTTGTACTTTCTTGATTCAAAGGCACCCGTAAATGTTCACTATCTACCATATTATAAAGATGCTAAATAACACTTTCAAAGTCCTCAATTTTAGCATTCAAAATATATAACAAAAAAACTTAGGGCCAGTAGCATACTACTCATCAAAGGGGTTTGTGACAGGTTCCACTCTCTCTTCTTCCCCCTCTCCATCATGCTCTGACCTGATCCGTTTTCCAGAATGATCTGCCACAAGTGGCTCAACAATGCTAGCCATAATACTGTTGTCTGAATCAAATGAAAAACAAGGCCTGCCAATGGCCTGACAAGCACGCATAAGAGGGCTGTACCACAACCCATCTCTAGAACAAGCCCTCCAGGAACACAGAGAAGAGACATAATGCAACCTACAAAAAAACTACTCCTCTCTAGTCCACCTCGTGCTAGCTGAGAAGACATCGGCATGATTGTCCTTGCAGAGGGAGGTATGTAATGAGTCCAGACATCTTCACGTGGATCAATCAAAAGCTGTTGGAAAAGTGGAAAGCTCTCCTCCCAAAAAACTATTGGATTCTTCTTTGCTCTACGTATTAGAGCTAATACTGAAGATTGCATCTGGAAACCACATGGAGAAAAACATGTATAGTATATTGACTTCAACTAGCAAGCATTATAGCATGAAAGATGGCAAAGATAGCATGCATAGGACTTATCCTTCCAAACATAGCATGCATAGGACCAACGAGGAGACATTTGTCAAAGACACTTTTATCATGGAATGCAAACATAGAATGCATGGAATGGTAGCTTACCTTAACACTTTTATCATGTTCTCTACAAAATCCATATGGAAACTTGTCATGAATGATCACACGTCTGACAACCTCCAAGCCCTGGACATATGCAAACCGTTCCATCCAACCAATACATTGTCCTACAAGCAATTAATTTTATTTAAAACTAGTAGAATGGAAACAAAAAATGTGAAATGTCAATTGTAGTATTGTGCCTTACCTGCCAAAGGACATATGCATGCCAACCAACCACTATCAGACAAAGAAGCTGATGCAACTGCAAGCCCATGCCGCACATGGTCCTCGAGCAAGACATTCCAAGTAGGAGTGGATCCTCTCTCATCAAGTGGATAGCCAGATGGAAAATCGAGCAATATAAAATCTGAAGCCCACTTCACCTTCTTACCCATCCTCTTGTAGTCCTGATCTCGACTGGCCACTGTAATAAAAAACTCATGCAAAATAGCATACTTATCATTTCTTTTAGAGTCAGCAAAGTCTTTGCCCATTGCAATGTAATCTCCAACTGTACAAGCAAACAAAGGTGTGATGCCACGGGCCAAGGAAATGTCAGGTGACTGTGATCGATGGAACACGTATGGCTTCACAAGTCCCGAGATTGATTCTCCATCTATATGCAAAAGCAAATTAATTACAAGTAAAACTAGTGTTAAAGGAACAACTACATATGCAGAACACAACAACACCCTTACCTGCACTCTCTATGTGATCCATTTCATGCCGCATAGGACTAGATGGTCCCTCATCTAGAAAGAGAACAATCATAAACTTATTAATGCAATGTCAAAACAAATTGAAGACAACATCAACAAACAATCATATTGTATCTTCCTTACCTTTTTCTGTAGGATGTTCTTGTTTCTCTTTCTCTTTCTTATCTCTCCTTGAGCTTCCCTCCACTTTGTCCTTACTTGCTTCATTGGCTTTTTGTGAAGCATAAGTATTGTACAAGTCTCTTTCTCGCACCAGTACTTGTCCTTTAGGAAAATCTATCCACCAGGGACAATGTGCTAATTCCCATTGAGAGAGACGGTGCATGCCAGGTGGATACATGCATGCAGCATGACCAATCTCCACCCAACTCTTGCACAAATTTGGAATGTCAGAGATCCTTTTCTCTATTGCCAAGTGGGAGAGATATCTATCAACCAAGAAACACAAAAAAATTGGATGTCCCAAACCATCAAAAGGTCAAAAAATCAAGTGGAACAACCATCAATGATTGTGTAAGTACATGAATCAATAGCACAAAAATAGACAAATGAAAAATGAACCTTCGAATGAATTGACAACATACCTATAAACCACCCTATGGGTAGCCATGTCCAACTCAGATAGTCCATCTCCTTTTTTTCCACCCTTGCTCTCCATCTTTGTTTCCTTTGATCTTAGCACCACAAACATATGTTTTCTCCCCTCTAGTTTTATATCCTCCATGTATTGCTGCAATGTGTAATCCTTAGGGGTATCCAAAGGCATGCCCATTGTTGTGATTACCCTCAAATCTTCAAGCACTTTCAATGACTGTCTCTCCACCTTCTCCAAAAATATCTCTCTACTAATCCACCTAAACAGTAAAAGTTGACGCAATTTTATAATAAAAAAATAAGAGTCATGTTATTGGCAAGAAACAAACAAACACCATGAAAGATGATTTGTATTGGTAGAAGAAACACACCCTCTGTACTCAAGGTCGCCCACAGGCATGAAGTACATGTCTCGCATAGGTTTAGTGGCTTCTAACAAAGAAAGGAAAATATTTTTTTTTTCTAATCTCAAATCAGACTTTGCAATGAGTTGGAGCTTCTCCAATGTCACGCAAGAGTCCACACCATCAAAGCGCAAGGCAAACAACTTTTCCAACCAAGCCTCTCCAAGACCAGGATCTATACAATTCAACACCTATCCAAAGATGACATGTCAGTCACTTAACTTCAAAATAAATGCAACAAAGTATAGAAAATTCAATTCACACCTTTCCCATCCTATCAGCAATTCTCTTTTGAATTATGGTACGCTGCTTTCCTTCTGCCTCTCCCCTTTGATCTTAGATATTTTGTCCATTGCTTTTTTAAGTTCTGTATTGTACTCAACCTACATACATAAGTTCCAATTAGAGAAAGCAAAGGAGTGATAAAGAAGTAAGCATCAATACAAATGCAACATTCTACCTGGAAGACAAGCCTTGCCAGATAACCTCTTGTCAATGGAAACCATGGCTTCTTCCCTTTACTCTCTTGAGCCCTCCAATTCTCTATTGATTTGATCTCACTCAAAGACAATGTTTTCATAAACACCATAGAGTCACACTCACAAATGTTGTGTGCATTTATGAGTATGTCCCTTAGACTGGGTTTGATAATGGCATGTTCATTCATGCTAGAAAACAAACAATAAAGTACACAACCCAATCAATAAATGCAAAGTAGCATAAAACACAAATGTGGAGAAGATTCAAAGAGTCCATGTACTTACGAATTCATTCGTTGTAGCCCTGCCAAGAGAGCAATCTCACTAATTTTCCTTGGGTCAATTATTGTGCATACCACTCGTACATGTCTTTTCTTGTTTGTAGGAAAGATTTCCTTGATAACACTCATCCATGCAGTGGTCCTATGATTGCCCTCCCAAACAAATAACATCTTTTGCGACATAAAATGAAAGTCAGTGTTAGACATCACATCTTTCTCAAACTCCTCATCCACCTCTCTCCAGGTGGGAGACCAACTCTTCCTCATATCATCTGTCACAACTATCTCCCCTCCATCACTCTTGCAGACAGATACAATGAAAGACCCTTTCTCCGGGAGATAGCCCTCCACTTGAAATGTACTTTTGAGTGAAGATACATCATCACGAAGTCCTCTCACTCTTGCATAAGGTATCAACCTACACAAGGGAATGCGAGGACACTGGTTTGAATCAAGCATCCTACATTTGCCAATCACATCACCTCCTCCTTCCACCTGAACTTCACTATCATCCAACTCATCCTCCTCCACTCTTGGACCTTCATCTCTTTGAGTTGATGATACTTCAACCTCTAGACCCACCACACTTTCTTGCTCTTCGGTTCCACCTACTGATGATTCAACATTGTGATCTACTTTTGTTCCTCTTGTCACCTTTGTAGAATGTGCCACTTGAACTTTTCTGCCTTTTTTTCCTGTCATCCTGAAAAGACAAAAAACAAGGCATTTTTCCAATCATAGTTCTCAAAACCTTTTCAATAAAAACCAAAACTAAAAACAAGAAACAACATGTAACAGTCGTTGCTTTCTTTTCCGTTGTGTCGAAAGTAGCAGCTCCAGCCTCATCCACTCGACTTTTCGGTATTACTTTTTCATATCCGTCTGATGAATGGCATATAGCTTCGGGAATACTAGCCATTTCTAGCATGATTTTGGGAAATTTAATCGCCGTTACTCAAACAAGTATGAAACGTATGCTGGCATATTCCTCCACAAGCCAAATCAGCTATATCATGATTGGGATACTCGCTGCAGGCCCCGATAATGGCTATGCAAGTATGACAACTTATACGTTCATTCACAGCAAGTATGACAACTGCCACCACGCTACGCCACGCCACCTGCTCGACTTGTTGGTAGGTCAAAGGGCTAAAGGTTCAATTGATAGATGAAGTGGAATCGTATAAATGGTAACAAAGACGGAAGGAATCATCAAATTCGTTTTACGATTCGTGCTATCGATAGCCGCCCGGAGCAACGGGTTTGACCGGCTGGAAGTGAAAACTCTATAGGACGCCGCAGACGACACCTCAGCACACAAGCTAATATCCATCATAACGATGGGCATTACAATATAAGCCACCAGAGAAAGGGAGATGAAAGCGAGGCGCCGAAAGGAAAGAACGAAAGGAAAGAACAAATGCTGTGGTGGCAGTTGGACTGCCTGGGGCAGCAAAAGAGGCTAACGCGCTGCCTCTTTTGCTGCCCCAGGCAGTCCAACTGCCACCACAGCCAAGAGAGGGCAGGAAGGTACTATGATCATTCATGAACTCTGAGCGACTATCGTCGTCTACAAGGGGAGGACTCATGTCCAGTTCTATCCCAGCAATGCATCGTCAACACACAACCCTTCTTCTGTATTTCTTTCTGAGCTGCCCAACAACAAAACACACATGTAATAAAATTCGCCAAAACATGAGCGCATGAAAGGGAAGGTACTTGGGGCACTCTTGTTGATCTTCGAGTTTTTGAGAAGCGTTGCGTCTCTACTTGCAAGCTATAAAGTAGTTGGTAGTAGATGACTTCTCAACAAAGTCGAGAACCGAAATCTCACATCAGAGCCTCCAAGCGTAGCTCCCTACAAAAAAGTATGTATAGACAATCATACAACACGTAGTAAATTCAAGCAAACAATCAAAAGAACGGAGGGAGATAGATAGAGCTTGTAAAAGGTATGGCAACAGGATCTAAGTAGAAGGCTTCGTGCAGAAAAAGAGGAAACTCTTTCCCCCTATTCCTTGAATCAAAAAATCACAATCAAGTTGAAAAACAGCCGAGTCGTGAATAGTATCCCAAGTGGTAGAGAAGGTTCGTTTTGGGAAAAGGAAGCGAGATAGACCATACGTTTTGCCGCAACCCTCTTACAGTCGTGTCCAGGCTCCTCAAAAGAGTTGCTCTAAGAATCCGATGCCCAGTGGTAGCTACCAGTGTGTCAACGAACTCCAATATTTCACCATGATGTAGTGAACCTTCCTTTGAGCAGTGCGCCACTGTGCGATTCCTACGCAGCTTCCTGAGTCTTCCAGCAAAGGGAGTTTTACAGTGGAACTGGCTTTACTGGAGTTCCAAGAAAGAGCACGAACAATCAGAACGAGGCGAAGGAGGGAGGAGGGCAAGGAAGGCGAGCTGGGGGAGGTAAGCTTGGAGGAGGGAACGGATGAGGGGGAGCAGAGACGAGGGGTTGAGGGGGAGTTGAGGAAGTAGAAGTTATCACACACACAGATGGAGGAGGGAACGGATGAGGGGGAGTTGAGGAAGTAGAAGTTATCACACACACAGATGAAGACGAAGAAGATAACGATGGAAGCGAAGGTTCGGGCGCCATTGGTTGGCGGAAGTGGACGAGCCATTGGTTGGCGGAAGTGGAGTGGCTGAGCGGCTATTGAAGAAGGCGAAGTGGACGAGCCATTGGTTGGCGGAAGTGGACGAGCCATTGATTGGCGGAAGTGAAGAAGGAAGCCTCGCGTCTGCTTCCTTCTTCTTGAGATCTTCTTCTTTTATGAGCATTTACTCAGCATTTACTCCACTCGAATTCCAATGGACCTGTCATCCCGCCCAACGCTCAGTCAATGGCAGGCCTAGCCTTTAGAGAAACGATTTTATCAGATTTTGCAGGCCTGGTCATTATTAGACGGTAGGAGAAGACGTGGGTATGGGTAACGCCAGAAACCGCATAACCCTTGTAATAGTGAGGAGAACACCTTGTAATGACTCATGATGGAAATAGTAATATTGCTCGTTCATGCAAATGTGAAGTAAACTAACACGTTTTGATAGTTTTCATTTTAGATATGGATTTGAAGATACTACTCATTCTAACTATTACTCTAGTAAAATATAGTAATTATAAATCTTTAATTTTTTTCTTGATATTTTAGTCGTTCAATTATATAAATTTGAAAGTTACTTCTCTTTTTATTCATTTATATTAAATGTACACCCTTACTGAATGAAATGCATGGAGGCGTCATTCAAGTTACTATATGCATGAAGGCATCTTGTTCAAATAAAGACTTGCAATTAAACGACCACCTTGGATGCTAATAGTGACATCCATTTGCATTTGACACTTACAGAGACGAACTTGCTTCTTCTCTTCTCTCCCATAATCCCTCTCAGTGGCTCTTTCAACACTTCTCTTTGCTCCATTCTCTTCGGTCTCCAACACATCTATGCCATTTCTTCTTTTGCCTCCCTGCTTCCGGACCCTTTGTGTAGCTAGCTTTTCTCTTGTTCTTTGGTTGGTGTCGTCTGGTGCTACATCTTGGCTCTAGCATTTGAATCATGCCTTTCTCAGTTTTCATTCGCTTTGGAGAACACGAATCATTGACCATTCGTTTTGACACTCCTTTCTTGGAGGTTTCATTGGTGGAGCTTAAGGAACACTTTCACATTGAGAACGAGGACATTGAGCTGCATCAAGAAATCGGAATAGATGAGCTTGCCATTGTACTTCCAGTGGTAAACTTAGAGGATGGTCAGAAAGGGTTCAAGATTAGTGGTAGCCAACAATCAACCTTAAGAGTTCACATGCCCTATAAAAGAGGTTCTCATGGTGACTTTATGAATCATGAACTAAATAGTGTGGTTTCACTGATAGAGAGGATGCCTTTGAATAGTTCTCTTCATGTTGCGCTCAAATCTGCAGTTCGAGTGGAGAAAGTTACTGAGCTTCCTCTAACTTATGATGGATATATTGTCTTCGAACTTCCACCTATGCCTAAGGGTTCACCAATGTCTGGAATGGAACAGAATACTGATGGTCATGTTTGGACAAAATATTCCACATGTTCGCAAGAGTGCTTCAATGGTGTTGTGAGAATGAGTAGATGTTCAGGTTATTTGAGATGTTGTAATTTGGATTGTCCTTTCCTTGAACGAATGGGAGTTTTAAATGATACACAATGGAAAGGAAAGCTTAGGAGACCTCCTCTACCTGGTCCCATTGATCCAGCCTTGGGGTCACTTGTGTGCAAGCATTGTGATGCAATACCAGAGTGTGTTTACCTATGCAGTGCTATTATATATTATTGCTTTCCCCATGAACGAGTGAAGACAACGAGATGTGCAGTGCATGTGGGTTTCCATGACCATCCAGTTGAAAAAGGTAGAAGTCGAGCAAAGGAAATGCAAGTAGATGATCTCATTTCAATGCGTGCAAGGTTGAATGGAAATTCCTCTTGCAAAAAAATCGAGGTGTCTGTGGCACAAGACCTTGTGATGGAGATGATGCTAGCAAAGGATGGGGTTGTTGTGGAGCCGCTAGATGATCAAAAGTTCGAAGAAGTGCTTGAAACCATTACACCAATGACCCAGAGAAGGAGGCTTCAGAGAGTGGTGCAGAGCGCAAGAAGTGAGGCTAGAGGAGGGGATGGTGGAATGGATTCAATACTTGATTTAAAGAGGAGATGCAAATATCCATACCTACAAAGTATCCTATTTCCTGAACAATTGCAAGATGAACAACAACCACATATCTTCAAAATGTCGACCATTGGTCCAGGATCAAGAGTTGATCTAGTGAATCGCATGCGGCCTAGTGGGAGCTTGGGATCACAATGGGTTCATTTTGACCATGTGCATCGAGTGAGGGGATGGTCAACAATGGGTGCTCATGTGTATGACCCATTCATAAGGGAACTATTAACTATAGCAATATGTGAATTCAAGGTGGAGGATAACCATGCTCAAGTTCGATTCTGGGAGCTACTGAACAATACAATGGAGAAGAATGGTTTTAAAAAACCTGAATTCCGTGGATTCATGGCAGATGGAGCAGGAGCAATTTGGCTGGCTGTCCGCACTGTTTACAATGGGGGACCGGAAAATGTGATGGATGGTAGAGAAAGAACTTGTGTTTTCCATTGGGAGATGAGCATGGTTGAGCACACCAGACGATGCATTAAGCCGCAATTTCAGGAGGAGCATAAACTTCTATGTCGGAAGTGGAGAGAGGCAACAACTTCAACTTCTGCAGACCAATGCAAACAAACATTGAATTTGTATTGGTCCCCAATTCATGTGAAGGAGGGTGAGCTACCAACATTGCATACGTGGCTTGCTTGGTGGGATGTTAGAGTCAACCAGTGGGGGGGAATGTTCTTGCAGCAAGAAGAGCACTCTGGATTTGTTCCTACAGTGAACCTTTCAGAGACAAAACATTCTAGCATGAGAGCAGCACATGGATATGCAAAACACATAACATTGTATGATGCTTGTGCAGCAGATCTTGCAATGAGTGTCCTTCAGAGTGCCCACTACAATGCCTTTATGAATGGAAGACACTTGGGTACAGGACCAAATTTGGATGCTCTCCGGCGAAGAATACTTGATGGTAGTGGGTCTGGTAAAGGGGACAGAAATAGGCTTGTGGATTTATCACACATAGTGATTGAAGAGGGTGGGATACAATCTCCTGAGATGAATAGGCCAATAACAGAATCGGTGAGCATAAGAAGAAAGAGGGGTTCAAAATGTTCAACATCGGTCCATGCAAATGATAGTCATCGACCAGAATACATGACAGTGACAATAAGGAGAGTGATAGGAAAAAGAAGACAAATTGATTTTAAAAGTCCATCACAGGACGTGGTTTGTAGAGAGATAGATATTCATGAAGCCAATTGGGCGATCAGGAGAACTGAACCACATAGCGTTGTCACATGCTTTGGCTACTTGGCAGAGAGTCGGAGACGATGTGGGGCACTAATCAATGCACTTGGTAGAAGTGCAAGTTATGGTGTGCCAGCCCCTTGTTTTAAGGGAAGAAGGCAACATTCTCATGGAGTGACAGAGCAGTTTGTATGGTTTTGTAATACTTTTGTCACCCATACATGGAATGTGGATAAATCCATTCAAGGTGTTCCTGGGGTCTCTCCAGGTGTATGGAAGGTTGCAAGTGGGACATCAATGACTGTAGATGAGAGGGGTGCCCTTGTAAGGGCAGGGTTCGTATTTAATAGTGATGATTCTATTGGTGTGATGGGACCTCCTTATGCACGACAGATCCATACACCTAGCCATGTGCGCCCTTCTCATCGTGATGGAAAGCTTGTTTCATGGAGAAGTAAGTTGAATAAAGATTTCAACGAAAGGATACACAAGGCAGTTACAGAAAATGGGGAGGTGGTGAGAGAGAACACATGAGGTGCATGTATTCCATGTTCGTACAACAGGATCAATGTCTAAGGGGCTAACATATAGTGTCTTGATTTCAGAGTTTCCACGTTGCACATGCCTTGATTTCACAGAAAGGGAAGCAAGAAAAAGTCCCTACATGCCTTGCAAGCACATATACTTCGTGTTTATTGTTGTCTTGGGCTTAACTGAAATGGTGCATCAGTTTATGCATCAGGCTGCATTGACAAAAGTTGAATTGTTTCAAGCTCTGGGTGGTAGAAGAAACCCATCAAGTATGTAGTGTATGGCTTGGATGCCCTTTTTTTTCAATTCCTTCAGAATCGGATAATATATGTAGGTGTGCTTCCTTGCATGATGCTGCACTAAGTTGTATTTTTTGAAGGTGGAAGAAACCCATGAAGCATTTAGTAGGCAGCCTAGATGCCTTTTTTCTATTTCCTTTGGAAGCAGATGATATACATAGGTGTGCTTCCATGTTTTGGCAATGCACAAAAAAACATTTTGTACAATCATTCCAAGGGTTGGAAGATATTTTGAAGCATCAAATTTTTCTATCAACTTTTTTTTGTATGACATATGCTTTTTGTGCTATGGAGTTAATAACTTTTAGAAAAAAGGTGACTTCTGACAACATGAAGAGCAGTTAATGTAATATGTTACTATTCTCATTATTGAAAGCATTCAATGTTTTATTTTATCATTACTTTTTCACAGCAAAGGAAACATGATTTGAACATGTACTTCTGGAAACATGCTAGCCAAGATGCAGGCGAGTGGTTAAGCTTTCTTAGAGCATAAATTGTGGTAATTGGCTGTCCTGGATGAATATGATGTGGTTGTTATTAAACAGATAACACCTTGCATTGTTGTTTGTCCACGCTCGCTTATTTGGCCTCGCTCGCTTTTTGGTAATCCTCTCAATGACCACGTCTGTCGTGGTTGAGATTCCATCGAGCTATTAGTAGTTAATTACTAGCCACTGCAGTGGCCTACTGAGGCAATACCCAAAAATGCTTTAAGAGGTGGATGGGACCTCTTCGGAATTTCAATGAATATCTGCCAAGCATAAATCACTTCAGACATCAGCATGAATTTGGAGCCACAGCCTACTTGGTGTAGACCAAAGCTGCTCAATGAAAAGTACCTCCTTGAATACATATAGGCTCCAACTTCCTTTCGCATGCATCCCACATTTGATGCAGTACACCATCACTACTAGTGGGATGCAAATCATCATGATCCAGATAATGCAGACGCTCCTCGCAACTGGCCGTTAATCAATAGAAACTCAAAAGTCAAATGGACAAGCCAAGAAACACTCATCAGAGCCTTGGACAAACATGCATTACTTATGCAAGGTAGTTATAACAAAACACTCAAGGAAAGTGCAAAATACAGTGAAGCCTTAGCAGTGAACCTGGAGGTGTCCCTCACCATTGATGACCATTTGCCCAACCTCAACTTCAATCCAAATCAACAGATAGATACTCAAACAACAAGTCGCCTCTTTCAAAGAGCCCTATCTCTTCAAGGATGTGATGTGTGTTTTGTCGAAGAAATGGTTGACATAGGCTTCTTAAAAACTGAGCAAGCAATCTATGGTGTTGATGGATTACAAGGAAAAGATCGATAACATTTCAAAGTGACCATAGTTGTAGAACAAGACCTTGGGTCATATTCTAGTTAGAGATATAGGCCCAAGCATGGAAATAAGTTCTCACATTAGCTTAGGTGAAGAAGAATTCTTGTTCATGAATATTGATGGAGTTTTTTGTTAACCTTGTGGAAAATGTTGTCCCTGTTTTTCCCAAGTGCATGTTCCAAGGGTGTTGGTCACCTACAGTTGGTCATTGCTCGTTGTAGTATAGGTGTTCACAAGTGTAGAATAGGTCCTTGCATTGTGTTCCAGTGAGAGGTGTAAGCTAAAGCATGGAAAGCAAATCTCATGTATGCGTGCTTGAGAAAGAGTTCAAGGGTTTAGAAGGGGATTTCGGGGTTCAAAAGGGGGACAAGGTTGAGAGAGCTAACTAGGAGTTCCAAGGTTTAGAGGGGGTTGTAGGGTTTAAGAGGAGTCCAAGGTTGAGGAGTGGAGAGCTAGTCTCCTTTGCGGATTCAAGGGGAAAGGGTGAAGGAGGAGGGAGGAGGAGGATGAGGGAGGAGGAGGAAGGAGGAGGGAGGAGGAGGAGGGAGGAGGAGGAGGGAGGAAGGAGGAGGAGGAGGAGGGAGGAAGGAGAAGGGAGGAAGGAGGAAGAGGAGGAGGGAGGAAGGAGGAGGAAGGAGAAGGAGATGGGAGGAGAAGGAGGAAGGAGGAGGAAGGAGAAGGAGATGGGAGGAGAAGGAGGAAGGAGAAGGAAGGAGAAGGAGGAGGAGGGAGGAGGAGGAGAAGGGAGGAGAAGGATGAGGGAGGAGGAGGAGGGAGTATAAGGGTAGAGAGTGCAAGGGTAAGGGATGATAGAACACGATAGTGTAAAAGAGCATGGACGCAATGGAGATCAATCACATTGAATACAATAGTGAGCTTGAACACTGAACCCCAAAGAGTGGGACCTTCATTCCATTGAGAGATATTTATACATGTTGGTCTCTACATAATCTGTGGGTACCTCCATGGTGGGACCTCTTTTGTAGGAGACCTTTTGGACAGGAGTCCCTCCACTTTTGGGGGGGAACCTTTTGGGTATCTACACAAAGTGGGGGGACCTTTTGGGTCTCTACACAAAGTGGAGGGACTTTTTGGGTCTCTACACAAAGTGGAGGGACCTCCAACAACCAAATATATTTGTAGGTGACCAAACCTCAAAACTTAAAAATGATGACTAGTGAAATGTTTCCATATCATTACAACCAATTTCATTTTGATAGTCGAGAGGCAAACAGACTATTAAACATAAAATTTATAATGCTAATTAACTCCTACATCAAAACTTGGAAATCACTTCTCTAAACTCTTGCACAAAGTATGCAAGGTCTTCATTCCCTTATTGAGACTTAGGACGTTCCTCAATGATCATTAATTCCTACCTCGAACTTGGAAAGCACTTGTCCAAAAATTTTACAAAAGTATTCAAGGCTTTGTTCCCTTGTTGAGAGTATGGACATTTCGAATATCGCCAAATTTATTAGGCTAAATCAAGAATTCCTTAGATCAACTCATGGATTCTTACCATGTGGGAGTTGTGGCATTCACGTTTACATTTTGCCACCAAGTGAATGCTTTCCCCCTTTAAAACATCTCTATGAGAGTAGAGCATAGTTGATCTAGATGAATTGGTAAGTGTGAAACATGCTATCCATTGACTCAAAGAAGTGTGCACAAACTCAAACCTTTTATCCCTAGGATATACCTTAGGATTGAAGAAAGGATAATTTTTATACATAGTCTAATGAGACCAACTAGGTGGTTCCCAAGAGCACCCAACTTATTGTGTAGCCCTATTGGGTTGGTGACTCCCTAATGACATCCATGCATGGATTGTCTTGTATGGTATGGGACATCTTACGTGGGAGAGCACACACTTGGGTCTCTAGCTCCAAGGTGACCCTAGCAAGGATCTACAATTGGATATTGATACACTAATCCACACTTGGTCATGTCTCCTTTTTGGCTATTGTTCCTTTGGCAAGTATGCTTATAGTAAGAGATGATTCAATCAAACACATATTTTAAGAATGCCCCTTTGTAAATTTGAGATAGTGTCCCATTTTCATTTGCTCTAAATCGTGTAAATAGAATTTGGTTTGAATTCCAAGATTCCATTCATGGGTCTAACTTGGTACATGAGTTTTCCAACCATAGATGTTAAACATTGCATTCTAGGCAACACCAATGGAATGCCTTCCAATTTTAGCTATAGGGATGACTAGGACTCAAACTATAGGGATAGCCATCATCTTTGAGACTAGGACTCAAACTACTCTAAAACTCACCACAGAACCATAGAGCTCTACCACCTCACCCTCGATCATATATGGGTCACTTGTTGTAAGGTCTATGGCCCAATAGGCATCCATGTCCCCTCCATAAGGGAGGCATTGGAATTACCAGACTGCCATGCCTATGGCCAAGATCCATAATCTAGGTATTGATAAATTAAAATGCCCATTTCTCAATACCTCATGCCAATATATAGCCCAGGCCAACCCCTTCAACCTCTAATCATAATCGGCCTAGGGCCTTTTTAAGGGGAAAAGTACAAAAACCAAGTCCCACAAGAGAAAAGCAGACATGGAGTGCCCAATTTGGGAAGAAAGCATGTGGCAAGGGTGCAAGCAGCTAAAAGAGGGCCCACAAGGCTAAAAGCAAAGAAATCACTTTTTTGAGAAGAAATCTCTTGGATTCTAGAGGAAAGAGCCTATTTTTGGCAAGAAAAGCAAGCCAGCTTTTAGAAAGCACATGGTTTCTAGCCGACCGTCCTATTCTATTAAATAAAGATGCCCACCCCCCTCCCCCCCCCTTGTGAGCATGTGCAGGACCCCCCCTTGCACCCATGCACGACACCCCCCCCCCCAACACCCCATGCCCCCCCCCCTTTGCACCCAAGTGCGACACCCCCCGTCCCCCTCCCTTCCAAGACCTCATGCCCCCCCTTGCGCGCATGCATGACACCCCCCCTTTGAACTTGTGCGCAAGACCTCCCCCCTTGTGCACATGTGCAACACCCCCCACCAATCCCCCCCACCCCCCCCAAATACCCTACATCCCCCCCTTGCGTGCATGCGCAACACCTCACCAACTCATCTCCCCTTGAGCGCATGCGCGAGATCCCCTCTGCCCCCCCTTGCGCACATGCGCGAGACCACCCCCCAACTCCCCTCCCCCTTGTGTGCATGTGCCAGACCCCCCCTCGCCCCCACCCCCTTGCGCGCATGCATGATACCCCCCCCCCCTTTCACACGTGCGCGAAACCCTCCAAGTTGTATCAACTTCATGCTGCAGCATGGGCAAGTTGTAAAGAGTTTTCTATTGCAACAATAAAGACCTTTGGGGGGGGTCTAGCCCTTATTTCTGAGCCCTAGTGTGTGTGTTCCCTATTCTTTCTCTCCCTCTCTCAATTCATTTTGATTCCCAGAAGAAATCTACTATTGCTCCCTGTCAAATGAAGCTATCATATGTTGGTTTCCCTGTTATTCCTAAAATTTGAATCCTTTAAATTATCTATATTGAATCTTTCTAGGCTGTTGTGATTGATCCAGAGTGCTACGATTTGACTTTGAGTGCTGTGAATTGAGATTCGTTGGCTGACTATGTTTTGTTGCTAGAATTGGTGTCCAACTATTGCAAATTGAGGATCCAAGCTACGTTTTTACCAAAAGTTATTCGTTTTAGGATTTCAAGGACCAATTTGTTTTAGGGTTTGAAAGGTGATAGTAGATTTATTTTAGGGTTTCTAGATTGGTTATAGTGGAATCAGAGCTTGGCCTCACCACTTTCCTTAGTAGCAACTATCCAAAGAACTACGTGATTGAGGAGGGGCATCAGCAAATTGTAGAAAACAGTAGATCTCTAACCCAAAAGAGAGTTTTTAACACCAAGATCCAGACAAGGAGTTTCTAATTTGATTGCAATTCAGATATGCCTCATCAACCTTATCAGGTTGTTTGAAATTTGTGAACAAAGCACAAGAGTTTTGATCTACAAGTAACCCTGAATTTCGACAAAATTTGCCGTGGGCTATTATTTCATAGTGAATTTCAAGTCCTATGCCCTGGGGATCTGATTCAGTTTAGTTTGTTGTTCCAAAATAGCAAATTGTTTTGTTGATTTACTATAGGAATAGTTGATTTCTATTCAAGATTTAGGAGTCATCTAAAGTGCGATTCAGTCTTGGTGGTTTTCTTCTCAACAATCCATTGTTTTTTTGAGCAATCTAGCTACATAATAGCTGGGGATTGATCTCCACGCACATCATGGCTTCAAACCATGGAAGTTTACCACGAGATAGCCCAGCCAAAGAGGTCCTGTAGGGCTAGATCATGATCTTGATGAAGAATTTATAAGAACTAGAAACCCCAAGGATCACAAAGATAACGAGCATGATCAAAGGATCAGATACATGTGGAAACTGCTTATTAAAAAGGAACCCCAGGAAAGGCTAAGTATATTTGATTTAATAATTGATCTTATGTTTCGTCTCTAAGCCTTGAATATTTATATGTTGGTTTCCTTGTTTATGTCATGAAAACAAGAGCAATACACACCTGGTTTGATTATTTATGAAAGTTATATGTTTCCATGGATTTTGGAAGAGTTCTCGATGAGACAAAACCCAAGCATTGGACACAACAAAGATATTCAAGTCTTGTACTAGTGATACATGGAGCTATGGCATCGATTCCTATGATCGACGATATGGGATGTCTTTTTATGAATTGCAAGACGGTGTAAAATCAGTTCTCCCACTACTATTATTCCGAGTTATGTTATATCAATTTTGGAGGAGTCCAGTTATATTGTTAAGGAACCGAATTATTTTATCTGGTCAAGATTATAGACTCACAATATTCTTCTCGCATGAATACTGGGGGAATACACAATTAAAAAGATTGGTCTCACAAGCCCATTCCAAGGCAATCAATTTATTTGACTCAAGCATGGGTTGAAGAGACAAGTACCTTTGAGCTTCAAGGCCAGACCCCACTGAGGTAGTATGTTCTAAGTTAGCCAGTCGATAGTCATGAATATGATTTATTCCATTATTATGTAGTTATATGTTTCTTGTTATCTCATTTTAGAGGATTTCTATTATGATATTTAGTTTTAGTGTTTCTTTCTATGAAGCATGATATGCTCAAAACGTAGCTCTTTACATGATAATATTTTTTATAAGATCATCATTGGCCAAGTTAGAATTTTATCATCCTATAGTTTACCCTTTATTGGGACCTGTATATAGAATAAATAGAAATCTTTATGGTCTCTCTTGGCTAGAGTGACACAGCTTTACAATTTTACCCATTAGTAATATACTCTTTTGGATGGAGAAGTTTTGAGAGCATTAAGTCGATACCCAACATGCATAGTAAGTGTTTGGTGACTTAATCAATGAATGGAAATTTGAGAAACTCTTCAAAGAAAGTTCTTTCCAAACCAATTCCAAGAAGAGGTTCATCTTACTTGGAAAAGTATCAATATGGAATATATATGCAAATCACTCCATTTGAGAAGATGTGAAGAGTCTCTCAAGGAAAGAAGACAAAGAAAGGCTCCAAGAAATAGTTTTTACAAACATCTAAGGCTAAGTATCTCTTTTATGTTGATAAAGTTTGCCTTATGTTTATTTGAAGATCTAACCCTTGTATGGCAATGTAAGGAGAATAGTGGATTGTTTTCTTGAAATTTGTTTAAGGAAGACACCACTCACAAATGAGAAGTCCATGGAGCTTAATATGCTCATGTATTGGCACAAGTGATAATTGGCCAGGTGTTTCTATAGTTTTATGGCTTTCTATTATTTGGATATGAAGACGCAGTTGCAGATAAAGAAGCCGCGGGGAATACAAAGCCCTTGGAAGAAACAATCAATCTTATTTCCAAAACTATTTGATGATTATCCGCCGCAAGGAAGACGTTAAGGCAGAATTGAAAATTAATGGATTTCTACCATGGTTGTCTTGGACGCCAAGACGTTAAGGCATGGATTTGCCAAGAAAGGGGCATGGATTTGCCAACAAGGACGTGGATTTGCTAAGAAAAGGGCCTTGATTTGCCAAGAAAGAAGGGCCCATGGCTTCCCTGTGCTCTTGAAACACGAGATTCTCCGCAAGGAAAACAAATGCTTTAGATCTAGAAGGGGGGGTACCCATTGCTCTGGAAGGCCAGTCGGCTAGAAGGAGCAAAGAACACCACAAGACCAATCTAAGTCAATGATTGGAACTTGATATCAAGAGCCACCAAGGCGAGAGAGATGGAGGAGATCCTTCAACCCGAGCGAATTATTTATATCACACAAAAAGAAAAGACCTAGAGGTAAGGCCAACTCCAGGTATCTTGTAAAGTTCAAAATGCCAAGTGGGTAGGTAAGAAGTCTTGTTCTAAAGTATCCTTCAAGTTTTAAAGCTGTACTAAAAGGATTTTCAGTTGAGGACTACTGATTAGAAGCATCAAAGAAATTGTACTTTTTCCTAGAAATAAAGAGAAATCTTTATTAATTGACTTTGGCCAAAGAAAGTTGACTCCGCTTAACTAGAATAAGTTTTATTTTCCTTTGTGTTGCATTGGTTAAATAACATTGTGGGGACACCCACAAGGGACTAGAATTAGTCCAGAGAACTAGAATGCATGCATCAGCTAACCTCTAATGGGTTAAGTGTGTTGAATATTGTTGCATGATCTTGGAGTAAAAAAAAATCTCGTTTTAAGGGGAAAAGCACAAAATGTAGGTCCGAGAAGAGAAAAGTAGATATGGAGCACCCAATTTTGGGAGAAAGCATTGGGCAAGGGTGAGAGTAACTTAAAAGAGGGCCTACAAGAATGAAAGAAAGGAAATTGCCTTTTTTGAAAAGAAATCTATTGCTTTCTAGATACAAGCGCCTTTTGGCAAGAAAAGCAAGTCCGACTTTTAGAAAGCAGACCTGCCTACTCTATAAAATAAGGGCCTCTACGAATCTAGCTTCATGCTCGACCATGGGCTAGTTGTAAAGAGTTTTCTATTGCAATAAAGACCTTCAAGGGGGTTCAAACCCTTATTTCTAGGCCCTACTGTGTATGCTTTGTTCATTCTCTCCCTCTATCAATTCACTTTTTATTCTCATAAGAAATCCAACGTTGCTCCCCATCAGATGAAGCTATCAAATGATGATTTCCCCTATTATTCCAAAAAATTCAAATTTTTTCCTAGAGATTTATGCACCAAAGTGTACAAGTGATCTAGGGTGCTGTAAATTGAGGTTCTTTGCTACGTATTGTGTTTTGTTGCTACGATTGCCATCCAACTGTTGCAAATTGAGGATCCAAACTGCATTTTTACAAGTGATTCGTTTTAGGGCTTCAAAGTTGATAACATATTCATTTTAGGGTTTCCAGCCTGGTTATAGCATCCACTTCACCCATAACACGTACATCCCCTCCATAAGGACTAGCTTGCTTCCTACAGACAAGATCCACAATCCAAGTATAGATCAACGAGCACCCATTGGCCCAAGCCACAACTAAAGATATCACCAATGCTTTGTACCCCTTGGATCTCTAATCCAAATGGTATTTCTTAACCTTAGCCCTAGGCCTCTCACCCTATGCTAATAGCCTCACCCTCTAGGGTATATCTTCTGAACCCTTAAGCTAGCTATTGGCAACCCATGGTTAGCATTTGTCACAATTGGATTTGCCCATTGTTACATCCCTACCCATTGTTACATCAGACTCAGCGACTCAGCCGTGACAAAGACTTGCACCAATGGAGAAGGCTAATAAAAAGATGAATCACTTCTCTCCCAAACAAGCATTTCTAAGATTAAACCATCTGGCTCATAGTGCAACACAACAATTAAGATAGATAAAATTTACTGCAATATCAACAAGCCTCAACTCAGACGAAACCTTGACAAGGTGAAATTTGCATGTTTGCTACTAGGGCAGGGATGAATCCAAGAACATTAGGGCAGGGATGAATCCAAGAACATGCCCAAACTAATCCTCTGAAAACACCACATGGTGCAGTTTCAATCACATGACCACAAGATTGAAAAGCATAAACTCCATAACGCAGAGCAGGGACTAGCTCCTATGCTGAGCTGAGGGCCATCTTAGTAGTTCCAACCACTGCTATTTGATGCACTTTTGATATCCAATAACCAGAACTTGAAAATAAAAAAAGATTTACAGCAATCATTGGAAGGATAGTAGGAAAATAAAATGTTTTTTCTTAATATGAAGTAGTTACTCAATCAAGACCCGCTACCACAACTGCACATCACGACCAGTGTTGGCCTCCCATTCAGGCCTCCACACATTACACACATATATTGAGCTCCCAACTGCATACAACTTGGCAAAGCTCCACAGAAGCTACAGCCATTGCCACAAGTCAAACTCAACGGCAACAACTTCTTATGTCCCTTGCAGCACAAAAAACTTACAGCAATTGATAACCAAATGCAAATGTCACAAGCCAAATTCTTGGCTAGGTGATATATCCAAAAAGCTGCCAACCATACTTCACAGTAGAAGATCAGCAAGCATCTCCATAGTGAAGACCTCATTGTACCTAATCCTGCAGTGCACTGTCACTCCTACTCCGATGCATGCCTTCAATTCCTGTATCCACAACAAGGTTCCTTATATGGTCATTAACAGACATAGAAGTCCTAGATGAATGGCTATGCTCCTTGCATACACTTTTCTCGGTGTTGTGAAGGTAATGATGAGAGTGAGTGGGCTGTCCATACAGTCTGGCAGACTTGGACACGTCAGATACAGAAGAAATAGACCCATGCCTCTTATCAATGTCCTTCACGCGATAACTGGATGACCTCTTCTGCAAAGAAGCAGGCTGTGCTCCTGATGACCTTCGTGATGCCTTGGAGCCACTAGATTTACTGTTACGCTGAGATGCACCCAAAGCAGCCCGTGCAACACTGTCTACAACTGTTTCCCTTGCTGACACTGCCTTAATGGGCTTCTTGTTTAAGTAAGTCACATGACGAGTAAGGCTCATAACCAGCTTTCGCAATTGCTCCTCTCCAACATTTGTCAGGACCGGATTTCCAAGGAGGTTTAGGGCCAACAAAGAGCTGTAATTTGCAGCAAGTTGCCCAAGGGCCTTTGAAGTTGTCAACTTGTTGCAACTGAGATCAAGCACAGTTAGCTTGAGCAGTCGATGAAGACCCTCCACGTCAGCGATCTTGTTATCTGCCAAATAAAGCTCTCTGATAAGTGTACAACTGGCCAACCCTGCACAGAGAGAAAAGAGTCACAAAGCGCTGTCAATCCTTAGTTTCCAGTTCTTGGAAAGCCTTACCACTCATTACACCCTGTTTCACAAAGTTCTATGCTCAACAGTCCACCGCATGAAGGGAGATTTATCAAAGTACAATCAAATCAAGGCTCACCATGACCAATTCTGGAGAGTCGATTATGAGAAAGATTCAAAACACGCAACCGAGTCAAGTCTCGTAAACCCTCAATCAAGGCAATTCTATTTCTTGAAAGGTCTAATGAATGTAGACTTCGTGGAAAACATGCTGCTGGTACTCGAGCTGCAAACAACAACAAAAAGTTTAACATTTAGTAAGGCATCAGATGAAATGCTCAAATGTATGCAGGAAAGATTACAGGAACTAACCTATGGAATTGGCAGAGAGGTTGAGCGTCTTCAAGTTGTTGAATAATCCAAGACAAGGAACTTCTCGCAAACCAATTCCACTCATATGTGCCATGGTCGAAAATATGTTCACAGATCGTAGAGCAGCTCTGGCAATTTCAGCATCATTTGTCATGACTCCAGTTGCTTGATGCATTGCACTTGAAGTCTCGCCTACTTCTGTAACACAAATTTCATTGGAGAGTTCTCTCTTGTTGAGTGCAAATACATCCAGTACTTCAGTTTCCTCCCCATCAGCAGGCATTTCAGGGTGCTGAAGATGACTAATCCACTCTTCTACACGAGTCAAGGCTGATCCAGAGAATGGAAAGGAAATCTGCTCGTTTGAGGGAAAAATCGATTTTCCACTTGTCGTGCACAATCTAGACTCAAACACAGGCATCCCACTCTGTCCAAAAGGATGCCCATCCTGGAACATATGAGAACCTGCCATTCTACTAGGAAGCTTCTTGACTGTTTGCCCAAAGGCTTCATGATGCATGTCTCTGTGGCTGGGCAGGAAAACTTTCAAAGAAGATTTGGGCATACTAAGAGCAGTAAACTTGCTGGAAAATTCAGGCCTCGGCAAGGCCCTATCAGCACTGTGAAAGGTGAAACCCAAAGGATAATTGCCATGTTCAACTATTTCCACAGAAACATTCTCGACAGCATTTCCTGAAGTTGCAGAGCCAGTGACATGAGAGTGCATTTCAGCGTTCAAAATAGGGACGATAGAGGAGCATTTAAGCAATATAGGAGAATCACTACTTGACCGCAGTTCCTCCCTATTATAGACACCAGGATCACTGAGATGTCCTGTCAATATTTCATCATCCGATGCCATCCTGTCACTTTTGTTGGAATTGAAAGTAGCAGTGCCAGGACTGTCCATAAACCCAGCACCCCTCTTTGCATCTTCATAAACTGAAAGCCTTTTGTCTGATGAATGCTCAGCATGATGTTCAAAGTAAGATCCTGAAAGACTCTCTAAATATTCTGTAGGATGGGCATCAGGAGATAGGTCTTCATGTGATGGTAACGGTCTGTTACTCTCCAAATCTGAAACTTCACACCCATCTTCACTTTCATCTTCACACTCACTCTGTGAATCAGTGCACAGTCCCCCACTATGCTGCAAGAAGTATCCTTGAGACTCATCACCACTGGCTGATGCCACCTCATTCACACTGACTGAGACTTCATCCACTAAGGTCCTTTGACTATGCGAGGAACAAGACAGATCGGAGTGATTTCCACTAGATTCTTCCAGAGCAGCCAACAGTTCCCCTCCAACAGTGCAGTGGTGCTGCAATCCTACTTCCAGCTCTGGACAGGGGGTCCCATTGTCTGTTGCAAGATCAGTCGGTTGAAGCTTCTCAAGAAGAGTTCTTGTTTGTTCACTACCTGCCTGCTTGGAACATGCAGTTTCAGAACAAGCTGAGACACTGTCGATGTCAATAACCAGCTCCACCTCAGTCCCATGCTTCGCTAACTTCATGTTAGAAGAATCATAAGTCTCATTACCCATATCCTGCAATTGAAATCAAAGAATATTCAAGACATCCAATCACTAAGCAGTTAACCTACAATAACATGTCTGCGGTTGGTTCAATTCAAAACTTCATGCAAAAATACTCAAAGAACATGGTCACAACGATACACTACCAAAAGTAAGAACTATAAAGTCATGAAAGAGACTGAACAGCAGATGCTCGCAATTCAAATTCATGAAAATTATGAACATACGACATGAAAAAGTTAAGACTTATGATGGAGTTCTTGGTACTGACCTTGGATTTCCGAGCCATCCTTGTATCAGACGTGGCGTTGATTGCTTTTGTTTTTCGGCAAGATGCAAAAAAGCAAAAGAGCTTCCCCATTTCTACAACACGCTGCTCCTAGTTCTAGAGCTTAATTAAAAATCCTGTTTAAAATAAACACGAGTAAGATTTGAAAATCGAAGCTACAATACATTAGCATCTCAGATGAGAAGGCTAAACAAACCTGACAATAGTTCCCGAAGGCAGCTTTGGAGGCTACATCGATAACCACCACTTTCAGAAACGCTCAGAGCCAAACTTAGCCGTAATCAACAAACAACCCTTGGCGCATGCGGCAGAACCTCCAGACAAACGACTGTCCAGCCTCGACTTGTGCACGAAGATCGGGAATTTCTTCAGCCTGCCCCCGCACCTCCCCAATGGTGCGAGAACGAATTACTACAAGCGCTGCCAGAGTGAAAAGCCCGAATACCCTACAAATTGTGAGAGACCCACCCGGCAGCCTGATTCCTGTTTCACAGCACGGGGAAAGACGATCAGCAATGCCGCGACGTGTCAATACCGTGCCAGCTTTTAGAAAAGGAAATAAACGAAGCGACAAACTACTTTTTCAAGCCGTCAGGGCAAATCCCTTGACTATCTGTGAAAGAGAGGATGAAACATGGCAGATCTATCCCGTGGCGAAGTGTCTGTGAAAGGGACAATGAAAATGGGAGATCGCTGTCTAAATTTGGTTAAGAGGGGGGGGGTTCACACAAGAGTGACGAGTGACAAGCAAACCACCGATGAAGCGAACGAAGAAGGACCTCGGCAAAGCAAACGATGCGGAGGAGGACAAAAGCGAAGCAGGAAGCGAATGAGAATGGAGAGGAATCGCAGAGAAAACTGAAATTATAGGCGAGCAAAGTGAGAAAATGGAATATATGGGAAGGTGGCAATTGTTAATTCACAAGCAACTTAGCGGTGGAGGTAATGCCCTCCCCCCTTTTCTTATTATTGGCCTGCCTTGCCAGCTTGGGAAAGCGAAAAGGGTTTTTCTTTTTGGATTTTCTTCGTAAATTCCACCTACTAAACTACGGTCCCGTCAATCACAACAAATTAACTACACCAACTTCCGCCCTCCTCCTTGCCCCTCCCGCTTCACACTTTTCACTCTCCGTCAAGGTCCCCCATCATTGGCTCTTCCTTCGAGGAAAACTTCATCCGTAGACTCTCACGTCACAATCACGTTGGAAGAGGATGGATTGCTTCGTTGGCTGCTGGAAATACGATCAAGGGAAAATGATGGAGGTACGTTCGTTTGTCGCTATCACTGCCTCCCGCTAGGCCCTTGCTGTACGGGAAAAGCCTCCCCTGGGCTTTTCCCTTATACGTCAATGGCTGGGGTCTATGGAAAGTCGATCCTGGCCATTGGATCAAGAAACCTTCAAAATCATAATGTTAACTACTGGCGGAATCCATCAACAAGTCACTTTTGACCGGATAATTTAATTCACTAGCAGTGATTGGCGACGACCAACCCATACCCTTCGATCTAAATAAGATCCAATGGCCATAAAACACCAGCATTTCCATGCCATTAGATCTTGGTCTCAATCCTACGGTCATGAGAGGGCATAGTTCGTGAGCCATTCAATCCAACTCTTGATCCTAAGGTCATGAAACGCCGCACCAAATGAGCCCTTCGATCCAATTCGTGATTCAACGATGGACTAAAGGCACTGCTCGCGTGCCCTTCGATCAATCTCTTGTCTCCCGGATGTACGCCATGTGTCGAGCCCGCCTCCCCAAGCCATTGATGGCCGAAAATCACTAGTGGTCGGTGTTTACCGACGGAAACCAGTGCCACCGATGCCCGGCCTAACGGCCAGTCACCGGGGCGGTTGGTTCCCTCCCGGTAAATGCCTCCCACCATCGATTCTCTAATCCTTACTATCCTACTTACTCTTATCTTTCTCAGCCTTCTCACACCACTTTTTTGGCCTCCCTTCTCCTTAGGCCTTACTAACTTTTTTGGTTTTCGCATCTGTACATTGAAATTATTTTTGTTATTATTTACGCTTTGTTACTTGCTCATTTGTGGTTGGTGCACGTGCGGGGTGCATTCATTGTTATTTCGGGTGTCGAAAATTCCCATTTGGTGTGGCCCCTTTTATGATCTTTGGGCAAATTCTCATCTGCTCCTCTTTGCACACTCTTAATCTCCTTCTTCCTTTTCACCCTTGGGCCTCCAATTTTATGCTCTCTCTCTTGGCATTTCACTCACGTAGAGACAAGCCTAATGAATGATGGATATATCATTCACTTTGTTCTTGAACAAATCACAACACTTTTTGTGCTTCATTTATAATATCTTTTACAAAAAATCACACCCCTTGCACATTTCAAAAATTTCCCAAGGCTTTTCTTGAACATTCTCAGATCTCTGCATTTTGGCATGTCTTCTTGTAGTTTTAGTTTTTGTCCTTTTGCCTCTCATTTGGCTATTAATCCAAAGCAATTGATTTTCCTGTTTATACTTTCCCAGCATAGATTTTCATTCATAAGTCTTACAATGCACATGTATAGGGTGTAAAACACCATGTGAGTGTGTGTGTGTGTGTGTGTGTGTGTGAGAGAGAGAGAGAGAGAGAGAGAGAAGAAGCAAGTACTTTTTAACAATTCATGGTCATCAAAATATGTCCCCCTAATGTAGAAAAAGATTCTTTCCAAAGTGTATTTTTTTGTTGAACATAGAAAAAGATTCTTTACAAAGTGTATTTTTAATGTCTCCCTCTATAGAAAAGGGTTCTTTTCGAAGTGTATGTTTGTTGAGGTTACATTGAACATCCCAAATCCAAATGTACGTGAGTTTGTCTCCACAAAATTACGTGCTCTTACATCGTGTGTCATGTAAGGTATGCGGAATTGAATTTTGCAATTTAAGACCCATACAATTGCACCGGGCCACTCTTTGTTAGTTCCATTGCAAAAATAATCTATTGTAACATAGGTAGGTAGGTAGTGGTGGAGGTCTTGCTTTTGATTTAGCATACATTATTATCAACCCTACATAATATTCTACATCAACGTGGTATATTCGAGCTGATGAACAATGTTTAACCTACCTATATGATTGTATTGCTCTCTCTCTCTCTCTCTCTCTCTCTCTCTCTCTCTCTCTCTCTCTCTCTCTCTCTCTCTCTCTCTCTCACTCTCTTGCATGCATCCATTTGTGGGTGTGTGCGTGTGTGAGAGAGAGAGAGAAGGGGGGGGGGAGGGGTCGTGCAAGGTGGTGGAGTTAGGGTCATATGGGTTCCTTTGTCATCCATGGCTATCTCTACTTGTAGCTTGTAGGTGACGTGCATCTCGATGTGTGTGATTGTTAGTGTCCTTGTTTGTATTTGAAACCTCTTATACTTCTAAGTGTTGAAGGAATGGCTATGAAATTGCCCAAGTACACACTGCATGCATAGGCAAATGATTTATTTATGTGCAAAGCATAACTCCATATGTAAGTCAATGGGAGACACCTGTGGAATGTTTTGGAAAACTAGAGTTTCATATCAATTGAGCGTTCTTCAAACTATCCCCACCCTTAGCAACCCATCTTCTATATCCCTACCACCACACATTCCCCACCTTTCCATTCCACATCTCTTATTTTCACATGCATGTTATGACTCTCTCTCCCTTGTCCATATCCCCATTGCCCTATCATTTCAACTTCCTAAAGTCACAATAATAAACACGTGCAACTCTTGGGAAATATTTCATGCCAAACTCTCTCTCTCTCTCTCTCTCTCTCTCTCTCTCTCTCTCTCTCTCTCTCTCGTATAGCAAGGACATTGTGTCCTTCAAATTGGCTCTTTTTAAATGTGGGCTAGAGGGCATAGTGCAATAAAAGATGGGCTTAATATACATTACAAAAATGAGAGTGTTCATAGAACCAATATCAAGTGGTGAATCACTTGAATATATCTAATGTGGCATTGTTTTAACTCTTACATCACCACATTCCCATTTTCGAACTTTACCATTTTAGATTCATCTAATGTGGCATTGTTTTAACTCTTACATCACCACATTCCCATTTTCAAACTTTACCATTTTAGATTCATTAGCCTCCCTTTGCCCCACAAGGAGAGTCAATTGAAACAAAGCACGTCCAACTTAAAAGATGCGTGACAATTGTTGTCATCATGTTGTTTAAAAGCTAAAGCATTGAGTTGACATTAAGTGTACTTCAAATTTATTCTCCATGCTCAATGCAAAAGAAAAAGGTGGGCTTCTTGAAAAAAGAAAAGATGGACATCAACATGGTATTATTAGTAAATTACTTTCAAGAATGATCGTTGTCACTAACTCAAGATGTGTTCATCAAGCCAATAATGATGATGAGAGAAGAGGAGTACAACACTTGGAATCTTTTGGACTTATTTTCTTCTCACAATGAGAAGCTCATGTGTACTAGTATTTTATTTGGATTGGACTTCAATTAAGCAACACATCTCCTTCCAACCAACTACTCAACACAAGCAAACTAGTCGCACCATCTTGTCCAACCTTCTCATTCCTAAATATCATACGTGCTCACATAAGCATGATGCTCATTACATTGAAAATTGACGTTGTGTCATAGTTTATTTATATCAAGAACATTCTTAATCTAATCTTTGAAGTCCAGTCTTTCTTATTTTATTTTAACACATATTACACAATACGTAAATGAATGTGACTAATTGGATGTAATATCAAACATGGAACAACAATCTGAAGTAGCCACCACATACTTTTGAAACGGTAGATGACTCTCTATCAGCTTCTATTTCCATATTCCAATCTATGTCAGCACCATAGCTTCTATTATGGACTCTTCAGGGTCACTATCCCATTCGATGCCTATCATAAAGACTGGCATTTCCACTACTTTGGATTCATCGTCCCAGATTGGTGCTTTTAATTGTATCATTTGGGCATCCACATCTAGCAACATTAGATGTGTTGCTTTACAATTATCTATTGTAGCCAACATTTGTATCCAATTATTGATGTCACTGTGTATCCCCTTCTATGGGCCTTAGTACATTGGTAGGTATAGGGGATGCATGACTGGTGGCTATAGTGGAAGAAGTGTCTTCAAGATTTCTAGGAATAGTGGGTTTGATTTCCCTTGTTCCCAGATTTATCTTGATAGTGGTTTCTCTATTTTGGATAGTGATTCTATCAGTGCCCCAATCATGGAGTACCAATGCTTCCCAAATCCATGGTCTTCCCAATAATATCTAGTATGTTGTGGCTCCCTTGGGAAGATCCAAGATAGTAAATTGGAGCGTGAACCTTACTCCATCAATTTTTGTTGGCACATTGTCCAACGATACGCAACGGCTTCATATTCGTGTGGTCAGCAAGGCAGATGTTAAATGTGGCCTTCTGCATTAGAGGTAGGCCCCATTCTTCATATAGCTCTCTTGCCAAAATGTTTACTTCAGCTCCGCCGTCTACTATTGCCGGGTATTGACCAAAGGCTTTATGCTCACGCAAGATGGTTACATTTTTTATGTCATCCCTAGCACCGAATATCACTAAAATTACATTTTCCTCTTCTTCAGGGAATATTGTGAAGATTCGATCCATCCCTTGAAAATCTCCCACATTGTAGGGCAATTTCTTAGTAAGGTCCCAATTGGCATCGTGGACGGGGCAACTTATCAAGCTTGCTAGTGTAGTGCCATCCAATTGGGATGTTTTGCATGTTGCTCTATTACCTATTGGAAGTTGTTGGGATCAATCACCATGTCAATGCTGGCAAAGCTGATGGTGCTCTGACCTCTACTGCTAGCATCCTGTCTGCCTCAAATTTTTCTTGCTCTTGTTGTACCCATTGCTTCAAGGCATCTTTTCAGTTTCAACATTTGATCAAGACTGGCTATGATGCCACACTTTTTGTTGCCACACTGTGATTTCCCACACTTATCATCCCCAGGGGTATAGCAAGTTTTACTTTCGTGGTTGGTTGAGCCTTTGTTCTTAGTGGGCAATCCATGCAAGCATGCTAAACTCTGCATTCACTACACATAGGTTAGAATGTAATGGGGTTACCCTTGTGTGGGCATTCTGTTATGCAGTGGTTTTCTCCACAGCCAAAACACTTAATGGGTGTTCGATATGTGGTGGGCCTTACTTGATTAGCATACACCGGGATGAGTCCTTCGGCACCATTCATGTAGTACATAGGGTATTTTGGTTCATACTCATAGTGAGGTTCTAGCTCTTCAGGTTGGAGTTGTTGCACCAAAACTACTGGAGCAAGGTTGGGAGCCCATGGATATTGCAGAGGATTGGGATTCCTCATTAGTTTGGGCACTTGTGTTCTCACTGGGGGTGGGTTGAGATGTGGCACTTGTGCATTAGGTGCCAATGCCAGTTGTTTGTACACTGGGTTGGCGGTTGTTGGTATTATTGGGGTTGGGGTTGTGCTACCCTCATATTCTAGAAACAAGTATTTGCATCATGCCCTGCAACATTGCAAATGGTACACCATAATTGTGATGGGGGCTGAGCCACTTATGGTGGGTTTAGTCCGTTCCTTAAGATTGGGCATTCATTGGCTGTATGGTTGGCCATACAGTGTGGGCACCCAACATTTTCTCTTCGTGGGTATTGTGGTGGCTGAGAGACATGCAGCTTTTGCTCGATGGCCTACATCATTTCATCTTTTACTCTTAGGGCCATGGCTTCCACTCTGTCCTTGGTTCATTGAAGTTTGAATATTAAATAAACTATTTTAGCATTGCAAAACTAATTAATATAATCATGTTTATATATTTTGCCTACAGGTTTCATTGAAGTTTAAATATTAAATTACATATACCAATGCTTAAACATATTCATGCTAAAAAAACCACAACACAAAATTCTATAATGAGATTGTACACAATTTAAAACTAAATTATAGCTAGGATGAAATGCTTTACAAAAATTATAGTTTGTAATTATACGTACAAACTCATAGTAGCTAATAGTATCTTTCTATTGGAGTGAAATGGTCTATAAAATTTATTGAAATTTACAAGTAATTCATAATTTTTTATATATAAAAAAATTGAACCACCAAAAACCACCCATCCCTAAGACCCTTACAGGGACAAAAACCGAACTTAAGCTCTATTAGCTAATGGTATCTTTGCCTTAATGGAAAAAATCTCTACTACAAATCCTTGCGATTCTTTCTTGGAAAGTATAAAGAACATATTACCATTACTAAAATTTCTGAAGCTATACTTTGGCTATAGGTTCCACTAATTCTCAAGAAATTTAAATATATTCATGATAGGAGCTCTTTCTTAAATGATGACCAAATAAAAAGTAAAAATTTACAACATTTAACATAAGAACAATCTGCCTCAATGAAATATCATTAAAATGTTGCTCATAGAAAATAATGCTTAACAAAATGTAAATGTTAAATAAGCTAATGGAATAATGCTTTACAAAGTACAAATGTATTTACCTAAAGGCAATCGTTAGACAGTGTTCTCTCTTTAAATTGATTTTATCTTGAAAATGTGCGGGCTTCGATAGACAATGCCTTTAAAAATGTGGGGCCTTCCATAGACAATGTCTTCCAAAGATCTTGGAAGACATAGCCATACTAATACAAACATGCACAAACAAGCACACAATAACGAAACACAACATGCATTCTATATGACATCACAATTCAAGCACATCAGGGACAAACAGAAAGTAAGACCACACTTTACATTTACACAAGAAATGATCGGAAAAAATAAAAATACTACAAAACTTACAAAAATACTACAAAACTTTAGTTGCTGCATACTGGTTGGCAATAGTTTTTGGCCTAGTAGACACTATCATTCCACTATGAAAATTTGAAATACAAATTGCAGAAGACCACTTTGATAACAACAACGTAGTCAAATTGACCGCCTACACACAAAAAACCATTTTCGTAACCCAACCACCAAAAAACCACCCATCCCTAAGACCCTTGCAGGGCCAACAAATGGAGACACCTTTAGCTAAAACTAGGGCCCAAACTATAGCAGAAGTGCTCTATCAACAACACCACCACAAATCACACATAGTTCTGTATATTTTCACAAGTTGCAAGTAGGTTTCACAAGTCCGCTTCACAACTTGCTCCTAAGATCTACCTACAACGAGATGGCAAACAAACAGAGACATCCTTGCATTACTGCATGCATCACATCCTACACAGAACAACCCAACACTATTCAAACATAGTCATAAGTAACATCTCAAACGCAACCACACAGCCTATCTACGCCATCATATTGCCATAGGATATGCAACATACCGACAGTAAACAAGAAATATTTTGATTGTTTCAACCCATATCTACAACCGTACGACTCACACAAGCACACAAGCTCTAAAATTACCCTCCCATATAAGGGGCCGAAGGACAAACGGGAGGAAGCCATGCCCCTCGTCCATCTATTTCAAAAGAAGGGAGAGATGAACCAAAGAAAGGGCGATTGAGGAGATTAATAGCACGCAAGACTACCCTCCGCATCTAGAATGTGAAATGAAATCTATACAGATTGCCTAAGTTCAAGGTTGTAGAAATGCATAAGGTATGTGAAGCCTGTCAATTTGGAAAACAGGCAAGGAAACCATTTCCTAGACATGTTCAAGAGAGTGAGAGGCCATTGGAATTAATCCACTCTGATGTGTGGACTACTAAAGCTGCATCTATTAGAGGCTATCATTATTTTGTCACTTTTATTGATGACTACAACAGAAAAGTTTGGGTGTATTTTATGAAAAAGAAAAGTGAAGTGTTTGGGCATTTCAAAGCTTTTAAAGCTATGGTTGAAAAAGAAACACGCCTACAAATAAAATGCCTAAGGTCAGATGGAGGGGGAGAGTACCTCTCAAATGAGTTTGCAAGGTTCCTGTGGGAGCATGGGATAAAGCAGCAATATTCATGCAATCATACCCCACAGCAAAATGGACTTGTAGAAAGGAAAAATAGGCATATTGGAGAGGTATCTCGTGCCATGCTCAACGAAAAAGGCCTTCTAGATTATTATTGGGCTAAAGCAGTTGCTACAACAGTCTACATAATGAACAGGACTCCCATTGCAGAAACACATGGCGTGACAACAGAGGAGACGTATACTAGTAGGAAACCAGATATTTCTCATTTGAAAGTTTTTTGTTACATTGCCTATGTTCATGTGCCAGATGAGTTGAGATCCAAGTTGGATCCAGCTGAGAAGTGCATCTTTACTGGTTATTCTCTGCAACAGAAAGGGTATAGATGCTATAACCCTTCTACTCGTAAGTTTATAGTGAGTAGAGATGTTGTTTTTGATGAGATGAGCAGCTGGTATAAACCAGTAAATGTGATTGACGATGTAGATGCACAAAATGGTAATGCTGCATAGAATTCACAACAGCAATCACAAAATATTAGTGAACCTATAGTGTCCTTTAGTAGTGGTTCACATACCTCGCCATGGATAGGTAGATTGAGATCAGGAGAATCTCCTCAAAGCAATGTAGATAGTGGTATGCAAGTATCACGAAAGGGAAAAGAGAAAGTAGATCAGCCCATGGTTGATGTGAATGCAGGTCACTCTTATGTGGATGGTGAATCTAGTGGCTCAGAACAGAGCCTTGATGATGAGTTGGGTATTCCTTCTGTTGTTACACCTGGAGTAAGGAAGACAAGGGATGTTTTGAGAGCACCTGGTAGTGAGCCTATTTTGCGCAGGTCTTCCAGAGTTAAGTATCCTGTGGATAGGCTGAAATATGATGGATTTATAGCCATTCACTATGCCTATATGGTCAAAGTGATACAAGAACCAGAACCCACTTCTTTTGAGCAAGCCATGGGAAAAGAAAAATGGGAGAAAGCCATGGATGAAGAAATGGATGCCTTGGAAGCAAATGCTACATGGGAATTGGTGCCTTTGCTTAAAGACAAGAATGCAATTGGCTGCAAGTGGGTTTATAAGGTGAAGCACAATGCAAATGGTTCTGTGAACAGATACAAGGCAAGATTAGTTATCAAGGGGTATGCACAAACATATGGCATTGATTATGAAGAAACATTCAGTCCAGTTGCAAGGATGGCAACTATAAGAGCAGTCATTGCTATGGCTGCATCAGCCTCCACCTTTGTGCGTATTCCCCCATTGTGTATGTGAGAAAGCTGCAAGTGAGACTCCTTACTTCTCTCCCACTCTCTTCACATGAAGAACACTACTAGACCCACATCGCCACCTCCACCCTTCCTCCTCTAGGTCCACCACCTCCATGGTAGCTGTGCACATGAACCTATCTAGGACCGATGGCACCTCATCAATATCTCGTGAGCCCTCCCTCAACTCTTATGAACCCTCCCCAAAGTCTCGTGAGCCCACTCCCTAGTCTCACGAGCCTTCTCCTCCTCCTAAGTCTCATGAGCCCCCTCCCCAATCTCATGAGCCTACTCCCTAGTCCCAAGAGTATGAGCCTTTTCCCAAGTCCCAAGAGCATGAACCTTCCCCTTAGCCTTCCCCTCAACCTTCCCCTCAGCCATCCCCTCTCCATGAGCAGACTCCCTTGATCGACAAAATGTGTTTGAGGACCTCCTTGATATCGAGAGGATTCTAGATAGTGGTGGTCAATAGATTGCAGGATGGGAGTTCCACTTTGCTTGCAAGTCAATAACACCTAGGTTGAAGCGCTGTTTGCCGGAAAAGAAATCAAAACAAGAGGCTAGACACTAAGCATGGCAACGCTCAAGGGCCATAGAGGAAAGGAGAACATGAGGGCGAAACATTATCATGGGAGGGGAAATGGGATTAGAAGGGGAGGGAATGAATAGGGAGACTATGGCACAAGGAAAAAGGGAGAGGGGGATGAGAAGCATGTACATGATGGGAGGAGGAATGTAAAGATGGAGACATCAAGGGAAGAGGAGCATGATTTATTTGAAAGAAAGGATGACAGGGAAATATCAAAGTACTAGCTAGGTGGCTTTACAAGAATGAGCGTGTCTCATCAAGGAATAGCCCCCTCCTTTTATAGCCAAAAGAGGGGGTCTCTCCCAATTAATGCATCCTCCCACATGCATGGTGTGTGTGGAAAAGTCTCCCATGTGGGCTAGGTGGTTATGCACTCTCAATTGTGTGCGACAACCCTTTGCCTCAATTTTCCACATAAATCAAGCCCCATATCTCAAGTCTATGATACTCCCTTGGTCTCTTCCCAATTTTATAATATGTTCAAACCTCTTAGGAGGACAAGTGGAGGGTTGGCACAAGGAATCTTGCCACCTCATCCTACTTTCCCCATTATTTAACTTGCTCTCTTGGACCTTCTATACCTCCCCCACATGGGCCTATCCTATATGGAGGGAATAACCCAATATAATATCCATCTCCACCTATTTTATATTACTTCTCCCATGGACTTTGAGCCATATCTCACTAAATGCAGCCTAGGTGGAGGGGTGGCACATGGAGGAGCCATGCCACCTTACATTTTATAATATTACTACCATGGATTATGTACAACACACCTTATGGGTCCTCTTACGTGGAAGGGTAGCACATGGTCATGCCCTGCCACCTTAACCCTGGGCCCTATGCACACCATATTTTATTATACTATTGCCACACATACAAAAACACACACATATTAATGCCTTTTTCCTTAGACAAATTTATCCATAATAGTTCCCTCCCCCAGGCAAGGAATGCACAGCATTTCCAGGCTTGGGTCCATCACACACAAAGAAAGGCTTGAGGTAACGCTTGTTGATCACCTTCTTGCCATATGGTTCATGCAGCTCTTAAACTTGTACAGACCCATTGCTACGTTCCTTGATGACTTTGTATGGACTAGTCCACAGTGGTAGAAACTTCTTATCCATTTGGTGGTCCAATCTGTTATCAAAGCATAGCACAACATCCCCCTCAGCAAAGTGTCTTTCCCATCCCTTGCGAGTCTTAGCATCCAAGCGGGCCTTTTGTCGATTCTTTTGGATCTCTGTTTGGTGTAGTGCAAGCCATCAGGTTTCATCTAACTTCTCAAGTTGTACCAATCTAGCCTCTACATGTTCATCTTCTGTCATCCTCTGTTCCTGTTTCAATCTCAAGGCCGAAATCTCTATCTCTAGTGGTAAAACTACCTCATACCATACACCAACTCAAAAGGAGTGTGACCTGTAGATGTTTTATGAGTGATGTTGTAAGCCCACACGGCTTCAGTGACCTTCTGATCCCATTGGCTCCTGTTCCCTATGGCCATTTTTCCCATGGTTTTACAAAGGAGGCCATTGGTCTGCTCTGTTTGACCCATGGATGCCGGATAATAGATGCTAGAAGTGTGATGATCAATACCCATGCGATCCATGAGTAACTCCACTACTTCATTTAAGAATGGACTCCCATGGTCAGAGACAATCTCCATGGGTGTCCCAAACCTTGTGCAGATACGTTCAAATATGAAATTTGAAACTGCCTTACCATTTGCAGCGGGGAGGGCGATAGCTTCAGACCACTTAGTGACATATTGAGTGGCTACTAAAAGATACTTCTTTTTGCAGGCAGTCATGGGCAAGGGCCCGACAAAATCTATTCCCCACTTCTAGAACGGATGGATGGACATCACTGGGTGATGTTGCCTAGGACACAAATCCTTCCTACCAAAGAATTGGCATGGTTCACAGGTTTTGCAATACAAAGTGACATCCTTAAACAAGGTCGGCCAATAGTATCCAGCATGTAAAATCTTCTTAGCTGTATAGTCACTGGCATAGTGGCCTCCACAAAATCCATCATGATAATGCTTCAATACCTTAGGCACTTCATCTGCATCAATGGCCTGTCTTAGTACCCCATCCATGCCTTGACGGTACAACACCCCATCAAGGAGGGTGCAGCACCTACTATCTCTGCGGATCTTCTTTCTCTCATAGCTAGTACTTTCTGGAGGAAAGGAGAAAGCAGTCAGAAACCTGTAGATACCACCATACCATGGATCCCCAACTTCTATGGCCGCTACAAGGGTTACATCAAGCACTCCTCTAAATCAATCAAAGCATTCTTCAAGTTGGAACAACCCCCTTTTACAATTTTGAAAGAAAAATCATATTCTTGTAGAACTGCCAACCATTTGGCCAATCGGCCTATGGGATTTGGTGATTGAAGAACCTGCTTTTCAAGACCAGTGCTAGTGAGTATAATGAAGGACTTTCCAGCCACATAATGCTTAAATTTCTCAATGCAAAACACCAAAGACAAGGCATGCTTGTCAGCCTCTGAATAGCGTCGCTCAATGTCGAGCAATTGTCGAGAAGCAAATCGAATGGGATATATGAACCGATCCTCCCCTTGCTGGAGAAGAATACCTACCAGAGTGTGCTCACCAAGCCCAAGATTGATATAGAAAGTCTTTGACCAATCTGGATTGCGTAGAATGGGTTTTGAAGCCAGAGCATTCTTAATTTGTGCAAACCCATGATTACAATCCTCATCCTAAGAGAAATCAACCCCATCTTTTAATAGCATAGTCATGGGTTGTGTCAAAGCAGCATATTGATCAATGAAGTGGTGATAGTATCCTGCTAGATTGACAAATGAGCAAACCTGACGTTTGGTTGTTGGCGGGGAGAGCTTGAGGATGGCTTCTACCTTTTTGGGGTCAGGCTTGATGCCCTCGGATGAGACAATATGTCCCAGTAACCTCCCTTGAGTGGCTCCAATGGTGCATTTCTCAGGGTTGAGACTGCCATTTGCATCATTGACCCTTTGGAAGGCTAATCTAACCTTCATGACGTGCTCCTTATGTGATGAGAATATACAAAAATCATCTAAAAACACCTCCAAGAAATCCCCCAAATAAGGAGCAAACACCATCTGCATAAACCTTTGAAAGGTCGCAGGAGCATTGGTGAGGCCAAATGGCATTACTTTGAATGCAAATGTCCCCCAGGGTGTGGTAAATGTGGTTTTAAGCACATCTTCTTCGGCAATTCTGATTTGATAAAACCCAGAGTAACCATCACAGAAAGTATACATCTCATGACCACTTACCTTCTCAAGAATGAGGTCTTGTGAAAGGGAAGAGGATGATGGTCCCTCTTATAGTCGATGCAGACCCGCCACTTGTTATTTTTCTTTGGGGTGACTACCACTGGTGAAACCCATTCGATATTGTGAACCGGAACAATAAACCCAGCTTCTGCAAGTTTTTGCAACTCTGAGTGCAAAGCATCGGTCTGCAGGGGCCCTAATCTCCGATACTTCTGAGCCACAAGCTTCGCATCAGGCTTCAGCTCTATCTTGTGCTCTATGGTAGTCACATGGCGAAGGTGGTGGTAGCTAGTTGCAAAGAGGTCAGGGAAATCTTTGAACATTTCTAGGAACTCGTCTTTCTCACTTGGAGTGAGGTCTAGGGAAAGGATAGATTCAAGCTGTTGAGGACTAGCTGTTACCTTTTCTGTAGGTGGTGGGGTCGGAGACACCCCCATCATGTAAACTTCCTCCTCTTGGAACTCCTCCCCGTCGTCTGATTCTTCCATTGATTCAGACACCGAGGATGAGAGAGTATCACTGTCTTGCTCCTCTTCTTCTTCTGGTTCTGTGGCTCTGGGTTGCACTGAGATCTTCTCCTTAGAAGCACCAAAAGACATGTGTCCTGTCTTCCAATAGCTGACTGCATCACTCTTTCTCAACCATGGTCTCCCGAGTATGGCTGGGTAACTCCTGCCTGTATCTTCAATGTCCACTACATAGAAATTGATAGTGGTGGTCAGCCCATTGACAGTGATGGGCAAATCGTCAATGACTCCCAGGGTGGTGAGTTGTCGACCATCAGCTACCTTGATTCGAGTGGAGGAATGCCTTGTACATTTCAAATTCAATTTCTTCATGATTCGGGGTACCATGATATTATGTGCAGCTCCCCCATCAACACACACATTTTTGACACGGCAATTGTCTATGATGACATTGACTATATGCGGGTGCCGATCAATTTCTTCAGAGATAGAAGATACCTCTCTTACCTTTCCCTTTTTCTTGTTCCTCCTTGTTGAGAGCCCTTGCTGCAGCTCACGTCTCACCTTAGGGATTAATGCTATTAGTTGAGGGAGCGTGATGCTCAAAGACCAATGAGCAAGGTCTTGAATGACCGAATAGTCCTCTTGCCTTGAGCCGATGGGGAAATTCGAGGGCGACCACTTACTCCTGCGAGATCTTTTAGTCTTCTCTGTTGGTGGGTCTACCATCTCAGCATCTGAGGGCTCTAAGAAGGACACCTTCTTCCTAGGGTGGCCCGGTCCATAGTTTGGAGAGGGGTCCGAGGTGGTATGACTTCTTTTCCCAAGGTCAAGGATCTCTACGTCAGAATCCTCAGTGCCAGATTCACTTAGAAGATTCACCCTTGGAATATTGGGGCATTCCATGTGATAATGACCCTCTGGTGCCACTCGTAGCATACAACATTAGCACGGTCTCTTACCACACTTGAGCCAAACCCTCTAGAAATGTGGGAAGAACCAACAGCCATCTGTCTTCAGTAAGAAAGTTGAGAGAAACACAACAGCGCTTGAAGGCCACAAGATATTCATTTGGATTTTCTTCCACCCGTCCACAAAACACGGGAATGTTAGCCATGCTTGGAAGATGGAAAAGAGAGAGGCAAGATGAGGCTTATCTATGGACAAACAATAGAAAGAGGAAGCTTAAACTAAAAATCGGGTGAAGATACATCCACAAAGCACACATAGGCAGGGTAGGGTGTGACTGGTGTATTGTGAAATACTACACGGGAAGAATCTTTAGTATAAAATAGCACATAGACAATCTTAAAAGGACCAACCCTCATGATATCACATCTATCTTTACAAGCGAAGGTTAGAGACATGGCGCTGCATAAGGTTGTTCATCAAGGCAAACAAGAATGCCATGACAAATGTCAACAGTTGGAGAGCTTGCACATCACCTTTAGCTTCTTCCAGTTTTTGTAGTCGCCATGCTATTTCTTCAAGGGGTGTGCGGTCTGGCATCCTTCTTTTGAGCAATGTCCTTGAGGACCTTTCTGATGATCTTCCGAAGTCGGTGAACTCGTATCAAGTATGCCCAACACTTAGTTTCATGATGACCACAACCTTTGCATTCCTTACAAATGATCACCCTACTTCATGGCTTGCGGCTTTGTTGGGGTGGTGCTTCCACTCGCGTCATGCGTGATTGAAGTACAAGCTTCACGTGCCAAGGATCAGCAACTAGATTTCGACCTCGAGGGATATGCTGAATTTTTACCTCTTCAAATTGGTTGCAAAGTTCCAATGCTTGTTGATGTTGTGGAACCAAGCCTTTGCTCCGCACCTTCCACCTTCCACTAACTTGTTCACACACTAGTTGAGAATCTCCTTGCACTTCAAGTTGCTTGATGTGATGCTCTTGTGCCTTTTGTAGCCCAAAAATGAGCGCTGAGTACTCAGCTTGATTGCAAGTACTTGCAGGTGCAGACTTGCTGTAACAATACTACTCACCACCCAGTGAAGTGAGCTTCACACCCATGCCAGCAACCTTGGTCGAAGGTTTGTAAGCTCCATCAAATTGAAGGATCCAAGATGTCATCACACTAAGACTAAAATTCGGACATCCCAAGTTTCTTGGTAGTCCAAGATAGGTAGAAGGAGAGGGTGGGGAGAATTCAACACTTGAGCCAAACGTTCAGTACCAAATAAACTTGCAATCCTTTGTTGATAGTTTATCTTTAGACCAAAAAGAATTACAACTTGAAGCTCGAAATGAGGCACAAAAGGTTGATTAGGTACAAATGGATTCCTTGGTCGAAACATTACCAACCATAGCCGAGGCCTAGAAACCTTTGTAGTGAGATTGAGAATAAACCATTTAGGATGAGCTTATCCACAGGAATTAACAAATAGATGCACCAAATCTCCCCCAAGCTTGGGGATCATCCCACCCTTCGATGGACACCGTTTTAATTACCTTTGAAGCAGCAAGTAGTTCAATCACCGCACAATGAGTAGAAGTAAAATCAAAGTTCTCCCAGTGTATCAATAGTTCTTCACCATGAATCATCCACGGTGTATCATTCCACTCGTCATCTCCTTGAACAATGCACTAGACAATCAACCGTTGAAGGTCGACATGAAGATCTAGGAAGAGATCTCGTGCATTGGGTAACCATAAGGCGCGGAGGACCAGGCACCAAATCCTTAAACACCTCGAGAAGTGACATAAATATCCACCCTCATGTGGCGTGCGTCCGTGAAGTGGACTAGGAGAAGTTTTGAATCGGCGATCTAGCAGGAGATGTGAATAGAGCACATGAAATGAAGTACTTTTACTTTTTACAGCAAGAGTAAACTCCCCACGGTTAGAGAGTTACAGTTCCCAAGATTTCAATATATAAACAAAAATCATTACATTTTCATCACTTCCAACTTGTTGGCCCAATTATAAGTCTCCCTTTTGTGAAGGGGGAGGTCTTGGGTTCAAATCCTACTCTTTAATAAAAAGAGAGGAGAGGAGAGGAGAAGAGAAAGAGAAGAAGAAGAAGAGAAGAGAGAGAGGGGCACCGGATCTGCTGTTACAGTTTTGCAGAAACTCAGAAAACTGTTTGTGACCAGAAGACGTAGCAGCCCAGAAAACTGTCGTGCGGGTGAACGCAGTAGACGCACGGAGCGAGAAAATGCCCACGACTAAAAGATGCAGGAGCCCAGAAAACAGTCGTGCGGGTGAACACAATAGATGAGCGAATCGAATGCGTGCATAGGAACTCTGAAGGAGCACAGACGATACAGTTCTGTAGATGCGACCGGTACGAGCAGAAGATTCACCGGCCAAAATATATGTAGGAACCGTGAGCAAAAAGCAGTCAGACTGAAAGTGTAGAAGTAGGGAGGTTTTGCAGCCGTAGAGATAGGGAGGCACACAATTTAGAGGTGCAAAAGAAGAGAACTGTGCATGGAAGAGGCTGCAGTGTTGCACCCAGTCGTAGGAGTAACAGATTTCATACTGCTAGCCATGGAGATTTCGATCCCAGCAGCCACAGTAGTTCTATTTGCCGAAAAAGAAATCAAAACAAGAGGCTAGACACTAAGCATGGCGACACTCAAGGGCCATAGAGGAAAGGAGAACGTGAGGGCGAAACGTTATCATGGGAGGGGAAATGGGATTAGAAGGGGAGGGAATGAAGAGGGAGACTATGGCACAAGGAAAAAGGGAGAGGGGGATGAGAAACATGTACATGATGGGAGGAGGAATATAAAGATGGAGACATCAAGGGAAGAGGACCATGATTTATTTGAAAGAAAGGATGAGAGGGAAATATCAAAGTACTAGCTAGGTGGCTTTACAAGAATGAGCGTGTCTCATCAAGGAATAGCCCCCTCCTTTTATAGCCAAAAGAGGGGGTCTCTCCCAATTAATGCATCCTCCCACATGCATGGTGTGTGTGGAAAAGTCTCCCATGTGGGCTAGGTGGTTACGCACTCTCAATTATGTGCGACAATCCTTTGCCTCAATTTTCCACATAAATCAAGCCCCATATCTCAAGTCTATGATACTCCCTTGGTCTCTTCCCAATTTTATAATATATTCAAACCTCTTAGAAGGACAAGAAGAGGGTTGGCACAAGGAATCTTGCCACCTCATCCTACTTTCCCCATTATTTAACTTGCTCTCTTGGACCTTCTATACCTCCCCCACATGGGTCTATCCTATATGGAGGGAATAACCCAATATAATATCCATCTCCACCTATTTTATATTACTTCTCCCATGGATTTTGAGCCATATCTCACTAAATGCAGCCTAGGTGGAGGGGTGGCACATGGAGGAGCCATGCCACCTTACATTTTATAATATTACTACCATGGATTATGTACAACACACCTTATGGGTCCTCTTCCGTGGAAGGGTGGCACATGGTCATGCCCCGCCACCTCAACCCTGGGCCCTATGCACACCATATTTTATTATACTATTGCCACACATACAAACACACACACATATTAATGCCTTTTTCCTTAGACAATTTTATCCATAATAGCGCGTGCAAAGTATTGTATCCATCGGATATGATTTGCATGGTCGATCACGCATTATACACCATTTTCCCCCTTGTGTGATGCACCACTGTCAAAAAACGTGCTCCCAGGTGTGTTATGCAAATAAGTACTTATGGTATAGGCATGCCACTTTGTATGCAAGCAAATACCACCTAGGTTGAGGCGTGTGCAAAGTATTGTGCCCATCGAATATGCTTTGCATTGTCGATCAAGCATTAAACACTGTTTTTGCCTCAGTGTGATGCACATCCGTCATAGGTAGTTCAGAGTACTCTCTTTTCATGGTTGATCACCATGCATTGCTATCTCCACTATAGCACTTGTCACCTTCAGTGTGACCCTTTTCGGGCATCAGAGCTCTTATCACCTTCAGTGCAGTCCATTGCCTTTAGTGTGATATGTCGCCTTCAACGTGACCACTCACATCAGCGTGGCTCTATCACCTTCAGTGTGATCTATCATCTTCAATACAATCTTAGTTTGCCATCTCCAACATGGCCTATGTTTACCATCTTTAGTATGGCCTTTTGTTACTGTTCAGTCGCGCTCTCTCTTTGCCATCTTCAGCATGGCCATGGATCTTCAATATCCATCATAGTCACGTCTAGTGACAGGATGTCGAAAGCATAGTATCTTGGAAATCAAGGACAAAGAAAACAAGGAAGCACATGGGATATGATGTAGAAGAAAAAATAAGAATACTGCTACCCATTATTTTGCAAATTACAGAGTTTTTGAAGATGCTCGCTAAGGAGGAAGTAGAAGGAGATAGTGCAAATGAAGAATGCCCATGACAATACCATTCAAGCATCAATAAAGACCCCAGATGATGTTCTTCAGACAAGATTGAATCAGGATGGCATCCAAGCAACAAGTGATGATGAATCGGACATTCAACAAACAAGTTGCCCATTTGTACTTAACACATTTGTAAAGACAAAATTGAGTTATTGAAAAGGCTACATGTCAGACTTGTTTGTACAAAGACTCATGGAGAGCAATATTTCTTGTAAACATATGACAATGTAAAATTGCAAGCATATCTATTACTATTTTTGGAGCACATTTAACGAGTCTTACATGCCTCTTGTCTATTTTAACCTTTAAATTTTTTGGGACTTCAAGAGTGTTATAGTTTTCTACATCAAATTTTAAGTGCATTCTTTTGGATTAAATTATATTAATAAGTCTTTACTTTGAAAGTGATTTTCAATGGATTTAAATTAATAACTCATGATTTTTTTAAAATATGAATAGTATTGTTAAAAAAAAGAAGTACAAAAGTAGGATTTAATCGAAGTTTTTGCATTAGTAGTGCACCATTATAGAGACAGATTGTGAAATTTATTATGTGGAAATGATAGTGCCAAAAAGTGAACTTTTGATTCTCGAATGAGATTTTCATAAAGTAAACTTTTCATTTGGAAAGGAATTTTGGGATTAGTCCAAGAGTAGACATATGAGTCCAAAATTAATGAAATAAGTGTTTATACGAGGGATAGCCTTTGGGAATATTTTTCGTCATGGAGTTAGTTTTGTTTCATTAACCATGCCAAGTGTTGGGCTAGATGGAGATGAGGTCATTGTTGGGAGGAAAAGTCCTCATGTGGAGTGGTGAAAAGAGACATCTTCTATCTGACATAGGCTAGATATTGAGTACAAAAACATTTAAAGGAAGGTAAGATCGGATAAAGATACTCCTCATAAACAACATCATGTATCACTCCTTGAAACTCATTATATGAACATGATTAAAATATACACTAAAATTTTTAAGAACATTTTAATTATGAAGCTCATGATGATTAGAGTGCAAGGAAGATATGGCATGCCATGAGCTATAAAGAACATTCATTAAATACTCGCAAAACTCGCTGAAACTTACTTGTAGAATGTCAAAACCCATATCCCACAGTGGAAGACTGATAGGTAGCTCTCACAAATTACACGTGGAAGTGTGTCACTATGGAATCAAGCTTCATCAATTGTGTGTACTTCAAAACATTCATGTGTATGTGTAGACTAGCAAATAGAATGTGCTTAGAGATAAATATAGAAGAAACAGTTTATATTTCGTTGCATCCACAAACTGGACAAGATACAATACCAAAATATTCTCCTACTATATTCCTAGTACCTCTAGATCTTTGAGCTCCCGTGCCCCAGTGAGCATATGTAGACTCTCTGTCAAAAGGCTCTCTCCACCTTGCTGTTTGAAACCTTATCCTAGGTGGTGCTTCTATTTACTCTCAAAGTGCTACTCTAGATGATATGCTATGGGGCACCAAATGGTCCCTTACATAGGGCTCTAGGCGCTCCTTGTTGGCCGACTTAGTAGGAGGCATAATACTAACCCCCTCCAGTCTATTTGGGCCGACCAAGTTGGCTGGCCCATACTAGCCTAATAAGGCCCTATAAAAGGGCAAGGAGTAGCCCCCTTCATCCCTTTTCCTTACGCCTATAGCCCCCATGGTGTCCTACTAGTCTTACATCTATTCAGCTAGCCCTTAGATCAACGCTCCAACAGCTCTATATAGGACCATGTACCCTGCTCCGTACCTTCTCGTACAAATTTCCTACACTCTTGGGGGGTTCACCTCACAAAATTTTAGTATACCACATGCATTCAAAAGGAGAGGTATTTTAATGGAACTTTTGGGAAAATTTTAATAGATGTACAATAACAGGAGGGGTTTTTTAATTCAAATTTAGAAAAAAATTTGTTTGTTCATAAGTAAAGAGGGGTATCTTTATTGGGAAAAAAATTTTAGTTGAGGGGTTTTTTAAATACCCTTTAGACACACATGATACCTAGGGTTTCTTAGTAGTGCACCCCTTGAGATACTACTATTTATGCCTATCCATACATTGATGATGTCATCCTACATCTATAGATCAGACACATGGCATTGCACCACTTTCCCTTGCTTTCCTATTGCTCCTCCTGCTTAGGTATATCCTATGATGTGCTACCCACATGGAAACCTATTTGTTGCCCATGTGGCATCCCCACTATTCTCTCTCTTATTGTTTGATTGGTGCCCACATGACAACCACAGTTTTACCCATGTGGTACTCTCTCAAACCCTAGGTTCACCCCCTCAATGCTCTCCTCATATGGGGGCTTGTAGATGGGGAGGTGACCTCTATATTTCCAACAAGGCAAGGAACAAGGTGAGGGAGGAGATCTCAGATTGGAGGAGGGGAGAAGCAGGTGAAGGGAGAAGGAGATAAGGAATAAGAAGATAAAGGAGTAGGAGGAGGAAAAGTAGGGGAGGGAGGCAAAGTAGGTGAGGGAGGCAGTGAAGGAGGAGATGACGATGAGGAGTAGTAGTCTACCTTGATTTAGCCAAGTGCCTTAGGGCACTTTTCCATTTTGTATCTCTCATTCATTTTTGTACTACCCTCTTTGTAGGGGAACATTTGTATACATAATAATGCATGATGAGAGCGTGTTAGGAAACTTTGTAGCTCAGGTGGAATTTATTCATTTCTGTACTACCTTGTAAAAAATATATAGTGGGATACAATGGGGCTACAATAAGCCCCATTCATCTCCTCTTTTATTTATTTTTAAACCACAGTGTTGATATATCCATCATGTGCCAATGACTATACGACACTATAGTTGTTTGGGCCCAATGAAAATTACGATGTAAATAAAGACAATTTTTTCCCGATAGCTATACTGGTAGAAATATTGACACTTAAACTTTATAGAATATTTTCCATCAAAAATCACGTCAAAAAGAAACTAATATCTTGTAGTGCTTCTTACGTGTACATTCTGGACATGGTTGTATTAGGTAAATATTTTTAAAATCCTTGTTGTTCATAAATGGCTCGTAAGTCCCCCATGTTTAAAAATCCCCTTCCATGAATGAACCTACTACCTTATACGTTTACAGAGCGACCCTCTTGGAGCCATGATTGATGATTTTTTAATAGGTTGTAGCCTTGGTATCACTCAATAGTATGATGCAAATATTCTACTTTGGGTCATTTTTGAAGACAATATACATGTGTAATATAGGCTTTTGCAAGAATGTTCTTGCTTTTGATATACTAACTTGTTTAACACTAGTTTGGTAGAAGGACATTAAAATGTCCTAGGACACTTTTAGGTCCTCTTCACTTAGACACTTCCTAGAATCATTCAAAAGCATCGATAAGGTATTTTGGTGTTATGATTATTTGCAATAATAACTTATATGTTGAAAAAACTTGGAGAATTTGCACCTATTACTTTAAGTTCTACCTAAAGTTTGAAGGTCAACCTAACACCGACATTTCAAGTTGCTTTTTGAAGTTCTAGATAAAATGTCCGTACTTCTTAATTAGAATGATTTTTCTTAGAGTTTGTAAGTCTTAGAGGCTAAGGATAACTATTACACATTCGATTATATTTATTGGGAGGTACATAATCATACTCATTATGATCTATGGCCTTAAATGTAATTTTAGTGAATGTTGATGGCGAGGCAAAATTTGATTTTTTGCAAATTTTTTGACATGTCTAACAAGTTCCAAACTCAACCATACTTTTATTTGTCTTAAATAGAATATTATGAAGTACTGTGAGTTTTAAAGGGACCTAATATCATGTAGAACATCAAATTCAAATTGTATATTGATTGTTCCTTAAATTCAAGATATAAGGGTTAAAGTATATCATAATCTTGAACCTTCATAAGTTTTAATTATACTTATATAGTGCCTCTAATAATGAATGAGTGATACCAATTAAAAAATGTTATATGTGGAACACTTATATACGCGACTATTCAAAACTATAAAAGTGAGATTTAATGTGGAACCTGTTTTGGTAGTTGATATTAGGAGCACTCAATCTCTTTTAGTTTTAGCCTTTATTGTGATGTGGTGACTTTCCTTTATGATATATCATTGTTATAGTTAAGATATGACACTTTGTGCCTATTATGTATAGTATATAAAGATGCTTGTAATTTATGAAATGTGACTTATAATGGAACCTAATACGCTAACCACTCTTGTTAATTGATAAATCGATCTTGCCAAAATGATTTTTAAACAAAGTTTTGTCGCTCTTAGTGTTTGATATACTTATAAACACTTTGTAAAAAATGCTAGCTCCTTGATATCAATTTTATTTTCAGGCATGCTAGATAAAGTTTCAAATTTCAGTACTATCTAGGTGAAAGTCCATGTTACCATACATTTATGAGAATTTTGTAATCACATGTAATAGTTTTTTGTGCTCCTTATATTTTAAAATAATAGTCCTATGAGTCTATCTTAAGCTCAAGAGAGGGAATCACCAAAAAATACATCTACAAGAAGTTGTGATTTTTTTGCCAAAACCTCAAAATGACACTTTTATATCCTGTAATGCTGCCAAACTAATGTTAAAGACTTTGCTCCATAATCTGCTAAATTTTGACCTTGAAAAAGGCTTGTAAAATAATAGCTCCATTGTTTTATCTACTTCCTACAAAATATCCCCTTTGCATGTTTCCCATGTGAGATTCCATGTTGTTAGTCTTGAAATTGGCAAAATTATGTAATTTTTAAATTGTTGCCCATTGTTGTCATAATCATTAGGGGAGAAATGGGGTCTCAAAAGGGCCTGCAATTAGTGTTTCCTAATTTCAAGGGATTAGAGAGGGATTCGAGGTGTACCAATGAGAGTGCTCCTTTGTGTGGGGCAATGGTATGTTGAGGTGGAGGGATGGCAGGCATGTAGAGATCCCCTATTGGCTATTCCTCTTACATTGGGGACCACCCAAACCATCCTCCCCCCCCTTAACCCATGCTTGACCACCCTCCCATGTGCACCCACCTCAGATCATCCCCAAATCTCATTTATGCCTTTGTGGGCCCTTGTGGGTGACTTTCTCTTCTCCTTAGGTGTGTTGCAGGTCTGCCCCCTCTTTCTCTGCTCCTCTGCTCTGGTCTCAACTGCCCTCTCCCTCCATTGTGGGAACTTTTGGACGAATTTCTTTTGTCCTCTAGCCTACTATAGGTTTGCCCCCTTTCTTTGCTCCTCTGCTCTAGTCCAACTGCCCTCTCCCTCCATTGTGGGACCTTTTGGACGAATTTCTTTTGTCCTCTAGCCTATTATAGGTCTGCCCCCTTTCTCTGCTCCTCTGCTCTGGTCCAACTTCCCTCTCCCTCCATTATGGGACCTTTTGCATGAATTTCATTTGTCCTCTAGCCTACTGTAGGCTGCCCCCTCTCTCTCTTCTCCTTTGCTCTGGTATAGCTGTTCTCTCCCTCCATTTTTCAAAATTTGGGTTGCAGCACCTCCTACAGTTGGTCCTCTCTTTCCTGCTCTTCTCACTATTTCTGTGCCTCCTCTTGCTCTATCCCCTCATGCTCTACCTCCACCTTCTCTTTCCTCTCTTGGTCTACCCTCTCTTGCTCTATGGCCTCTTACTTAGCTGCCATATCCTACAGATTCTCTTTCCCTTCTGCAGGTGCCTCTTCTTCTGGTACAGGTGCTCTTTTCCCTCCTATAGGCACTTTTCCTTCTACTACAACAACTCTTTGCTCTCCTATAGGAGCTTTTTCCCTCTTTCTTTTCCTTCTCATATAGGATACAAGTTGTCTTTCCTCTCCTACATCTATTGTTTTCCCAATAGGCATGGTCTGGAACACAGTGACACAAGGTGGTAATGCTGTGAGCTCGTGTGCTCTAGAGGCATGGTCAAGAAGAAAGTGACACAAGCTGGCATTATTGTGAGCTCTAGTGTGTTGTAGAGGCATGGTCAAGGACAAAGTGACCAAAGTGGCCAAAGATGGCAATATTATGAGCTCTAGTGTGTTTTAGAGGCATGGCCAAGAAGAAAGTGATAGAAGTTGATAATATTGTGAGCTTTAGTGCATTCTAGAACATGAAAAATGCATTGGATGACTTGAACTTATAGTTTGACTAACTAGATAGTAATTGAAGGTTTTGCCAAGGGTCCACATAAGCTTCCCAAGAGGAAGGATGTATTTCTTAGACTATTTACCGTCCTTGCCTATCTTCTTTACAAGATCCTATTTTAACATATGAATGGGAAGTAGTGGAATCTTTGATATAATTGACAATGGACTGTCTGTAAGTTATGTGCAGGAATACCTTTTAATCATGGAAAACAAAATGTATAGTCCTTCAACTTTACTTGAAATGGTGAAATAGCAAGCAAGAATCTAGATAAATGCATGAAAATGTCCATTTTATCCCTCGTGCAACATCAAACAATGTGTTTGACTAGTACAAGCTGTCCATAAATTGTAGGTTGGGCATTTTGGAATTTGCATAGGTTTTCTTCATGACTCGGAGGACATTAAAATCATTGATGGTTTTATTGTGTGGTTTTGTGTCAGTTTTCATGCCTAAAGTTTTCATGTCTAAAGTTTATAGTTTATACCTATTTGCCTTGCTTGCATCATTAAAGGAGACAATGCCATGATGGTAAGCATCCTATGTATTGATTTATATTTTATGTTCTTTTAATGTAATGTGCTTTTTAGGTCTGCTAATGTAATGGTTGTTGAATTGATGCAAGAGGCATTTGAGATCACTCGTTGGTGCACTATATTAGTCGAGCAGGAGGATACATTGTCGTCTTCCACATCCAATTTTTAGAATGGCCTACTCAACTACTGAAGTGCATCAAAGTATTGACAGCTTGATCATTGTGATCCACATCACATGACTTCCCCTATTGCATTTTATCCCATTGGCAATGGTGTAAAAAACTGTGCCTGGCTACCCTGAGAGGAGAGCCTTAATGGTAGTAGTATTAGGATCTTACTTGGGGATTTCAAAAGCCTCTTTTTTCTATGTATTAGAGGTAGCAAAGAGGAGGTACATGCTATGAAGAGTATTTGTATTTGAATGGAGAGATTATAATACAAAAATGTACATTTTATCACATTCTCTTCCTTGCAAGATACCATGTCATAAGCAATAATTTTGATTGAGTCATGGTTGAAATTTTGAATGTGTTGTTAATTCAATATAAGGTAATGTCACTTTGAATTGTAGAGTATTGAATACACCACCTCCAAGTTTATTGTGTAGAGAGGTGAATCTTTTAGATGTAAACTTGTGCCTTTTCCTTCATTTGTATCCAAAGTAATTACAAATTTATGACCCCCTCAACTTGTGACTGATTTTTGAAGGTCTTGTACATTGAATTTGAACATTCGGGGCATAGACCATTTTTCCAGTCAAATATTATAGATCTACTCATGCTCTTGATTTTGAACTTAAAAAATTTGCAATTGGAGTTACAGCGCAAAAGTTATAGCTATTTTACTATTCTCTTCATATTCCATGCAATTAAGTTCTATTACTTGTATATATATTTTTGTAAAATTAATTTAGGAAAATGTTATGGATATTCCAAGTCAAAATAATACTTTCGACCAAGTTTGGTAATTTTGGTGACCATTTTTGGCAAATGTAGGAGGAATTTGACCATGGTGCAGAAGGCAAAGTTGGTCAAGACATCATGGGGTGTCCAAAAATGCACAAATCCACCATGGGGCGGACCCTCCATGGTCAAATTTGCACCATGGTGGGTCTGTGAATTTTTGGACACCCCATGATGTCTTGACCAACTTTGCCTTTTGCGCCATGGTCAAATTCCTCCTTTATTTGCCAAAAATGGACATCAAAATGGCCGAAGTTGTCAAACTCCTTCATCTACCTCTTCAAAATCTATATTTCTTCATAGGAAATCATGAAGTGCATCAATCCTTTACAAGGTGATATAGTAGCAAACCTAAAAATTAAAATAAAAGATACATGGAAATAGCCAACCTCCATGACTAAGAAAACATAAAAAATGAAAATTTTAGATTCCTCTTCAAAATATATATTTTCTTATGTAATGCATCAAATTATTTCAAGGTGATTTAGCGATATGAAATCAAATATTTCATTGACATAAGCAACCTAAAAGGTGGTTCCAAAGGCAAGATAAACAATGAAAATGAAAATTTATAAGGTGATGTGGTGGAAGATCAAAGTCTTCTCGATTAAATTAAAAATTACATTGACATAACCAACCTACAAGGTTCCTCCAAAGCATAAGAAATTATATAGAGAATATTTTGCCTAAGGGTCTTACCAGAGTTATGCTACAAGGCACATAAGTTGTCATATTGACCAACCATCATTTGCTAATTTACTTTGTAAATATTTTCTTTTCCATGTTTATCTATGTTGAAGTTCATGCATCTATAAAGACACATGGATTTGAATTAGGTGGATGAAGGAATTTGATAATTTTGGCATTTCAATGTCCATTTTTGGCAAATGTTGAAGGAATTCGACCGCGACACTGAAGATAAAGTTGGTCGGGATGTCATGGAGTGTCCAAAAAAACCCACCACAGAGCGAATTTGGCCATTTGGAGGGTGTCCAAATGGCCAAATTCGCACCATGGTGGGTTTTGGCATTTTTGGGCACCCCATGATGTCCCGACCAACTTTGCCTTCTCTGCCGCAATCAAATTCCTCCTACATTTGCCAAAAATCGACATTGAAATGGCCAAAGTTGTCAAATTTCTTCATCTACCTCTTCAAAATTTGTATTTCTTTGTAGAAAATCATGAAATGCATCAATCCTTTACAAGGTGATGTAGGAAAATCTCAAATTTTGGTTTTTAAACACTCCATCTAATTAATGTGGTGCCATGGTCAAATCTCTTCTACATATGTATTGGAATGGCCAAACTTGGCAAACAACATTTTATTAACTTGTAAGTTACATCAAAATGTGATATAACATTTGTGTGCAAGCTGATATAAAAAAAGATGCAATATTAAAAACAATAGATAATTAAAATAGACATAACAAAAGATTCACCATTTGGCCATAGATACATTAATTTTTTTTGCTTTAGATAGAAGAATATTATTAAAAATAGGGGTTTGTATTTCAAATTGTATTACAAAGAGGATAGCTTGTTTCTCTTCTTATTCAACTCTAATACACCAATAATAAGGTCTTTGAATCCTTGACTAAGTCCTTAGAAAGACTGCTATGCTATTTGGAATCTCACATTCAACTCGTAAATTCTTATAATCATATGTACAACACATTGGAATGGATCACGTAGGTTGCCTTGGGTCAAAACTGTGAATTCTCCATGTCTTCTTGTTGCAAATGGATAGATTCTCCATTCCTGCTTGCTACTACACACATGAAGAAACATCATTTTAGAAATTTAAAATAGATGTAATGCATCATGTGAATTCTTCTTCTTCAATAAACTTTTGAGCTTCAAGACTTACATTAGCAGCATCACAAGCTCCAGGCATCTCGTTTGCATCACCATTCCCTTCAAGTCCTGCATCACCTCCAAAACAACTTGCTCATGCATGACTTTGTGTCTTTCGATATGAACAGTCCATATCATCCATGCCCACTATTCTCATATCATCCTCCATGAAGGTCTTGAAAGAACAACTAAGGGAACCTTAGTAAAAGCAATGCACCACTGTGGATAATCCAAAGTAAGAAATTACATTGAAACACTATGAAATTAACATTTTATCTCATATTCTCCTCTTTGGAGCACCTACTAAGGTTCAAGATGCTTCTTTTCTTGAAAAAAACAATCATGGATCAGATATTGATCCTGCAACTATACGATCACATGGTAACATGGGAGATCTCCACAAATGGTGCCATCAATAGTCGCAGAGTTTACATAGACTGTGATAGGCCATGATAGAAGGTAGGTGATGTTTGAGGAGGGATGAGAAGGACCATGAATGATTACAAGGGAGGAGAAGCAAGCAGAGGACTAGGTGTGAGGATGAAGGTAGACGAATACGCATGAGTAGGAGGAGTAGAAGCAACAGGAGTAGGCATGAGCATGAGGCAAGAGGAGCATGCATGAATAGGAGGAAGGAGGAGTAGGCATGAGCATGAGGGAAGATGAGAATGGATGAGCATGAGGGAGGAGGAGGAGTAGGAAAAAGCAGTAGGGGGGCCCCCCTGTTGCTTGTGGGAGGAGGGAGGAGGAAAAAGCAGTAGGTGGAGAAGGAGGATGCATGTGGGAGGAGGGAGGAGGAGGCATGTGGACAAAGGGAGGAGGAGGAGGAATGGAACGTGTGGAAGAGGAGGAGGGAAGAGGGAGGCAAGGAGGAGGATGGCGGAGGAGGAGGGAATTCAAATTCAAAATTCAAAATTAAAAAATGACTAATCTTGTTGAACAAAGAAATCTCCCTCACCATAAAAATCTAGATTGCTAGAGATAAATTCAGAAAAGCCTAATTGTTTAGCATATTCATACCCAGTTGGCTTCTCCCAAAGTTTCTTAGTCGGGGTCTTCTTTACTTTGAACTTTGTCCTTCTTGTAATCTTCCTCAAGGCTAGGATATGGGCTACCTTCTTATTACCAAGATTACATGACTAGCTTCATCTAAGCCAAAAATGTACAATGGATCCATGAGGGCCTTGATCTGAGAGAACATCTTATCACCCACCCAGGATTGATTAGGAAAGGATTTCTTTAGAAAATTAAAGTTTCCTTAAAAATTCCTTCTAATATGTTGTGTCATCATGGAAATTAATCCTTGCTTTAAAACATCCTTCTAATATGTTGTGTCATCATGGAAATGATTTCTTAAGAAAATTAAACTTGCTTTAGAAAATCCTTCTAATATGTTGTCATCATGAGGATTAATCGGAAAAGGATTCACCCAAGTAGCTAGCATGCAAAGCAAATCAACCTTTACTCGTTATGCACACACAAATGCCTTCATACCATTTTTTGTGAAAACACTCTATAAATCATTTGAATGCACACAAATGCCCTTGTACCCATTTGTTGGAAACATTCCATCAATCTTAAGGAAACATGCAAGAAGTTGCTAAGATACAAAATCAAAAGTTGAGAATTTCAAGCAAGATCCATTAAACAAAACAAATTAGTTCTAAGCACACATTTTCTGGTACTTAGTTCCGCTTTGAAGAGTACCAAATTCATGAGGTTTTCTCACTTTTCATCATATGTTCTTAGAGCCTTATATCATGGAGGGGGAAATAGGGAAAATAGCTATTTACGTTATGCTGTGTGAATGCACTAGGGAAGGTAGCGGGGAATGTGGGGGAAATAGAGGGGACCATGGGAAATAGCACCGCATTCTCTAGAGACCTCGTGGTGCTATTTCCCCTATCCTTGTACCATTGACATTTCATTTCTATACGACTGATATGACATGTCTTTATAATCCTCTCTCATTTTTCCTTCAATGGTTATGTCATTGCACCAGGGGACAAACCGCTCTTCCAAGGGAAAAACATCCGAAATAGCCACCCTTATTTCCCCCCTTTTTCACCTCCATGACATAAGCCCCTTAGCAAACAACATACATTTGTGAAAAAAGTATGACTTTGCACAAATACCATGCTCATAATTTCTCATCAAGTATAATGGTGTTCAAAACCACCTTCCCGAGGTGCACCAAGCGTCCAAATGAATGGGTAGAGCTTAAGAGTGGCAATGTATAAGACCAATTGAATAGATCTGCAGATAGTTCCATCATCGATCTGCAGATCCCGGACATGATCAGTGGCCGAACATCTGTGCTCTCAAACTCCCAAAGGGTTGGAAGAGTCTCTCCCATGCTTGGAAGTGCCGGAAGCCTGGTCCTCTTCACGTCAAGGCCTCAAGAAGTCTTTCGTTTCGTTGCTTGCGGCTCAATATATATGCACCTCGTTGATAGCCTGCAACCTGGGTTTCCAGGATGTGCACCTGCGTATTTTTGTTCTTCTGTGAGGCCTTTGTATTTCGAAGGAGAGCCTCCGAGAAGATTCGATTTCAGCCCCCCCAGTGTGCGGATCCGAGAATGAAAGCAGAGACTCCGGTTGCTGTGCCGGATTAAAAGGCTCCCCTCGAACAGCCGACACCTCTCGCCGGCTTCGTCGCATGTTGAAGGAGCGATAATAGGATTCGGCAAATGTTTTGCGCGTGGGCGTGGGCGCGGTTGCAGATGAGTGGTCTATATTAGAAGCAGCGGCTGAGGAGCGCCGCTGAAAACTTTCGAGGGGAATGAGGACGTAGATCTGCCCGAGCTGCAGCTGATCGTCGGGAAGGAGTCTGAGGGGGGGGGAAAAGCTGCCGAGGCGAAGGGATTGGGCGGGACAAATGCAGTGGTGTGGGTAGTGAAGCAAGATCTGGATGGCCGTGACAGAGCTAGTGAAGTGAAGAACGCGGCCGTCTACGAGAAAAACCTGAGCAACGACAGAGGTGGGGTGGACAATGGAGGAAGGGGAGGAAGATGAAGAGGAAGGAGAGCAGGCTGAGGAGGAGACCTGTATGTTGCCCATGGCTATGGCGAGGGCCGAATAGAGCAGCTTGCAGGGTGCTGCACGACGAGGAAAGCTGTCGTGTTTGTGAGCTATTATATATTACGTGAATGAATTTACGGGAACGGGAATGAATAGGGGTTGGATTGTTGAGGCTGTGCCATTTGGCACCCCCTCCTCACCAGCCGGCAACACCGGCACTACCTAACGGTGTTGGACTCTCTCTCTCTCTCTCTCTCACACACACACAGGACATAGGACAAGAATTCCTCTTTGTGTGTGGGCTCATATCTATTTCACGAAAAGAAAAAGTGTGTCTCATATCTGGTCACAATGTGCCTCTCTTCCACACTCCTCCAATCAACACCATGACATCATTGAACAACCCTCACATTAATATATTCATTTGGCTATCATGTTGTCAACTAGAAATCATTTATGGACCACCTCTTCCTTGCACCAAAGTCCTTGTTTCTTAAGCAATTAGTCTTTCCCATGCCTACAAAGCTTAGATAAAGGAGTCTAAGAATAGACATAGTAACTAGGTCAACAGAGTCTCACATAGATGTGCTTTTGATTGGTCTTTGTGTTATGTCCTTTATATCTTTACAATAAAAAGTTTTCTTTATTAAAAAGACCATGATCTTCCCTATTACGTGTACTATGTGCTAAGTACAAAAAATGCAAGACTCAACTAGAATGTAAACAATATTCTAAAAGTTAATATATATCATTTACTTATAGTTAATCTCAAAATATTTACAAATTCCAAGAAAATAAAATACCTTGGGCATTTTGAAATCCATTGGTTAGATCTACATCAAAGGGAACCAATAATATGTGCACTATATTCCCACAACTTAGGAACTTATTGTATCAACCTATGAAAAATGAATGGTATCACCATGATATGTAGAACTCTGTGTGCGTGTGTGTGCGTGCGGTTGTGTACTGTGTCCACACAAAAAAAAGTGTGTGTTGTCTCTCTATATAATGCACATACATGGGGCCTCGTTACTATTCCCAACATGCACCCGTGTCCACATGCATGCATATGAACATGTGCGTGCATGCACACAAACATGTCCACGCACATGCATGCACACACACACACACACAACTCTCTCTCTCTCTCTCTCTCTCTCTCTCTCTCTCCCCCAATTTCTTTGACACAATCACACTTATGTGCCACAATAAATTTCACTCCCCCATATGAATTACTCAAATTTCCCCTGGCAATGCTTCTGCTTTACCTGTAGACCTAATGTCTTTTGTATTGAAATAGCTACTTTATTAAACTTCCCTTGTATATTTATTTTGTCTCTTTAAAATTGTCATATATAATTATATTGGTTCTTGTATAATGGTTGCTCCTCTTAGAATTTTTCATTTATGGGCTTTGGATTAATAATGGCTCTTTGTATACTTATAATATTTTAAACTAGAGTGCTCTAGCATATGGTGGATAGAAATTAATGATCTTTTAGATAATACATGGGGAGTAATATTGTGGTCATGATGATGACCATGTGCTACTATGTGGAGAAGTGGTGGAGCATTACTTATTTTGGAGGTTTCTTGGATTGGGAGGTATGGAACTCACCCCACATTCTTCCTCTCCTACCTAATCTGACCTAGCTTTGACTCCTGCAAGCTATGGTAGTCTTGGTAGCTCATCAAGTCAGCTCCTTGCTACACCTACAATGCTCTCTGGTCGACAGCCTATTTCCTCTCAACCAACTTTTGCTTTTGGTTCTCATTCGCTCTTACGTTGTGCGCACTGGGTAGTGGGTCTTTGAATAAACTATGCTCACATAAGTTGCTGATGGTGATCGTTCTACTCACCTATGGCAACTTTTCAGAGGTTCATTGGTTGGTCAGGTCCTTTGGTTTTCCATGCTCACCCCTATAACCTCTAAGCTCGATAGCTTTCTGATAGCGGAGAGTTTGCACATGTTTATGGGATTACTAGATTGGGTTGCTGATGAAGGTGACCTACTCTCGCATTATTTTATGCATGGATCTATGTAAAGTCTTATGGGATTTGCATATCTTCATAATATGGAAGTATCAGTCGTTACTAACACATACTATTTAGCATTTTGGCTACTATGTGCATGCCCTTTCCATATACTATTGCTTTGCATTGTGTATATGTTCTTGCTTCTAGAGGGTAGCAAGACTTGCATTATACGTTTAGGATGTTTTCACGATAGTCTTGTAGCCTAATTACTTGTGACCTTCATGTAGCTTGACTTCAAGGTATTATGTACATGGCTTCTAGTGCAGCTCTTATATGGTGTCTCTATGGTGTTGTCTACACGGTTGCTTTATAATCTTACATGCAACTAGTTGACTTGCACTTACACTAGCTTGTCCTTGCACGAGTAATCATCATGTTGCTTTTCTCAGGTATTTCTTTGTATCAGTGCCTTACAACTTGACTTTCCTTCTCCATTTGTGCCCCTACAAACTACATGCCTTCTATTGCATATATGTTTCTCTCTATGCTAGCTTTGATACGTGCCTCTACTAATCAATTACTTGGAAGGGTTCATTTGTAATAAAGACACTTGTGGTTGAGTTCGTGAGACTGGCTGCAGTATCTACATGTACTGGCAGGTAAGTTAACCCCGTGTACTAGTGAATATAAAGCTTGAGCTTCTCGTGGGTTAGACGAAACTCTGAACAATGGCAAGGCAACACTCTTCACGCATCCCTTCCTCTTCACGGCTACTCCTTGCTAATTAAGCAATCATCCCTTGGCACTTGCCTACAGCCTCTTACCCTTGGGTTCTAGTAGTATGCTCAACTTAGATGACCTCTAAACAGTGGCATGACTCTGTGGCTCTTCATGCCTCCCTTGCTCTTCACGGTTGCTCCTTGCTACTTATGAGGTCATCCCCTGGAACTTGCCTATGGCCTCTTACCCTTGGGTTCTAGTAGTGCACCTTAACTTACTCTACCGTGGCCTTTGCTCTCTGGTTTGGGAAAGAGACTCCTTTGGTGTTCGTGGTGATTAGCACAAGCTCCCCATCCTACCACTTGCATATGGCGATTTCATAAATAAGTTAACCCTGACTTTGATGCTCGAACTTTTAGAAGGATTCATCACTTGGACGTCTTGTTTACCCTATGGTTAGAATGGACAATTATTTAATCCACATGTGATGTTTTGCTAAACAAATGTTGCATGTTTATGTACCATTGTAGTGGAGTCTATATTATTCTGCCAAGTATGATTTACTCATATCCTCTGAAATATGTATTAGTTTGTGGAACACATTATCCACCTGATGGAATTAACTATATGGTTTAATTTTGATGGGAGTATTAAATTTGGACACACACACACACCTCACTTTTTAGTACCAATAACCAAATGCCATTGGGACCATTGACTTGGCTTAGAAATTAAAGGAATATGTTCCCTTGAAAGAGCAAATTTAGTGACCCTTGAGTGTGACTAAGGATTTATAACTAACTAAAAGAAGGGTTCAAGAAATATTCTTGTAACAAAGGTCCTTAACAGCCATGAGCAACCTTGTCAAAAGGTAAGAAATCGTTATGTATGTTGGAGTGAAAAGGGTGGGCTTACAACTGTTGGCACACTAGAATTAACCCTTTCTAAAGAGACCCTCTAAATATTAGAAGCTACCCTCTTTTAAGGACGGGGATGATTATACATTATGAGCTTGGGATGCTTTAACTTGCCTGCCATTATTCAAGGAAAAGAAGAGGAAAAGAAGAAACCTTTATTTTCTAAAGTCGGTAGCATTTTCGTGGGAGCTCAAGAGAAGGGACTACTATGGCCAACTCACATGTGGGAGACAGGATCTTAGGTATTCTCCCCTATGTTGTTGAGAATTTGTATTATCCCCCCCCCCCTACACATGTGCTTTCTTCCCTTGTCCCTTAAGGTTAGTAGGCGCAATGTTTCAAGCTGCCCAAAAAATATTTGCTTTGTTTCTTAGTTGTTGCATATCGTTCTTTCTTGTCTTTTGTCATGAAATCACATTGTAGTTTTCATGCTCCCTTTTTCCCTGCTCCCTTGCTCTTGGTAGAGGTTCTCCCACTCTGCATCCATTTCTCGGCTTCTCTTCTTGATATTATTTATGTCTACTTTGCTTCATGTTCCATTTACTAGCCTTGGTATTTTCTTCTATATGTTAATTGTGTTTACTTTGCTTCCTTTTGTCCTTGTATGCTGTTTGTCACTTTGTTGTTCCCATTGATCTATAACTAAAACAAGAGTGCAATGTCTTGTGCTTCATTGCAAAGGATTTGATCCCCAAAATGTGGGCCATGTTCTCTCTACATCAACTAGAAGAAGAAAACAACAAGATCATGGATTGGCTAAGGAACTCAGGGTGCATAACAAGGAGGACTAGGCAAAGCCCTAGAAGGCCTTGGAAGGTCATAGGCACAACACAAGAAGCAAGGACCATGGTCAAAGTGCTACACATAGAAAAGATTAAGCAGCTACAAAAGACCTTCAAAAGGTGAAAGAAGAAATAAAAGTAGGCCACGATGAAATTTGGCAAGGTCACTTAGAAAAAATTGGCCCTAACAATTAGAAGCAATCAGAGTTGGTATCCTAGATGCTAAGAATGGGGGCACCCCAAAGGAAAGGTTCCAGCATCGATATCTAAGTACACCTTAGTTGAGGAGAAGCTACCCATACAAGGCTCCAATATCTACAAAGCCATCTGATCATTCTGGTATCAATTTTCGGCACACATTCAAGAACTTATGCATTAGCTCTTGAAGCCCTAGAATCCCTACAAGTTCAAGAAAATGAGGGACATCAACAATGATGACAAAGAGAAAGATGTGCACATAGGTCAAGGAGGAGTTTCCACCTCAGTGACCCCAAAGACCACAAGAGCGACAAAACCTTAGCCCCACAAGGTACACACAGTGCAGAATCAAGAAGGCCAAATCACCAAAGCACAAAAACCACAAGAGTAGAGTGCATAGGGAACAAAACCCAACCAAAGAAAGCAATATGACCACAGAGAGACAAAGTGGCAATACATCCCAAGGACAAACTGAGAAGGTGGCTACCACTTGAATGCACTTAGATTAGGAAACCCCTTATGAAGCACAAACAAAGATGAAGACGGTGATCAACATGAGGAAGAGGCCATGAGTGAACAAGAATGAACTAAACATGAGGCTTTCTCCCAAATATGGCTAAAGGATCTCGCAGGAAGGAGTAGTAGCACAAATTAATGTGCCTTGGAGCTTATCCAAAAGGAGGCGCTTTTTGCTAGAGCCTTTCTATGAAGAGAGAACCAATAAAATTGAGTGATGAGGAAGTAATAGCACCACCTTGCAAAGAATGACGAGATTGCAAGCCGATCATAAGGCATAAGGGAAGCAATCACTATTAAATCACCCATTTCTCTATCAATCCCAATGAGCATGGTGCAAAGGTGGAGGCATGCAGTCAAACAATGGTTTAAATAAGAGTTGGATAGATCAAAGAAACTTCCTACACTCATCAATTAATGATATGTAAAAGAGCAACAAGATGCCGAAGACATTCTCTCACATTGTGAGTGAAACGAACTGCAGCCTTGAAATCCAGAGGAGTGGTGAGTCCAAGATAATCCAGATATTAAAAGTTGAGTCCCATAAGGTCTTTGAACTATTGTGCAAATACAAGGATCCAATTGACGCATGATGGAGAAAATATAATGCGGCTCACTATTGCAAGCAAACACTAAAGGTCTAAGGCATGAGGACATGGCTAGAGACAGTAGAGTTGGGGTGAGTGTTGCACCCAAAGATGTAGTTTAAACCAAAAGAGCAAAGAGACCAAAGTGAAGGGACAAGAGGAAAAGGGAAGATCAACCAAGTGAGGCTTCTGCCTAATGGGGACGAGCATTTTCTGAGCGAAATCTTCCGAGCGTCCGAGCGAAGGAAAAAAAAAGCTTCCAACTATGCATAAATATGGCAAAAATCGATCAAAAGAAAATGTTCATAGTTTCACTTAGAAATATGCAAAGTATTATACCAATGCCTATTTTATACAAAAATCTTTAGGTAAATCTGTAGGAATGGTGAGAGCATAATGGGATGGCTTTTGAAGAAACCCACATGTAGAGTAGACTTCTCTATGAAAATTCCCTTATGATCCTTCTTACAACTTTTACTTAATAGGGGGTGACATTGAAAACCCTCTCTCAACCTATCTTCATGAAAGAGTTTCTTCAAAGAAAACTCATTGAAGCAAGCCATCCAGGTAGTTTCGCCAACGAAACCCCTTTGAAGCAAGTCTCCCAAGGTAGTTTTGCTGGCGAAACTACCTTGGACAACACTTTTAAAAGTGACATAACTTTCATATCCAATGTCCAAATATAGTCATTCAACCACTCAAATTGATCGGAACACCCCATTTGAGCACATCTATGAAGTTATATTTTGGAAAATCTTCCATATATAGTATTAAATATTACATGTATTTTATGAGAGTGATATGTAAGCCCAAGTTAATACTTATTTATAGTAATTTAAACTTCTTTAGAAACATGTCCATAAATATGCTATAAAAACACTAAAAAGATATTGCCATATGATATAAATGTGTTAATAAGTAATTATATATGCATAGTATTATTACATTGAGAGTGATTATGAGGAATGTTTCTTAAAGGAATCAACACTTTTTTAAGGTAATAACAGGGGTACAAAGGGATGTCTCTAAATAAGAAAATTATGTTGTGTAAAAATGAATGAGTGACTAGTCTGTATATTTTTATGATAAAGGGATCTAGTTCTAGTGAAAATAAAAGTGTAAAAACCATGTTTCCTAAAGAAAAACATTTTTAAAAATCTCTTGAAAAACATGCTCGGATAAACCTGCTCATAGGTTTTTGCTCGTAAAATTGACGCATCCCTGCCTAATGAGTTCCTAGAACAAGTAGTTGAAGGAACCAATAGATGCATCATCATGATGAACCTATCCATCAACCCCACATTTAGGAGTCCATTTAAGGAGGAGTAAATATGCAAGACAATGGTAGGGGCAAAAGTTAAGGCATGACGATAGCTATCCGAGCCAGAAAAGGGGCTTAATAGTGAATGTCAAGGCCAATTTCAAATCCCTCATAGTATTGCAAAGGTGATGGTAGTAACTACCACTGGTGTTAGAGTCATGCTAGTACAAATGATAGGGTTTGGATTCTGTGAGAAGATCTAATGCATGTCTTGAGCACATCCAAGTGCTATTGTAACGAGGAGTTTGTCCATATGAAATGAAAAATTTATTCTCTAGATCACTCTGCATTTTGTTTTGTCTTCGTTCATTGTTCATTTCATGCAAGCAACCTTTCAAGTACATTTTGTTCACCCTCATTGAGCTCGCTTTACCTTCAGTAAAACCCTCAACCAAGTATCTCGAAATGGCAACCCCCCCACTACCCAAAAGACAAAGGGGCCACAAGATGATGCACCAATAGTAATAATGAGTGGACAATTGATAATGGAAGAACAAGTGTACGGGATTCTGAATAAATCTTATGTGCAACTTACGCATTCAACATTAATAAGGAGAGAACAAGTGATAATGGATTGAGGAGATTCAATGCTTGAAAAGTATAAAGATAGATGTTGTTGTATTAAACACTGTCATAGCTCTATAGACATAGCTACAAACTTAACCAAATTTAACACATGCTCAAGAAAAGACTGCATGGGTCATAGAGATGCATTGTAGGGGGCATGATTAGATGACACAAAGATGCTAATATTTTGCCATCCTTCAAACCAAAAATGTCTAATGGAGGTTCTTTTAGAGGAGGATTACCAAAAAGTGAGCCATGGGGAGTAAGCCAAGTAGTAAAAGAGAGCCACAGAAAACTCAAGCTAGTCACTTACAATTTGAAATAGAGAACATAAAGTCTTAAATAATCTAATTACTATAAACCAATGAAGAGGCCAAATTACTAACCTATAGAAAACTTTTCATGAAACATGCTACTAATTCACATGCAAAAGTAGATGACAGACTACAACCCTAACCATTTTAGTAGTCACTTTAGTGGTCGCACATGAAAAATCTCTCTTATACTATTTGGACAATAAAGCCACTTTTCTTTTAGCCATGTTTTTAGACCGTACATCAACAAATCAAGGAGTTACCTCAAACCTATCTAATTATCTTTCAACGGTTTCTCTTAGATCCCAAACATTGAAACAATTCCACCTTTGTGAGAGCGTCCTGATGTATAAACTAATAGACTAAAGCACTCATTCCTAGCATGGCAATCAAGGAATAGTATATATGTTTGCGTGGAATGTAAGTTGTCCTATCAAATTCAGGAAAGTCAAAGCATGTGCAGCATGGGAACTCTGCAATTGTGACTTAATAACATAAGCCCCTTGAGATTGACCCAAGAGTCTACAAATGGAAAACATGAACCTCATGTGGGGTAATGATATCCTCTTTCATAATCTCTGCATTTGCTGCCATCGTTTTCTCAATCCTATCTTTGAATACTCAATTTCAATCTCCACCTCATCACCTTTCCATCATGAATCTTTGCACGAGAATGACTTTGTGTGTTGTTTCTATGTAGGATTGAAGGTTACTCGATAATGGAACTACCTATACCATCCTCAAGGACAAATCTAGCATTTATCAATTCAACTCTCCCTTGCATTATCATAGAGGTACCAATAACAATCTTCCACACTCTAGGACCATTTCCTAACGCTCCTTGAATAGAGTGATCAACATTCTATATATGGGTAACTATTTTATTGTAGAACCAAACTACCTATTCTATGACACCACTGGGATGTTGTCTTCTAGCCTTGAAGCATGGAGCTGATGCTCCTTCTATAGAACTCTTGCCCAACTCATTAATCATAGCTCCACACCGTTGTGCACTTCTGCCAAGTATGCAAATCATATGACTACTATATTGGCATTTTTTCTTCAAATTGCCCAATTAGAATCATGTGAATTTGTCTCTTTTCAAACCTTATGTTCAATACCTCTACGCATACCAACATGTCTTCTTTTCCCTAGTACTTTGTTTGTTGTCACTATTATATATTCAAGATGTTGGCTATCCACATCATGCTCCCTAATAGGCAATTCTAGACCTCTCTTTCTTCTTACACTCACAGGCTCAATCATTGGTCTATTCATCTCAAGAGAGTTTATGCCAATCTCCTCAAGGACAACATCTATTAAAAATACAAGCTTATTTCTTTGCACTTTACTTGAACCACGCTGCTCTGCAACACATCTAGATTGGGTTCACTCCCCAAGTCTTGACATGTAGACATAGTAATGGGCACTCTAAAAGGCAACATCAAATGATGAAGCTTCATAAAACAAAATATACTTTTCCAATCCATGGGCCACTCTAATGCTAGAATGCTTGTTCTTAGATAGATTCACTTTAGGAATAAAGCCTGCATTTTTATGTTGTGTCAAGAGCATCCCTCCCCATTGACTAACAAGGATGTCCCAAAATGCCATCCAAAGTTGTAGCTCTAGTAGTTTATCATCTTTAATGTGAGTAGGGGACCAAAACTTGATTATCTTCTTCTTACATTCATCTGAAGCTACTATATTCTGCCAAGCTCTACATAGAAATTTATGCTCCTCTTGAAATTGAGGTTGGATCATCGTATTGTGTGTTCCACTATGCTTATCTCCCAATGGAAAATGTATGTTCTCTCCAACCAGGATCATTTTTGTGTGCTCATTGTTTGCACGGCCAATAGTGTAGCACCTTAACTAAGTCCATTTATGTATAGATCCATATAAATATAAATATAAATATATATACATGAAAACATAAGTCCATGTATATATGGATCCATATATATGTTATCGCATCTAAGTCCATGTAAAAACATGTAGTAGACTTTATAAAAGTCCATGTATGTATGACCATCTATAAGTAAGTCCATATATGTCCATGTATGTATTAAATTGAATTTGAGTTTGAAGTAATTAAGTAAATTGTCTTTCCGCTTCTTACCCGCTCTTGTGTCTTGTGTTTGTTTTCATTTTTGATTTTGTGTTTGTGGCAGAACGGCTGCGTTCGAGGCGTGGGTGGTAAGTCTACTTCTTCTCATTTAATTTATTGTTCTATTTGTTTTATTACATATTGCATGCACTTTATCTATAACTCTCATAATTTGGGTCCATAGTAAGCTGTGATGGCTCGCCTTCCCACAAACGAAGAGGCGAGATGCCCATTTCACATAGGAGCGAAGTCGTGGTTTATTGAGATGGAGGCATAGGGAGGAGCGACAGTCGATTGGGATGAGGTGGTTGCTCGCTTAGTATAAGTCTACACCTACTTGTAATCTCGCTTCTTAAATTGTTTTATACTTTAAGTTCCAATCTAATTTCCAATTAATATGGTTTCACTCTTAGGGTGCAGGCCCAAACATCCCATCAGCACGGCAGCGAAGGCACTCAGTGATGATGAGGAGGTAGGTCTCGAGGGATTTGGCTTAGATGGATTCGATGAGGGCTAGGGATCACGTGGAGCTCATGAGGGCGAGGGTGACCATGGTGACTCCAACGATTCGGATGAGCAGCAGCAACAGTAGTAGTAGTTTGTATATACTTTGTCGGCATGTATATGATTTTATTTGTTGGCTCGTTTGAGCAATTTTGAATCACCCTTTTCGAAAGGGAAATTTTTTAACAAACAAGGTTGTATATACTTTGGCATGTATATGCTTTTGTCTCTTGACTCATTTGAGCGATTTTGTATCACCGCTTTCACAAGGGAAATTTGGTAACAAATAAGGTTTGAGAATTTTAACTCACCTGTGTGCTTGTAAACATTCTTTTGTAATGCAAAAAAAAAAAAAAAACATTAGTGGGGCAAAACAGGGCTTTCTGTGGCCTTGTTTTTCCCCACTAATGTCTTTTTTAAAGTTCTGTTAAGGGTCGATATATATCGACACTTTACCAGTGTCGCTATATAGAGACACTTTACCAGAGTCGATATATAGGGACGCTTATATAGTGACACATGTTTTTCAATGTTAATAGCGACGTAAATAATGACCTTTGCGCCTGTTTATAAAAAAAAATTAGTGTAAAAAAGGTCAGTATTTCCAGCGGAAAATGGCGTGTTCCTTGTAATTGAAACACAATGCAACAAAGTGAGAATGTGACCTACGTGCTGACATGGCTCATAAAAACCATATAAAGTGACACCTATTCCCATAATATGTGGTATAATGTCCAATAGAAGCATGAAAAATTGCCTTACAAACAAGACCTCAAAGTGCACCTTTAGTGCCCTCTCTAGAAGGAGGTAGTCAGAAAGCTAAGCCACTAGAAGCAAGCCAAGTAGAAAGTTGAGCCACCAGAAGTGAGCCAAGCTATGTACAAGCACATAAATGTAAGTTCTAAAGTCTTTTCATTATTCTCAAATTTTTGCTATTGATTGTACTTCTTGTCAAATTCATTAACTTAAGTTATTGACTTCATTTCCATATCATGAAATTTAGTGACAACAAATTACTTGTGACAGAATAAAATTCATGACTGAAAATCTATACCATAATTGTTACATGGAATATACAACCATAATACTCAAGAAAGGAGAATAGTGTGAGCCAAAAAACATAATCAAATAGGACTATTTTAAATATATTCATCAAATCAAAACTTTGTATAACGTCCCTTGGAAATCAAAGCAGCTATGGAGTTCTTTTGAAGAAGCCAAAATGAGATCATTCCTCCCGAGTTGAAGGGGAGGCATGTTCTACACCTCAGAGCATTCATTATTGACAAACAACATTGAGAAACTTAAATCTTGTCTTTTATCCTTCTATCATACTTCCCATATGCCTCCATTTGCTTTGCCATGTCTTGGAAGCTACAAAAATCAACATAAGAGCCCAAGTTAACTTGACATTCCAATAAGTAAAAACTTTCTTCAAGTGATGGATTATACAACTACTAATATAATCTCCTTGCTCACAAAACAACTCACTACAAATTCTTAAGCACAATCAAGATATCATATCACATATAGGCCATATGGATTTGCCACTCTCAAAATCAGATTTTACTTTTTCAAAGCTCTCAAAATATGAAAAAGAGAGAACACTACTTCAAAGGTATCAAAATATTAAAAAATTGAAACATAGACAAATGTTCTATCCAAGTAACCAGTGTCTCCTTATGAGTCATCATATGGATTGGTAGTAGGCATCAAGACATACTCAAACTCATCCCCCTCTCTAGTACCTACATCCAATCTAGCTATCTTTGCACATGATGCTTGCACAAGGGGCTCCACAATCGAATGCACAATACTACTAGCACTATCAAAAGAAAAGAAAGAACAACTAGTAGCCTAGCATGCTCGCATAAGTGGTGTTATTCCACATCCCATCTCCAAGAAAAGGCCACTGGTAGGACAAAACAAGCTCAAAAGACAACCCAAAAAACTAGTGAAACTCTCCATTTCCCGTCTAGCATGCCTACTCAAGGAAGACGCTTCCATTTTCTCTGCATCTAGAAGATAGTGAGTCCATGAGTCACTCCTATGCTTGATGTGAAGTCTATCCAATAATATCTGGATCTCCTAGTAGAACATGAGTGGACACCGGCCCACACGTCTAGCAAATACTACCATGAAGGAAAACATCTACATACAAACAATGAAAGCTTGAATATTGCTAAACTTTTCTTACCTATTGTGATAAAAGAAAACAATGGAAGAAATAAAACCAACCATCAAATCCTCTCCATTCTCCATGACATTGCCATGAGGCACTCCGTCCCTTGTGACTATGTGTCGTGCAACCTCCAAGCCCTGAACATGAATATATTTCTTCAACCATGTTAGAATGAAAAAACTCAAGAAAAATGTCATTTAATTGAGAGAGTATGTTTAAATTTATTTTAGCTACAAGAGGATAGAAGAGCTCTAGCCATCCATCATCACTGAGTATAGAAGCTGCTACACTAATTCGATATCTAACAAGGTCCCCTAGAAGCTTATTCCATGTAGAAATCCCAACATGTCCCTGTATCTCCAAACCCATAGGGAAGTCTATCAGTATAAAGTTTGGAGCCCATTTTCCTTTCTTTTCCCATCCTAGTATAATCCCTCTCCTTGCTAGCAATTCGAAGAAAAAACTCATGTACCTTTGTGTAGGCATCATTCTTCTTCGTAGTACCAAAATCTAATCCCATGGTAATATAATCACCTATTGTTAAACCAAATGTAGACGTCTCCATGGCCATCCAAAGGTGATAGGGGGTGATATAAAAATGTGATAAATATTTCAACATTTTCTTTTTTCCTTGAATTAATACAAATCCTTCATCAGTAATAAACAAGAATATAAACTTGATACTTTTTCAAGAAAACAAAGTTAAGATTGGTACTTAAAAGAGTTGACTGGTTCCTCATCCCTAGTCTCATGAGGTGAAGTGGCTACATCCTCTACTTCTACAAAAAAGAGATTCCAATACTCTTTGAGTGCATTTGGACCACGTGTTAATACACAGTCAAAATGCACTCAAAGTGCATCATTTTGGTGGCATTGCTAGCAAGTGTGGCCAATGATTGTGGGGTTGAGGAAGCACATCTTCACACGAGTGGTGTTGATGCTGGGGTCATTCATCTATGAGAGGAAAGAGTTTTTCACGATGATTTAAATACAATGGGTGTTGGCATAGCCATTGAAGATAAGGATGCATGAGCTATTTGTTAGATATCAATGCTCCACTCTTGTGTAACTATGTGGGAACCAGCTAACTCTACTTGTAAGCCCCCCATATGAGGAGAAGGCATTTGAGTAGCTAGGTTATTCGGTAGTTGGACACTAGATGGGGGCCATGTGTGGCCTGATGGTTAGACGGCTTCAGATAGAGTTGGCACACTACCAACTAGGCTACATGCAATTGCGGGAAGGCATACCATGACTGACTGCACTGAGGGTAGATGGAGCATTTCTCAGGGCAGCCCACTCTCAGGTTACGGGGCCTGTTTGGAGCCCCAGATGATCTCGGATGGAACGGAGTCTGTAGGTCAATTGCTCTATTCTGTGCCACCATTCTAGCACGTGGTCGGTGGTCTATTTTGGGACTGACCTCCAGTCGGCCGTTTTGGGCCGACTGGGTTGGTCTCCCAATTGGGTCTAACCGACTATGACTGGTGGCTATATAAGAGCAAGCTCGTGAAGCCCATAATTATCACTGGCTATAGCAACCCTGATTCCTTAGCATCTAGCCTCCGTCCTCTACTATTTCCAGCATGCCATTGAAGCTTCTCACACAAGAGCACATGGCTGGGAGGTAGCGCTATCTATTGTATCAGTTTTATAGTAATCAAATTTTTGATTTGGTTGATCCACAAGGTCCCAAGTGTTGTTCTTCATTATGGAGCCATACTCCAACTACATAGCCTCCATCCACCTCTTCAAGACATTTGGGTTCTTCAGCATGGATCACCTCTGTCATCAAAGCATAGTTGACCAAGTTTTCCTATGCCCTTCTTTGCTCCTCTTATCTCTTGGACCGGTGGTGTTCGGATGGTTCCTCCTCAATGGCTGGAGGTTCTCTACCATCCAAAAGTTGCTTTACCCACTTCAAGAATGGCCGTTGCCATTGTGGTTCTACAGGCTCTTCTTCCTCTTCTTTATCTTGAATCCTCCCAAGCACCATTGGGGGAGTTTGGTCTGTTGTTGGTGGTTGTACTGAATGGATATCCTGGTCCTGCTTGTCTGGGAAGGAAGCATCCTCCTCCAATTGATGCAGTTGTTTTGAGAAGACCACATCACAACTTACTATTACCTTCTTGGTAACATGATTATAGAGACGGTAACCCTTCACCTCTTCATTATAGCCCAAGAAAATACACTTTTGGCTCTTCGATTCCCATTTGTTCTTGTTAGCATCAGGGACATGCACAAAACAGTCACATCCAAAACTTTGAAATGTGCAGCTGAAGGTTTCTTACCAGAAAAGGCCTACAATGGAGTCATCCCATTCACAGCCTTCGTGTAGCTACGATTCAAAATGTAAACTGCCGTGTTACATGCTTCAGTCCAAAAAGTCTTTGGCAAATGTTTCCCTTTCATCATACTCCTACCCATTTCGCAGATGACGCGCATCTTGCACTCTGCTACTCCATTTTGCTATGGTGTATGTGGCGGGGGTTTCTGCCTCTTAATCTTGTGACTTTTGCAGTAACTTTTGAATTCACTTGATGTGAACTCTCCACTGGTGTTTGATCTCAGCTTCTTCACCTTCCTCCCCGTTTCTTTCTCGACCATTACATGCCATTCTTTGAACTTACTAAAAGCCTCATCTTTAGTCTTTAGGAAGTATATCCATATCGTTCTACTGTAGTCATCGATCAGCATCATGAAGTAGTAGGAACCACCCAAAGCTTCCATCTCCATCTTTCTGTAGAGGTCCGTGTGAACAAGCTTTAGAGGAGCCTTTGCCCTACTGGCCTCTTTTGGAAAGGGCTGTCAATGATGCTTGCCCATCATATAAGCTTCACATACATCGGGAAGATCTATAATTTCTAGTAGGTCTGCAATCATTCCACTTTTATGCATCTCCTTTAGAGAACTAAGGTTTAGATGACCAAACCTCTCATGCCACAGCTTAGTGTTGCTCACATCGGCTCGTGCACTGAAAGGTGAGAGTTCATAGACGTTGTTGTGCCATGAACCTTTACTAATGACCTTCCCTTTAAGATCCAAAATCTATGCGCCATTCTTATCGAAGTGAACTTTGAGGTCCCAATCTGTGATCACAGAAACGGACAACAAGTTCCTCTTGATATCTGGCACATAAAGAACATCGGACAACTATTTTACAACTCCATCTAACTTGAGAGTAATCTTTGCTGGACATTTTACATCATTGCCAACTGCTACCATGATGTCATTTCCTACCGGATGTAGAGAGGTATACCAATCCTTTCGACTGGTCATGTGGCGTGATGCACCATTGTCAATAATCCAAGGTTCATCTGTAGGTATATGAACTGCCTCCATGTAAATATCCTCAATTGCTACGAACAACTCTACTGGTACTCCCTGCGCGCTATTGTTGGACTCTTTCTTTACCCTGTTCTTCTCATCTACAATCTTCTTCTGACACTCATTCTACCTGTGCCCTGCCTTGTTGCAATAGAAGCACTTGGTCTTCTTCTTTCTCTTTTTATCATTAGAAGAAGATGGGTTACCAGAGTCCTTACCCTTACCTTTCTTTGATCCAGCCTAGAAAGCCGAATCTTCTTCAGTCCTCATCTTTTGATGCATCTCCTCCTCCAGAAGCATCGCGTTGAAATCCTCAATTGAGGGGCAGATTTTTGTTCTGCATATTCAGCGCTTAACAAGACCGTCATACTTTGGTGGGAGAATCCATATGCACCTTCGTGCCAAATTTTCACTGATGATGGTGATGCCAATCGCAGTCATCTGATCGCACAGATTCTTCACCCTGGTGATGAACTTCTCTGTCATTTCAGACTCAGACAATTTCTCGTTTGCGAGTTGAGTCTCTAGATTCTGAATCCACATCTGATTCATGGTCTCGTACTGATTTTTCAAGACCCTCCATGCCTCCTCCACTGTGGTGACATGTTGAACTAACACCATGACATAATCACTTACACTACAGACAATAGAACACATCCCATCTATCTTTTCCATGCGAGAATCTGATCAAAACGCAAGGTAATCGACACCAAGTGGGTATACAAGACCAAGTATAAGTTTGACAACACGTTGGATAAGTACAAGGCTCGGCTCATGGCAAAAGGATTTGCACCGGTACATGGTTTTGATTATCAGGATACTTTTTCTCCCATAGCTCGACTAACCACAATTCGTAGTGTTTTGGCTTTAGCAACATAGGAAAGTTGGCTCGTGTTTCAGATGGATGTAAAATCCACCTTTTTGAATGGAAACAGGCCCCACAAGCATGGTACCAATGGATTGATGCCTACTTTCTGCAAAACAGGTTCAGGAGGAGCCCATCTGATGCAAATTTGTATATCTACAGAGAAGGAGGCAGGTGTATGATCATGGTCCTTTATGTGGATGACCTTGTCATAACAGGGAACCATGAAGAAAAGATCTCGCAGGCAAAGCAGTTGCTAGGAAGAGAGTTTGAAATGAGAGACCTCAGACTAATGCATTTCTGTTTGGGGATTGAAGTTTGGCAAGAGCCAAAACAGATCTTCATCTCACAGCTGAAGTATGCTAGAGAGATACTAAAGGCATTTGGCATGGCTGAGTGCAAGACAATTGGCACCCCTATGGAGGTTGATGTGAAGCTCTCAAACGAGGATTCATCACCACTGGTGGATGAAGCAAAGTACAGAAGGCTTGTGGGCAATTTGATTTACTTGTGCAACACGCGGCCGGACATCAGCTTTACGACTGGTGTACTAAGCAGGTTTTCTAATAAGCCCTGGGAGAACCATTGGAGGGTAGGGATGTGGGTGCTGAAATACATCAAAGGCACACTTGATTATGGCATCACCTATACCAAGGGCAACATCTTGACCGGATTCGGTGACTCGGATTGGGCAAGAGACCTGGACAATAAGAGATCAGTGACAGGTTACTATTTCTCACTTGGATCTGGAGTTGTGTCATGGGTCAACAAGAAGCAACCTACAGTTGCTCTTTCCTCAACCGAGGCTGAGTACAAATTAGCATGTTTTGCTTCTTGTGAGGCAATGTCATTGAAGAGTATTTCAAGGGAAATGGGTGCAGTGCAGAACAAGCCTACGCAGTTATCATGTGACAATCACCAGAGTTTCATGGCAATTGCCAAGAACCCTGTGTACCACGCTCAGACAAAACACATTGAGATTCAATATCACTTTGTACACGAGCTCATCATGGATGGAGGTGACTTGGTGTACTGTCTAACTATAGAGAATGTTGAGGACATCTTCATGAAGGCTCTTGGAAGAGACTTGCTGGAGAGGCATCTTCATCGACTTGGCATTGGGTTGAAAAAGTAGTTCACTTACGGGTGGACATTGAGGGGGGGTGTTAGATATCAATGCTCCACTCTTGTATAACTACGCGGGAACCAACTAACTCTACTTGTAAGCCCCCTATATGAGGAGAAGGCATTTGAGTAGCTAGGTTATCTGGTAGGTCTTGGTTTGGACACCAGATGGGGGCCCTGTGTGGCCTGATGGCTGGACGGCTTCAGATAGAGTTGGCACACTGCCAACTAGGCTATATGCAAGTGCGGGAAGGCATCCCATGATTGACCGCACTGAGGGTAGATAGAGCATTTCTCGGGATAGCCCACTCTTGGGTTGCGGGGCCCGCTTGGAGCCCCAGATGATCTTAGATGTGAACGGAGTCCGTAGGTTAGTTGCTCTGGCTACAATATTGTGATACAAAAAATGTGCAATTGTTCTAGCTTTGCATGTCTTCAATGCTACAGCCTCAACCCATTTAGTGCAATAATCAATAGCACCAAGAATATATTGATTACCTGAGAATTTGGCTGGAGGTCTGATTGGTCCAATAAAGTCCAATCCCCACTTTTGAAAAGGTCCTAATGAAAGAATGGTGGCATTATGTCCCAATCCATTGGTCTGTCATCCCTTTGACATGACAAACAGATTTGGCATAATTGTGTGCATCTTTTAATATTGTCAGCCACCATAATCCAACCTGCAAGATTTTCTTACTTGTGATATCACCTAAGAAGTGGCCTCTTGTTGGCCCTCCATGTGCCTCTGGTAGCATAGCTTTTTGCTCATGGTCTTGGACATAGCTTTTGATGACCTGGTCATACAATACTCCAGCAATGATAAGGAAAGGTCTGCTTTGCAATACTAACTTTTTTCTTTGATCCCTATTCAATGTTTCTGGAATCAGTCCATATGTAAGGGAAAATAACATCTTGTCATACCAATTTGGTGGTTCTTCTATCCTTACCATAAATATACCTGCATCGAGGAGTTCATCTGGGATGCCAGTCGGAGCTTCTCTTGACTAGAGTCTGTTCAAATAATCAGCTATGGCATGCTATTTTCCCGCTCTATGCACCACAATGTAATCAAACTCTTGTAACAAAAGCATCCATCTTGCAAGCCTTCCTAGTAGTTGCTGTTTATTTACCAAATAAATCAAAGGCTGGTGGTCAACATGAAAATTCACCTTATTAGCCCCAGTAAATAATGTCAACTTATGCAATGCATAAATCATACCAAGTGCCTCTCTCTCTATAACTGCATAGTTTCTTTCATGTTTGCTTAAGATCCTGCTTGCATAGTACATAGGTTGGAACCATTTTGGTGTTTTTTTTTGCATCAGTACTACACCAACTACTGAATCTGAAGCATCCACAAATACTTCAAAAGGAAAAGACCAATCAGGGGGTTGTAGGATAGGGGCCACTATGAGCATCTTTTTCAAAATGCTCAATGCATCTTCTTGAGGGCTTCCCCAGATGAATGGTTTTGTATCTCTAGTCAGCTTTGTGAGAGGATAACATATATCTACAAGGTATTTTAAAAATCTACAATGCGATTTGATTTGTCCTAGAAATCTTTGAAGTTGTTTGATGTTTTTTGGGGCTTTTGCATTCTAAATTGCTGAAACATTGTTAGGATCAATCTCCATTCCTTGTTGTGAGATAATATGTCCTAGTAGAATTCCTCTACTAACAGCAAAAGCACACTTTGCTAGATTTAAACTGAAACCAGCAAATCTACATCTAGCAAAGCATAATGCTAAGTGATTTAAGTGTTCCACCATTTTTCCAAAAATTGAGAAATCATCCAAAAATACCTTCATGAAGGATGTGAGATACTCTGCAAATACCTCTTGTATATATTTTTGAAAAGTCGGTGGGGCATCCTCTTGTATATATTCTGATTTGGTTGTATCCTCTGAAACCATCCAAAAAGCGATAAATTTCATGTCCAGCTATAGCATCAAGTAATGAATCACAAAATGGTAGTGGGAATGCCTGGTGGGAATGGTAGTGGGAATGCTGCATTTAACTTTCTATAGTCTACACAGATTCTTAGTTTCCCATTTTTCTTTGGAGCAATGACAATAGGAGATAACCATGTGACATGTGTCAGAGGATATATGAAACCAACTCTTAATAGCTTGTCAATCTCCTCTTTGGCCAGCTTGGTATAATTTGGATTCATTCTATATCTGCTTTATATGATTGGTACTACATCAGTCTTCAGATTGATTTTATGTTGGCAGAATTTAGGATCTACCCCTTTCATATTAGTGTAATGCCATGCAAAAATATCTTTGTACTGCATTAGTAATTCTTTGAGTGCCATTTTAAAAGGTGGAGAGAGATTTGAACTTACTATGAGTATTTGTGGGTTGTCATTGTTTCCCAAGTTCATTTCCTCCAAGTCATCTTGCCTAACCCAAGCACTTTCTTCAAACTATGTTTCTACCTCCATGATTGCTTCCTCTACTGATTAGAAGTGATGTCCTCTATTGTATCATATTTGTTTGCATTAGTGTCTTCTGTTGTATTTTTTTCGGTGAAAACCTGATCCAACTAGTTTTTGACTTAGTTCTGTTCTGCAATAGATCTGTGTTAGAATGTGGTATCTCTGCTGATTTGAACTTGTATATTGATCAATAATTTTAATAACATCAATCTCAAAAATAGGATAAATAGTGGTTTTCCTTCTCAGGAAAATTTCTTGTTCATCTTCATCAAAATCTGGAATCATATTGATTCCCTCTACTTGCAATGGCTATTTTTCTTGGAAAACAACTTCTTGAGGATAGGTTGATTTTAACTTTCTTTTTCCCTTTCCTGATAGAGATTCTCTCTGAGCCCCAGCCTTGCTTGTCCTTGGCAGCTCTTAACCAAGGCTTATCCAATAGCATTGAGTAAGCAGAATCTTTTTCTTTTGGGTATCGAAAGTTCATATCCTGTTAAATCCTAGAGGAGTTTCACTGTGGCACAAAAGGGAAAGTGTCTGAGACGTCGCTAGGAGACTAGAAAGCCTAAAACTCACCACGACACAAAGCCCAAATTCATGCCATGGTGGGTTTTAGGATTTCTAGGCTCCTGGCGACGTCTCGGACACTTTTCCCTTCCGTGCCACGGTGAAATTCTTTTAGGATTTGATAGGATTCAAAAGTTACATTAAAATGAATAGTAATTTCAGTCATAAACATGGAGAATTCACAACAATGCGATAGTGTAGAGAATGTAGATATATTAATATCGGCCCTTAGGCCTCAGATACAAGATGGTGCCTTCAAGGGCCGAGGGTGTGTCTAAGTCTTAAGGGTGGGCTCCAAGAGAATCTAGGGTCACTCTATAGCTGCTTCCCTAGAGCCATGTCCTTGTCCATGATCGTGACGTGCTTTGCGTGGATAGCACACAAGTTGGTGTCCTTGAACAGAGTGGTGGTCACTTGCTCCACAGTCTCTTGGAGAGCCCCCATAGCTCCTGTGCTGAATCACACATCGTCCTTATACCCCTGTGCTATCTCCCATACCACATGTTGGAAGGGAGCACGTGGGATCAGGTTGTTAGTAGTCTTTTGCATCTGTTTGATCTCCCTTAGGGCCTACTCTCTTGGCTTTTCTTTGTATGGCTTCTCGACTCTTGGTAGAGGCTTTACAGGCACCTGAACATGGTTCCATGGCCACTTGTCTACCTTGAATTTCTTGCGCTGCTCTTCTCTGTGGTGATCCTTCTCCAAATCCCCCTCTCATGGATGTCTTGAGATTTGTCCTTCTTTGGGAATCTAGGGCTTCCTCAGAGTCTGCTTTACCCTCTTTATGGGCACAGGTACCATTTTCACTATGGGCTCTATCATTGGGAGAGGGAAGATTGTGCTCTTTCTAGCAGCTTTTTGGCCCCTATCTAGAAGCCTCTCTATATTAGGGAGGTTATTGAATACATTTTGCTCATGCGGGGGAGTTCGCTCATGGGGAGGGGAAGGTTGAGGGGAAGGGAGGTTCTCAAATATATTTTTCTCGATCAAGGGAGTGCTCTCATGGGGAGGCGAAGGCTGAGGGGAAGGTTGAGGGGAAGGCTGAGGGGAAGGTAGAGGCAAAGGCAGCTGAGGGGAAGGCTCATGCTCTTGGATCTTGGGAGTGGGCTCACGAGACTGGGGAGTGAGATCACAGGACTGGGGAGAAGGATAGGGCTCACAAGACTGGGAAGTGGGCTCACAGGACTGGGGGAGAGCTCATGAGAGTTGGGGGAGAGCTCATGAGGGTCAGGGGAGGGCTCATGAGAGTTAGAGGAGGGCTCATGAGAGATTGATGAGGCACCACTGGATAGGTTCATGTGTGCAGATGCCATGGAGGTGGTGGAGCTAGAGGAGGAAGGGTGGAGGTAGCATCCTATGGGTCTAGCAATGTTCTTCACTCGTGCCATTGAATAATGAGAGTTAGGGTCTTTTTTAACGTTTTATATAGGCCCATCATGTTTTGACACCCCTTTTAATTACGTTTAGGGTTTCATTGGGCCCCTTGCACCCGCCCTAACCCCTCCAACCCCCCCTCCCCACCCTTGTTGCCCTCCCCCTCATTTCCCTCCCTCCTACTTGCCCCGCCCACACCCATTGCCCTCACCCATACCCCCCATCCCTGCCCTCCCCCCACCCTTGCTACCACTTCACCCCTCCCCTTGCCTCGCCCCGTGCCCCTCCCTTCTCTTCCCCCTCCTTCACCATGTCCCCACGTTCCCCAACATTGTTACCTCACACAAACCTTGGACTCCAAGAGAGTACAAAAATTGTGGTCAAAATAAGCAAGATATTAAAGAGAGTACACAAATTGTTGTCAAAGTCAATATATTTATTTCATATTTGTATACAATTACACCATAGCTTTTGTTGCTAGTTGGACCCATCTGCTCCCTTCTCTCACTCTAGCTTGCAACCAATGTGTGACTCCTCCACTCCCTATGGATGCTTTCCAAGCACTATTCCTTCTATTCTCTTCTATTCTTTGATACAATTTGAACTACTTTTGCAAGTTTTGATGCCTTTGCCTTTTCAGACTTCAAAGTCCTTCCTAGTAAACATCTAAAAAACCAATCGAACATCTCATGCAATGCATTGCTGCGAGTGACCACCACCACCATGCCTTGAGTTCTTGAAGTAGGCTGCCTTGACTCTATAGTGTGACTTCTCCATGCCTTGTGTATTCCAAATGGACAAAGGGCCCCAATTTTGTACAAACCATGGTCCATGTGCATAGAGAATATGCTGCAAACATGATGAGAGTCATTTCACCATCAAAAATTGTTTATAAAGCGAGTGCTAAATATTACGATGGTGCCAAGATTACCATGTAATGTGTAATGTGTGACTCCCTCCATGCTTTCACTACATTAATTGCATAAACTCTTTCACAACCATCCTGAACCTTTCATAATACATCTCATCGGTTTGAACCTGGCAAAGAAATTTTATTAATGCATCTACCTTTGTCTATACTTTACCTCTCAAATTTGCTACTTGAGGATGAGAAGCCTTTTTGGTCGTGCATTTACACAATGCTTTCCAGTATTCCCAACCCAAACTACTTTGAGACAATGTATGTTTGTCTTTATTGAGATTGTGGTTTGATAGGAATCTCCTTGCCTTCCCTCCACCCATGGACACTTTTGCAGAGGAAGATTTTGTGTTGCCCCAGACATTTTCTTATCCTCCTTAAGTTTGACATGTCCTCCATGGAATCCCATCTCTCACAGCAACTTCTTAGCTTCTGCAATGCACCGTGCGGATGGGGGTCTAAGCATGGTTAGGTGACATGATTTTTGTGCTTTACAAAAGCACATAGCACATTACTTATAGCACAAATTATGTACCTTAACATATGAATTTTTTTCAAATATCAATGTTCTTTAATGAACTTACAATATTGTAAGAGTAAAAAAGAACATTTTATCATTGCAATAACTTTTTAAGGTTTTGAAATAGGTGTCCTATACCACTAAATGCAACAAATGTCACGGATAGTGCTTTTTATGTCACCTTCCCATGCTAAGACCCGAATACTTCTTGCAGAACTAAATTCCAAGCATAAACAAGATGCAAATACAACAACTTATCAAGTACGCGCAATTCTGCATGTAAAGTACATATGTGTACTCTCTCAAGTAGGATGGGCAAGATGAGATCCCACTTTATATCCTTCTTGTCGCGATTGGGAGCTTGTGTTTGGCTACAAGATAGAATGCCATTCTCCCATTGTAAGCTAACCTTTTGCTTACGTTGCGAACACATGTAATAAAGGCATGTGTTCATTGCATTTGCCCCTGTATCACAACCATGCAAGCACTTGAGGGTTTTCAAATCACCATCAAGATGCCATTCAACTCAAAATGTTCCATGGCCATCGACTGTCAAAGTTTGCCCTTCCTCCTATCTTTGGATCATCGCTAGGATTCTTGTTCTCTCTAGAACCCACTTCAATGTCTCATGGCACTCTTTTGGAGTCTCAAATGTTGCAAGCCACCATATATCTTTCTCTGATTGCATTGAGAAATCTTGCTCTACTTCCTCATTCCCTTGAACAAAGGCTAAGGCTTTATTCATAATGCGAGTGCTCACTCTCTCTAACTTGTGTTCTTTCACCAATTGAGCTTCATCCATTTTGATGGCAAATATGAGCTTTCCATTGCAATCTGTACAACAAAAGAGAGAAATCGTTAGATAAACATGATATAGGAAATGAACTAAGTAACGTGCAATGCTATAATGGATTTCCTCTTACCATCTTCTCTCATGCCATAGAATTTGACCATTGCTTGTTGTAGTTTCTCAACATCTAAGTAGACATTGTTGAACACATTCATCTGAAAGGTTTACAAGCGAGATTCTTTTTTACTCTTCCAAGTCATTGTGCCCCTTATGCAATGGTACCCTCCAAGCATTTCTCTTGCATGTTTCTCACCGTGCACGTCTCACAGACCAAGGTATGGGTAGGGGCACTGTAGACTTCTTATACTTTCCCAAAATAGTAGACTTGAAAATTTTGAAAATAGATGTGTAAGCTTCATGACTTACACTGGCAGTATCACAAGCTACAAGAATCTCCTTTGCATCCACAATATCCTTGAAGTCCTTCATCACCTCTTCAGCAACTTGCACACGTAGGCACTTGTGTCTTGGAAACAAATGAAGCCATCAAAAGCATGATCGCCAAAAGTTTCAAAGACAATGCTATAGCAGGAGAGCATGTTCCCAAAGTGGGCAATGCAATTTTGAATCCACAGCACATCAGTGCACATCAAGTTGTGTACCTGTGCATATCCCTCCTGCTCACAAGTGAAACAAGGGAGTTCACTTGCATAAACACAAGCTTGCCCGAAGACAGAACGATGCTACTCAAGAGAGTGCACAACTCGAGATACTTGAACCAAAAAAGCACAAATATCTTCTTCGAAGGCATCATTGCAAAATACACAAACAGGAAACAGGACCTCCAACACACCTGCTTGGCTTCATTCGCAAGCAACTACACAATCAAGGGATAAAACACACAAAAAAGAAAGAAGGAGAGAATAATACGCTTCAATAATTACAACCAGATGAAAGACCCAAAAAACCATTATAGGGAATTGTGCTTACTTTACCTACCATTCTAGGTGGTGGAATACACATTGAACAACACGTGCCAAACATGGAAGGATATGTATCAAGACCACCAACAAGCCATTGACTACAACCAAGCTCTTTTCCAAAGGAACAAGCTGTGCCAAGCAGTATCGCTGCCCCAAGAGAGCAACTTGAACTCAACCACAAGCAATCAACAACAACAAGCCCCTTTGAAAAAGTTTGACTTGGGACTTAGTATCCCAATGACATTGCTTGACTGCAATAAACTAGCTAGAGCATATGAATAGCCAATATCATCCCCATTCTTTTCTTCCCATCACATCTTCCATGAAGTTCCTAAAGAATAACACAAGAAAAACTTAGTCACAAATAGTGAAGCATGAAAGAGTGTAGTTTCATTGGAATATTTGATAACCAACCTTGTAGCCTAGACTCTCCTCTTTCTAGCACCACCAGTGGGTGCCAATGCATCCGTGTTATGTAAGTACCTTCTTTTCCTATCCTTCAATCCCAAAGGTGTTTCTTTCATCTTTTACACTCATTCTTCTGCCTTCTCTCGTTCCTTCTCTATGGCTCATCAAACTTGATTGTATATAGATCTTTCCAAGCCTTTTTTGGACTTAAATAGCTTATAAAGTGACTCTTCTAATTTATGTTGCTCCAAGTCCAATGCATTTCGTTCCAAGTCCAATGCTTTGGCTTTATCATGAAGATCCTAGTTCTTCCTTTGAAGATCCTATATAGAGTTATGCATTGCAATAATGGTGCTATTTCCTAAATGTGCTAGCATCTCTGCTTGAGCTCTATGCATCTCGCTTGCTTGCATAGCCATTGACTAAGCATTGTTTAACTGATTGCAATAACGAAGCAACCCTGCATGTCCATTTTCAACAAACCGAACTAGCTCATACATTGTATGCAAAAGAGGACTCTTGTGGTTGGCAAGATCTAAAGGACACAAGGATCCTTCTACCCAAAGGTCGGGATGCTTCTTTCCTTTTGTGAACAAAGACTATCGATTTTGGAAGCTCCCCTCAGCCCTAGACTACATGTGCTTGCATATTTAGCCTCCAACTCTAAGTGAACCGGGTACTTGTTGGAGACGTCCTCAAATGGTGCCAAGAGTAAAGGAGTGTAGAGAAGGAGAAGGTGTGGAGAAGCTAGCTTGAAGGAGTAGCATGCAAGATGAGGGAGGGTGAGGAGGAGGAGGGTGGGGGAGGGAGGACCATCAATTAAAGAGGAGGGAAAGGGGACAGACCAGCAGGTGTGGAGGGTGAGGAGGAGAAGGCGTGGAGGAGGAGGGAGGAGCAGGATGGAGGGGGGAGGAGGAGCAGGCATGGAGGGGGAGGGAGGTGGAGGGGAGGAGGAGCAGGCATGGAGGAGGGAGGGAGGGGGAGGGGAGGAGGAGCAAGCATGGAGGAGGGAGGGAGGTAGCAGGCATGGAGGAGGGAGGGAGGGGGAGGGGAGGAGGAGTAGGCATGGAGGAGGGAGGGAGGGAGGGAGGGGGAGGAGGAGGAAGGGGGAGGAGGGAGTGAGGAGTGGGAGGGGGAGGAGGGGGGAGGGGGAGGAGGGAGTGAGGAGGGGGAGGGAGGGAGGGAGGAGTGGGAGGGGGAGGGGGAGGGAGGGAGGAGAGAGGAGGGAGGGAATTCAAATTTTGAATTTTGAATTTGTTGGTTCCCACCTAGGAGTAAGAGTTGTGTAAGAGGTGTAAGAGGTGGGGTCACTTTGGGCTTAACCCACCTAGGTGAGGGGAGATTAGGAACTTTTTGGGACCTACCTTGGCCCTTTCATTAGTACTAATCCATTTCTTAATCCATTCCTTATGAGGCCCTTTTCAGACCCCATTTCTCCCGTAATGCAAAGTACCCAGATGGAGCAGATGGCCTGGAGAATGGATCGAGCAGAAGTATGTCATTCACAAGACCCTTGTTGGCATTCAAGGGAGAGTGTACGAGCAATGAATAAATTGGTGAACTATGTGCTATTGAAAACCTTCAAAAAGCGAGGGACGTTTTGTGTCTTTTAAACCAACCTGGCTATAAAGTGGATTCTAGAACATATGCATGTCTCCTCCAACTGTGTGCTGTGTCTTTTGAACCAACCTAGCTATAAAGTGGATTCTAGAACATATGCATGTCTCCTCCAGTTGTGTGCCAGTGCTAATGCTCTTGAACAGGGAAAATGAATCCACTTGCACCTGGTAAAATGTGGAAATGATTAGGACGTGTTTTTGGGGAGCCATTTCCTACACATGTATCAAAAATGTGGAGCAATAGAGGAGGCTCAGTCTGTGCTCACTGTGATGACTCTACGGAACATTTTCTGATGGAACATTATTAGTAGAGCATTTTCACAGAGTGACCAAGTCAGGAAACCTTTCGACTTTTTGGACTTCCAACAATGGGGTAGGGCTTAGTGACACATTTAATTGTGAAAGTGAAAAATGGTCAACTTTTAGGAAAGTTTTATTGATGGATTTTTGAATTCTCTTATTGGTTCACGTGTCTTTGTCCATGTGCAAAGTTCATCTTCCTATTAAATGTGATGCTTGTTTCTTTGGTTATTTGTGCATTGTGGGTTTTAGTTTGGCATGGTACCATTACAAGGGTACCATTACAAGTTGGCAATGCAGTCACTTCAGCTGGTATTTCCAATTTTTTGATGTTCATGACAAATAGTTTGAGAATAGGTCTCATCTGAGCATGTCTTCCATAGAAGTCAAGGTGCCTGCCTATGGAATACAATGTGAGATGGTAGGACATTCACAAGTTGTAGGTGTTTGAGATCTTGTCCGCCAAGAGTATATGACTATACAAGAACTTGAGAGATAGAAGAAATGTCTTTTGTTCTAGAAGATCTCAAAAAGTAGTGTGGTTCAATTCTACAGTCTCGAAAAAGTGCCTTCCATTTCATTATAGAAGTCATCATTTGTTTTGCAGAGCTTGAGAGGAGGTGTGGTAAGAACATGGAATGAAGCAACTTCTTCCCTACAAGGTCTCCTTTCTCTTAGGCCCTTTATACACCAAAGAGTGCTTGCCCATCATAAATGGGGGGAGCCAATCAGGATGCTCCATTGGTGTGGATGGGCGCCCCCACCTTTACACACAACAAAAATTTAGTGGAGTCTAAAAGCTGAGTCAGCTGCCACCTCATGCCCATGATAAGAGATTTCTTGGGTAGGCAACTTTGGCTGTCCAAGTTTGGGCACCCATTTTTCAACCAATGAGATTCAAGTGTGTAAAATTTAGTGGATTCCAAAAGCTGAGTCACAGCTGCCACCTCATGCCCATGATAAGAGATTTCTTGGGCAGGCAACTTTGGCTGTCCAAGTTTGGGCACCCATTTTTTAACCAATGAGATTCAAGTACACGATCATTTCCCATTAAAGGCTCCCTTTTTATAAAGATTCTTGCTTGGGTAGTGTGTAATCCCCTTGTCCATTCAAGACTCTCCAAAGCTTTTCTTGGCTGCCCACTGTGTGTAACCACCCTTAGATTGGTATTCGCTGCGATTCATTTCAATATTTGGATTGTGGTGATGGATTCGTGAAACCTTTGTGTAGGTTCGTCATCAACTTTTTCTCCTTTGAAGACTTCTTCAGGCCAAGATGCTGTGCATGCCAGCCTTTTGTTTGGTACTGCATCAACAAAAGAGACCAGAGAGCTGGCGGTTCTAAATCTACCTTAAAGGAGTCCTAGTAATCTTTGCGAGGTTGCAACGCTCGAAGCCATTGGAGATGGTATAAAGAGTCAGCTTCCGATTCATCTATACGCTAACAAAATTCATCCTTCCATAATTGTCTATCTAAGCTTTAGATAATTGTTGCTTACTAGTGTTTCGTAAGGGAGGAACAGGGAAGAATTGAGTACATTGAATAATTATTCCATAAGTGTTTCATTCTTGCAGGAGTTGAAAACGATTGTTCTTATTAGCAAGCTAGTTTTTGGTGTTTGCAAGAGTCGTGAGAATTGGTTTTTCCTCGTTATTTGCTTTCATTGCTTCTGCCTTCCGTTGAGCGTAGGATTTTGCCTTCTATAAGAAAGAGAGTAGCTCTTCATAGGAGAGAGAGTAGTTTGAAGAGCTAGGCCTCTGCATGGCAGTCTCGCCCTACCCTCCCTTGCTTTTTCTAAAGTTCCATAGTCTATCACAGCTTTGCGATGACCTAGAGAGACGTCATTCTCCTCAAATTGACTTGGAGAAGACCCTGAGATTTCTTTGGATTTCTTTTTGAGTTCAGGCGGATTGTTCGAGCTGTATTTTTTCATTTTGGGAACAATTGCCTTTTTATACTGACGACGTTTTGAATATGGAGGTTACAGTGTGGAATTGGTCTTTCATTGAGCTCCATTTCTATTAGGATTAGTTTTCTATTCATTGGGGACTCTCCATTTATGTAGAACTTCATGCAATATCATACAGTTACAAACAAATCAGGTGTGGTCGATTACCATATTGTTGCCATGTGATTGTGCATATCTGTTTGGTTTATGGTACTTTCGTGGAATCTGTGAGCAGTGACAATGTTTGTCTTGATGTTGCTTGTAGTTCACTAGACTGTGTTTGGATATTTAATCTTTCAATCAAGTGCATGAAGTAAAATAGTTTTGTGGATCTTAGCTATGGATCTTAGCTATACTCTAGGGATGAGTCCTAGTGACCATTTGGGGCATACAATACATTAGTGGGTAGTTGTCCACAATCGTTTGTGGTTTGGGATTTTGTTTTTGGGCCTAACATTAAGAGTAGCAGAGTTTGAATTAGCATTCATTTGAAACGTGCCTAAGTGTGAGTTCTTTTGCTCAATCACTTCAAAATGAATGCTTTGTTCTTAAGTATGTGTCTTTTCAATAATAAGGAATTCATGTGTAACGTGTTGCCAAAGCTTTGGCTCATTTCTTCTGTAGGTGTCCTTACAATACACGTCTTTTGGGTAGGCCCTTTGAATGTCATTCACCTTGTTAAAACAAATGCAGCTAGATTTTGTAGTGCCTGACAAGGTCACCTTCATCAATCTTCTATCTTCTATCACTAGTTATGCGTCTGTACCTCAAGGCAAGCAGATTCATGCCCGTATTGTGGCTAATGGTCTGGACTTAGATGTGGTGGTTGAGGTGTGGTTGGAACTGCCCTTGTTACTATGTATGGCAAGTGTGACAACCTTGAAGACTGTGAGGCTATTCAATAGGATGCCTCAGTGGCATGTCATTTCCTGGAGCACCATGATTGGAGCATATGCTTATCATGACAAGGAAAAGGAGGCCTTGGAACTTTTTCATCAAATGGAGCTAAAGGTTTGGTGCCTAAAAAGATAACTTTTGTCAACATTCTCTCTGCATGTGCCAGTCTGGCACCTTTAGATTTAGGTAAGGATATCCATGCACGTGTTGTAACTAGTGGGTTTGAGGTAGATACCATTGTTGGGACTGCACTCATCAATATGTATGGCAAGTGTGGTAGTTTACTACATGCCCGTATGATGTTTGACAAAATGCATGATTAGAATGTGCTTGCATGAGGGAGCTAACCAATTGACATTGACGAAATTCTTCCCTAAACCACGAGAGAAAAACACTTACTGTGACACATCCAACTGTAATGGAAAACAATGAATTGTGGACTCTATGCAAAAGAGAAAAATAAGAGGGAGCTATCAATTTGACATTTGAAAAGTAAAGAAAAAAAAATTTGCCCAAATATTCTTACTATTGATTAGGAAAAAGGAAACTTCATTTTGAATGACATGTTTAGATATTTGGATGACGATGTGAAGTGTAGGCAGCTAGTTCCACCCATGGCTAATGTAACCTCAAAACACATTGTTACTCGAAATACCTCGATCACATATATGATCTTGCCACTAAAGAAAAGAAAATGCTTGGTTGATCGAAGAGACGATTCTACCACTCGTCTCTTCTCATGTCCAACCAATAATTCTAGATAACAAAGCTATAAGTGAAAAACACATGTTTATACAACACATTCACTATAGCCAGAAACAATGGATTATGGATGGTAATGTTTTGGATTGGATTGGTTGTAAATCTTGACAAAGCATAGGGTAAGAGGGAGAGTGTACCTCTGTGTGTGTGTGCATGTGTGTGTGTGTGTATGTGTGAGTGAGTGTGTGTGTGTGTGTGTGTGTGTGTATGAGAGAGAGAGAGAGAGAGAGAGAGAGAGAGAGAGAGAGTATATTAATGTCTACAGGAGACCAAGAGTTCTATTGGGACAATATGAAAACCAATTAGTACATCAACAAGAGAGAGAGAGAGAGAGAGAGAGAGAGAGAGAGAGAGAGAGTATATTAACATCCACAGGAGTAGGAGACCAAGAGTTCTATGGGGACAACATGAAAACAATTAGTGCATCAACAGAGAGAGAGAGAGAGAGAGAGAGAGAGAGAGAGAGAGAGAGAGAGAGTATATTAACATCCACGGGAGTAGGAGACCAAGAGTTCTATGGGGACAACATGAAAACAATTAGTGCATCAACTGAGAGAGAGAGAGAGAGAGAGAGAGAGAGAGAGAGTATATTAACATCCACGAGAGTAGGAGACCAAGAGTTCTATGGGGACAACATGAAAACAATTAGTGCATCAACTGAGAGAGAGAGAGAGAGAGAGAGAGAGAGAGAGAGAGAGAGAGTATATTAACATCCACGGGAGTAGGAGACCAAGAGTTCTATGGGGACAACATGAAAACAATTAGTGCATCAACTCTGAGAGAGAGAGAGAGAGAGAGAGAGAGAGAGAGAGAGAGAGAGAGAGAGAGAGAGTTGCATCAAAGTGAAGCCTACAGACAAACTCATACCATTTTCCTTCAAATCCCTTATGCACAAACAATATGCCAAGCTTCCTCCTCTAATAGACTAAAAAACCTTCCAATAACTATATGAAACTATTTCTGCATAAGATCTTGATTCCTCCTTCACAGGCTTCTTACCTTCACAACCCGTACCTTTCTTAGCCTCTCCCCTCTACTCATCGTCTTGCACCTCATTAGGTACAACTTGATTGATAGACCTGGAATCACACTCCTCAATAAGGGCTAACACACCATCTCACCTATCTGGACAAGCCCAAAGCTTCTTGAATCAACCTCAGAACTCCCTTAGAACACACAGTGGAAGAGCTCTCACATTGTCTCCTCTCGACACCTACATTAACACAGCTACATTGAAAATTTTAGTCGTACATGCAATGATGAGAATCTAGGTGTCACATAGGAAGGATGCCTTTCACCTTGCTCGATACAAGTTGTAATGTATATTGCTAGATCTTGCTACATGTTCAATTGGACTTCCCTAAGTCTACTTTCTCTCTAAAACTTGAGATATGTGATTTCAAGCATGCAAGTTTGAGACTTCATATGTAGAATTGTCCATAGAACTAAAACCATAAACCTAGTATGATCGATGAGATCATCGATTAAGAAAATTTAGGCTAATGATCTTAAGGGTGGAGCAATAGATTTTGCTTGTTGCCCAACTAGGCCTATATAGGCTTGGTTGATGGGCTTATTGCTTCTCTGTATCAAATACAACCACCCAAGAGAGATTTCTACAATTCCATTAAAATTTTTGAAATCTACACATCATTCAAAGCAACTACAATAAGAAAGCTCTAGTCCTACACAAATTTTTTCTAGATTTTGTTTTTCAATTTGTGCAAGTTATATGGGCATTTCAAAGGCAAATCCACTCTATCGGCATTTTCTTACAACCCATATCTGCAAGTTACAACACAAGTAACTGCAGCTTGATCATTAGATCTCATTTTTCTCAAGTCTATCAAAAGCTTTATACACCATCATAATCAACTTTTAAAGAGGTTTGTCAAGAGATTAAGTGCCCCATAAGTAGATTGAAGTCATTTTTACTCTAGTTTCAATTGTTTTTATAAAAGAGTAAAGTACAAAGGATTTGGAACTGCTATGCTTGTGTCTGGAGATTTAGATCTACATTATTAACTATAAAGAGGTGGAAGGAAAAATTGCTTCTAGAGAGAAGAATATTTGATTGACACATGAAAGATAAGGCATCAAATGAGAATATTTCCTTTTCTTCTCAAGGTCCTAATCTCCAAATGAAACACATGGTTGATTTGATCACCCATGTAAATTTTGCAGTTGTCAGGGCAAACTTAAGGGTAGCATCCCAAACCAAGATCCTCCTATAACTTGAACACTTAGATGGTTTGTTCCATCCTTCTATTTCTTCTCAAAGTCACTTCCTTTACATATCCCTTCTTGAACCCAGAGGAGAGGTATACTGGTAGGAAACCAGATATTTCTCATTTGAAAGTTTTTGGTTGCATTACCTATGTTCATGTGCCAGATGAGTTAAGATCCAAGTTGGATCCAAAAGCCGAGAAGTGCATCTTTATTGGTTATTCTCTGCAACAAAAATGGTATAGATGCTATAACCCTTCTACTCGTAAGTTTACAGCGAGCAGAGATTTTGTTTTTGATGAGATGAGCAGCTGGTATAAACCAGTAAATGTGATTGATGATGTAGATGCACAAAATGGTAATGCTGCACAAAATTCATAGCACCAATCACAAAATATTAGTGGACATGTAGTGTCCTCTAGTAGTGGTTCACATACTTCACCATGGATAGGTAGATTGAGATGAAGAGAATCTCCTCAAAGCAATGCAGATAGTGGTATGCAAGTATCACGAAAGGGAAAAGAGAAAGTAGATCAGCCCATGGTTGATGTGAATGCAGGTCACTCTTATGTGGATGGTGAATCTAGTGGCTCAGAATAGAGCCCTAATGATGAGTTGGGTATTCCTTCTATTGTTACACCTGGAGTAAGGAAGACAAGGGATGTTTTGAGAGCACATGGTAGTGAGCCTATTTTGTGCAAGTCTACCAGAGTTAAGTATCCTATGGATAGGCTAAAATATGATGGATTTATAGCCATTCACTATGCCTATATGGTCAAAGTGGTACATGAACTAGAACCCACTTCTTTTGAGCAAGCCATGGGAAAAGAAAAATGGGAGAAAGCCATGAATGAAGAAATGGATGCCTTGGAAGGAAATGCTACATGGGAATTGGTGCCTTTTCCTAAAGACAAGAATGCAATTGGCTGCAAGTGGGTTTATAAAGTGAAGCACAATGCAGATGGTTCTGTGAGCAGATACAGGGCAAGATTAGTTGCAAGGGGCATGCACAGACATATGGCATTGATTATGAAGAAACATTCAGTCTGGTTGCAAGGATGGCAACCATAAGAGCAGTCATTGCTATGGCTACATCAAAGCGATGGTCTTTACATTAGATGGATGTAAAGAATGCCTTCTTGCATGGTGATTTGCAAGAAGAGGTCTATATGGAGCAGCCACAAGGTTATGTGCATGCTCTTCATCCTGAGTTTGTTTGCAGGTTGAAGAAAGCCTTGTATGGCTTGAAGCAAGCACCCAAAGCATGGTCTAACAAGATAGGACAGTATCTTGTCACTATTGGCTTTCAAATTTCCAAGGCAGATTTCTCACTTTATGTGAGAAAAATAGGGAAAGGCATTATGACAATGAAAAAAATGATGCAGAGGATTGTGTAACTCGTGAGATAGAGAAGGCAAATGTGATGGCAAGATTGTAGCTTATGTCTACTACTAAAAGGTGTTTTTGACACCATATGGCTATGAGATTCACTTGTAGTTGGATCCTTCAATTATATCATAGACTACTTTCACAAATGTGATGAACTCTGTTATTAATGTACTCTAGTTTTAATAACTTGTCGTGTCAAATTTCTTTATTTGAATTTTCTTTAGCTTAGTTTATGCTACCACACAACAATGGGTTGTTGGAGCTATTTTAGCACCTTTTTGGTCCTAAACCAAGGAAATTGTAGTCCTACTTTACTGGTATTTCAGTCCTTGTTGCATTAAATCCTAAATGAGGGAAAAAGTATTTCGAGCCACCGTTATGACCGGAGGCCCAGTGGTGCCATCCAAATAATCAACTACAATTCATCGAGTGAAAATTGAGCAAAAGAGATTACCATGTACATCTACATCCAATAACAAGCTATATGAAAATTAACAACTTATATTGAGCAAAAATTGAACAGAGGATCTTACATTTATAAAAACTCACCAATTGTTGAGAGGCTTAGAGGACAAAGGTTTACATCTAGTGACCATAACCACTCAAAATATAAAAGTTAACAAGAGTGCATACTGAGAGCCTCAAATTGAACAAAAGAGATTAAATAAATGTAATGAATTTATCAGCAATTGTTGAGAGCCTTAGAGACCAAAATATTACATCCATTGAGCCAAAAGATCGCTCATAGCCTTAGAGGCCAAAAGATTACATCCAACCATTTCTAAGTGGTTATGAGCCTCATTGAGCAAGAGGAAATTTTTACAACTTAGTATTGCCACCAGCCTAGCTTGTTGCATTAAAAAAATTTAAGGGGGCCAATAGAGGAGACGATGGAGAGGCCGAATGCACATTGCCAACACTCAGATTATGGCCTCCCCAACAAGAAGAGAGTAATCTGTTGTTGTGTGAAAATCTTGAGGCCTTCGTTGACATCTAGGGGAACCCATACATCACAACCATAAGGAGGCCCTATGTGACCATGTCATCTAAGGTGGTGACATGCATATATGGGGGAATTGACAGTGGGAACGAAGGGTGTCCAGCCAACATTTCCACTCTAGGTGAGTGCAACACAATCACCCTATACGAGAAGGCATATAACATTGAAGCAAAAATAGAATTGTTAAACAAAATTTGTCTCTAAAAGAGACATTCTCCAAAAATGCCAAGGGCAAGGAGGAGGTCTACCGCTTTGCATTACTATCCGAGGTACTTTCCTCCTCCTCACTGCTAGATGGATCACTCGAAACCTCATCTTCCTCTTCTTTTAATATATAATTATAATCTTCTTGGACTATGTACCGGCGGTCCAAGAAGACATGTACACAAACCATTATGTCTTTTATAGTGTCATCCTTGCTATATATAGTTGATCATAGCAATCTCTCCAAAGCTTACAGAGATCCCATAGGTTGTTTTGTGCCTCCCACAGTCCATGCCACTCCATGTGTGATCGGTCAGGACCCCACCCACACACATGCACTTTGACGTTATACTTTACCCAATCTGCATCATGGCAATCTTCTCTGCTACATGTGATAGAAGAGTTTGGATGTCCCAAATGGATGCGTCAATTTTACGAGCAAAAACCTATGAGCAGGTTTATCCAAGCGTGTTTTTCAAGAGATTTTTAAAAATGTTTTTCTTTAGGAAACATGGTTTTTACACTTTTATTTTCACTAGAACTAGATCCCTTTATCATAAAAATATACAGACTAGTCACTCATTCATTTTTACACAACATAATTTTCTTATTTAGAGACATCCCTTTGTACCCCTGTTATTACCTTAAAAAAGTGTTGATTCCTTTAAGAAACATTCCTCATAATCACTCTCAATGTAATAATACTATGCATATATAATTACTTATTAACACATTTATATCATATGGCAATATCTTTTTAGTGTTTTTATAGCATATTTATGGACATGTTTCTAGAGAAGTTTAAATTACTATAAATAAGTATTAACTTGGGCTTATATATCACTCTCATAAAATACATGTAATATTTAATACTATATATGAAAGATTTTCCAAAATATAACTCCATAGATGTGCTCAAATGGGGTGTTCCGATCAATTTGAGTGGTTGAATGACTATATTTGGACATTGGATATGAAAGTTATGTCACTTTTAAAAAAGCTGTCTAAGGTAGTTTCGCCAGCGAAACTACCTTGGGAGACTTGCTTCAAAGGGGTTTCGCTGGCGAAACTACCTGGATGGCTTGCTTCAATGAGTTTTCTTTGAAGAAACTCTTTCATGAAGATAGGTTGAGAGAGGGTTTTCAATGTCACCCCCTATTAAGTAAAAGTTGTAAGAAGGATCATAAGGGAATTTTCATAGAGAAGTCTACTCTACATGTGGGTTTCTTCAAAAGCCATCCCATTATGCTCTCACCATTCCTACAGATTCACCTAAAGATTTTTGTATAAAATAGGCATTGCTATAATACTTTGCATATTTCTAAGTGAAACTATGTTTTCTTCTGATCGATTTTTGCCATATTTATGCATAGTTGGAAGCTTTTTTTTTCCTTCGCTCGGATGCTCGGAAGATTTCGCTCAGAAAATGCTGTCCCCCAAATGACAACAACATGGGAAACCGGGTTGCAGTTTTTGGAAGAGTGTCATTGAAAAGGGCATTCTATTTTTAATCTGTTTTAAAAAAAGAACCAAATATGGGCACTCATTCAAGATATGTAAAAGAATTTAGGGTACAAATAAGCTACATTCACATTCACTTCTATTCAACAAAATATATATATCGCACAAGCCAATGTATTTCAAAAAGATAATTCTAAGAAACTTTATTGCATTTACTCTCCTTTATTCCACAATCCATACCAATCACGTCCCCTATCTCCCTATCCGCTGCTTTATCCTCCTAAACTTTTGAACATTTGATTCTTTGCCTTTCCCTTCTCCGCTTCATGGATGTTTTTATCGAAGGTATATATATATATATATATATATATATATAAAATCTTGGCAAAAGTTCATGGAGATACTTTTTCTAAATTTTCACAATATTGATACTAATATAGCACATTTTTGTATATTTTTTTTGAATTTATAAGTAAAACATGTAAATCCTAGCGAAACTTAAAATTTTTTCACATAAATGTCTCAAGTCTTGGCGAATGTTTCAAAATTTTGTTTTTATTTGGGCATATAAACTTTCAACACCAATATAAAAGTTTCTCTTCTTAATGAAACTAATATGAAAAAATCATGACAAAATATGTGTTCCTCAGGATATATGGAGCACTCTAAGGTGGATGAAACCTATGTGGAAACATGATGAAGAGAATGGTCATGACATGTATCTCAAGTCAATTAGGTTCCAAGATAGATTAGCTTAGACTCATAGACAGAATCTTGAGTGAATGTGCATTTCTCTTGTACTCAACAATACATGATAGGCTTCTTATATAGAGAGAGCCTTTCGAATAGTCAAACCATGTGTGTTCCTCTCATCCACATCTGTCCTTGTGGATATCCTCAATCCACATCTCCACCTCATGTAGTCCACATCCTAGGGTGGCTACTTTAATTCTTTCCTTTGCACATACCTTAGCCTCTAATTATGTGCTCATGGCATCACATCTCTCAACATCTCCCCTTGGTGCCATAATCCTTTGGCTACTGCAAGGTGGTCAGATGTGAGTTACATTCCATCACCTCCCCTTAGTGCTTGCATTGCTACTTAAGGTGGTCAAGTGTGGCTTCTACATGTCAATACCTCCTTTGGGTGCTTTCATAGCTACTCTCAGGTGGTCAGGCTTGATTTACAAAACATAGGCAAGGTTGGCAAGGTTTTTGCTTTTTAATGCTTCATGTCGATGGCATTTGCTTCTTCGGTTGATGGATGCATGATGCTTTGTTCTTCCATGTGCCTTGATGCTTTATGTGTGGATGCCATGCTTCATGCTATGGTCATCTCATGCACTTGTGCTTTTGGCATGCTTATGACAATTATGTGTGCATTCATGCTTTGCTTTTCCATTGAATACAATGATTCTGATTCAACAAGCGTGTAGAGCTCGAAAAGACGATCACTTTTCCTTTTTGGAGCGTGTCCAAATTCCTCCTAGATAGGGAGTTACGGCTTGTTAAAGATTTTGTGAAGAAGAGGGCCTTTGATGATGTGGCATAGAGATTCACATGCTACTTATGCTTGGCAAGGGGCCCTATGCCACTTGGCAATCTTTTGACTGAACTGAATTTACCCAAGTTTAAGAAAACTTAACCATGGTCCACGCAACTAAACCTAACCATGGTGATCATTAAACTAACCATAGTTAAATCCTATCTTGACACATGTCCATCAATGGAAGAAGCCTTTGGAATTTATGATGGAGATTTTTGCCATTTGGAGATCTCTACTGTAGGGCACTACCATAGACCGTGATGCCGTTTGGAGCTCTTTGGAGAGGAGTCCGAGTTGTTGCAAATCTAGAGCGTGGGCTGAGCAGGAGAGTTGGCTGGCTATAGGTCTAAAGCTATGGAGAGCCAGGAGTTGAGGCGGGTTGTTGTGAACTTGGATATTGTTACAAAGCTCGTAGATGAGGGATACCTTGTTGTTGGAGCCACTGGAGCATTCAGGAGCTTCTTTTTGGCACAATCTACATCAAGGGAGTGGTCGTTGCTTTGTTGTTATGTTGGTTGTTTGAGTGTCGAAGGATTTGCATGCTGGAGGCTAGTTGCCTTGTCGCTACTATTGTGGTGATTGTGTGAGGTGTCAGGGCTAGCTAGGTGCTTTGCATCATTGTAGCCTTTGCATAGAAGGAGCCTTCGTTGTTGCAAATGAATCGTTGGACTAGGAGCTAGTTGCACTAGTGGAAACCGTGAGCCACTGCTCATTGATGGAGTTGCTTTGTAGTTTGTGGAGGATCTCGTTGCCTACGTTGAGGTTGTTGGTTGGAGCTTGGAAGGAGATGTGTTGGTTGAGCATCGAGATTGCGGAAAGATTGCAGGGTTGAATGCTGGCTGCATTCGATTGTTTTATGTCGGGGATAGAGCAAAGCACACAAATGCATTTTTCCTACAAGATGGCGTGCAAATGTAAGACTGCAGCTGCAATAGCAGATGAGAGCTAATCTGACTTAGTAGATCTGAAGCTATGGTAGAAGTAGTCATGGGATCTAGTGATGACACTGCTAGGTGGATTACTTTACAATCCTGTGTTGCTGGGAGTTGCTTGCTCTCATGGATTGCCTGTAGGGTGCTTGCATTATAGGCTGGCTATAGTAGAGAGGCTTTGGAGAGGCTAATGTAGAAGCTGTCGATGGAGTAGGTTGAGTTGCTACTTGCCTTGTAGAAGGCCATGCTTTCCAAAGGCGTTGTTGAAGCATATATGTGCTCTCTTTTCCAAGTTCTGTATGAATAGAAGTGTCTCTTTGGAGACTCAACACACTCTCTCTCTCATTGAGAAGATGGGAATTTCAAGATCTCTCCTTCACAAAAAACATCAAGAAACCAAGAAGGAACTCTCCATCTAAAACTAAAAACTAACCTAGGAGAACTCATGAGCTCCTAAGGCATTTCTATAACTGATCTAGGAGACTAGACCTAAGCTCTGATACCATGACAAAATATGTGTTCCTCGGGATCTATGGAGCACTCTAAGAAGGATGAAACCTATGTGGAAACATGATGAAGAGAATGCTCATGACATGTACCTCAAGTCAATTAGGTTCCAAGATAGATTAGCTTGGACTCATAAACAGAATCTTGAGTGAATGTGCATTTCTCTTATACTCAACAATACATGATAGGCTTCTTATATAGAGAGAGCCTTTAGAATAGTCAAACCATGTAGGATCCTCTCATCCACATCTCTCCTTGTGGATATCCTCAATCCACATCTCCACATCATGTAGTCCACATCCTAGGGTGGCTACTTTAATTCTTTCCTTTGCGCATAACTTAGCCTCTAATTATATGCTCATGGCACCACATCTCTCAACAAATCATCCCTGCTCCGCTTCATCCTCCGATAATCTTTTAAGTCTCCCCTCCTCTCTTGTTTGCCTCACACCATTTCTGTCTTGTTGTTCCTCTCTCATTGCTTCCTTCTCGTCACTCACTGCTAGTCGCTCCGTTCTTGTTGCTCTCCCTCTCTTCTACTCTCCATGGCCCCTAGTGAAGAAGCTATGGTAGCATACTTAGAGGAGCTGTATAGTTAATATTACAATATAAAGGATGGGGAGGTAGATATACCATCACTCCCTGGTGCACATCTCTATACAAATGCACATGCTGAGGGAAAGGATCTACCCCAAGAGGACATGTACAAGACCAATTAGGAGATCCTAGAGGATTCTATTTAGGGGATGTAGAGGTTGATCATCCAAGAGAAAGGCCATATGCCCAAGGAATCTCCTTGGGCTAACGAGAAAAAGAAAAAAGAGGTGAAGAATCAGAAGAAGAAGAGAGATGACAAAGGGGAGGGTAGCACTTCGAAAAACGATGAAGAATGTCTTTAAAGTTTATAAAGTACTCCGATTTGGATAATGTTAGATATAGTTTCTAGTGTATGAGAGGGAGTCCTCTCTTGGACAATTGTTGTAACCCCTCTTGGATATTTGTTCTAATATATGATGAGATTATGTTGTATCCCTCTCTTTGTTATTCGTTATGATGTATGTTTTTTAAAAGAGAAAAAAGATAGGGGAAAAAGTTTCAAAAAAGAAAGAAAAAGATAGGCTCCTAGAACTAGTGCAGCCTAGGATTTAGCAAGCATTTACAGACTCAGATCATTCTTTGAATTCTTGGGTCTCAAATCTGAGCCTCCAAGTGCCATGACACAGAAAACAAAAGTCCAAAATGCATTTGAGACAACCGATACTCTCAGTAATTCAATGAATGATTTGGAGAGGGGCGTAATGGCACAAGTCTTCATATGCTAGCTCAATGTCAGGCTGTTGAAGCTTCATATGGTGGGACCTCAAGGAGAGGGGAAGAGAGAGAAGGAAAAGAGAGGTAAAGAGAGAAGTAAAACAGAGTAAAAGAGAGAATGAAAAGAGAGGATAAGAGAGAAGGAAAGAGAGGAGAAGAGACTCTGAAAAGAGAGAATGAAAAGGGAGGAGAAGAGAGAAGAAAAAAAAGAGGGAAAGAGAGGAAAAGAGAGAAGGAAAATAGGGGAGAAGGGAGGAAAAGAGAGAATGAAAAGAAAGGAGAAGAGAGAAGGAAAGAGAGGAAAAGAGAGAAGGAAATGAGAAGAAAAGAGATAAGGAAAGAAAAGGAAAGAGAGGAAAAGAGAGAAGGAAAAGAGAGGGGAAGAGAGGAAAAGAGAGAATGAAAAGAGAGAAGGAAAGAGAGGAAAAGAGAGCAAAAAATAAAGGAAAAGAAAGAAGGAAAAGAGAGGAAAAGAGAGAAGGAAAAGAGAGAAGGAAAGAGAGGAGAAAAGAGAGGGGGAAGAGAGGAAAAGAAAGAAGGAAAAAAGAGGAGAAGAGAGAAGGAAAGAGAGGAAAAAGAGAGAAGGAAAAAAGAGGAAAAGAGAGGAAAAGAGAGGAGAAGAGAGGAAAAAAGAGAAGGAAAAGAGAGAAGGAAAGAGAGGAAGAGAGAGGGAGAAGAGACAAGGAAAAGAGAGGAAAAAAGAGGGGAAAGGAGAGAAGGAAAAGAGAGGAGAAGAGAGGAAAATAGAGAATGAAAAGAGAGGAAAAGAGAGTGTTGAGATATGGTGCCATGAGCACATAGATTAAAAGTGTATGGTATAGGAAAGAATTAAAGTAGCCACCCTAGGATGTGGACTACATGATGTGGAGATGTGGATCGAGGATATCCACAAGGAGAAATGTGGGTGAGAGGATCCGACATGGTTTGACTATTCTAAAGGCTCTGTCTATATAAGGCCTATCTTTGTATTGTTCAATCACATTTGCAATAGATTGAGTGTTTGCTACCCTATGTCTCTCTTGTGGTGCTTTGATCCTCCTTGATCCCTCACTTTGTTATGGTATCAGAGCTCCCTTGTCCTCCATTGAGACATCGAGATCCTTGCGAGAGCGTGAGAGAGTGATTGAGAGATCGAAAGAGATCGAGTGTCAAGTGATTCCATATTTCATTCCATTGATGAAAGAAAAATTCCATTCAGTGAGTATTCATTCTTTGAAAGATCTCTGCTCCTTTTGCGAGCATTTGAGAGAGATCAAGTGAGAGTTTCTTATCTGTTCTTATTCATTTTGAGAGAGGTTCATTTGGCTGAGTTTCATTTTCTAGTTGGAGAGAGAGAGAGCTGAAAGCTCTGAGTGATACTGTGACCTACAACAACAAGCAAGGCTAACAAAGGCTAACAAAGGTGGACGTGGGATTCGAAGCAGGAACTTCAGGCGCCTCCATTTAACGACCAAGCGCCATCTCCAACAAAGGCTTCAAGTGCATCCATAGCTTCAGAGCACTTTATGCTCCCAGCTCCTTCAGCCGACTGCAGTGCCTCATGGGACTAGAGACTTGTAGCGCCAATAGAGCTTCCTCAACAACTCCTCAGACGGGATGATAGGCTCCATCTCTAGCACTTCAGCTACTCCAACACGACGGGCAACCCAACGCTCCCACTGCATGCTCTATCTCCTTGCAAATAGCCTTTCTCCAGCCTTGACTCAGATGCTTGGCTCTCCACAGCCAGTAGCAACAATAACGGCTCCTTAGCAATAGCAATCAAGCCCTTCTCCAAGCTCTCCCGCCATGCTAGTAGTGCTCTAGGCGCTCTTCAATAGCCAATAGTGCTTCTAGCCTCTAGCGTGCTCTCGCTCCCTACAGTAGCTGCCTCCGTCAATGATGCTTAGCATACGCTCTAGTTTCATCTACCCTCTTGCACTTCTGAGACTACGGACAGCTTCTCCAAATGCCTCACGTCAAGTAGCTCCATCCTCAACACCTACGCGTTGCTTCAGCCGTCGTTCACTGCATCGCAGAAACTCCTCGCCGTGTCACGTCATCTCGCAAAAGCCTCCTAAGAATTCTATTTTTCTTCTTCTCTAAGGTTTAGTAACCTTAATACATGTGGCAAACATAGAAACTAACCATGGTTAAGTGACTTGGACCTTGGTTAAGTATGGCCTTGAGTTAAGGTTATGGTTAGTTTAACCTTACCATGGTTAAGTCTTTGTAAGTTTGGTTTAGTTAGTTGCCACATGGCATAGTACCACCTGGCATAGTGTATCTGCAGCATGTGAATGCCCCCTATGCCACATTATCATGCCTCTTCGTTCTTCATAAAAAACTTCGACAAGCCATAACTCTCAGTCCAAAAAGAATTTGCATGCGCTTTAAAAAGAAAAAATAATTGATTTTTCGAGCTCTATGCACTTGTTAGCTTAGATTTTCTGTATGCAATTAGACACTGCCAGATTTGAAAGTATCTTCAATTGGTAAGACCTTTGCAATGGCAATATGCACACCAACTATTAAGTTCACTGGGGAAGGATTTCACACCTGGTCTACACAAATGAGGTATCTCTTGGTGCATCAAAAGCTTTGGAATATTGTAAAAGAAGACATACGCAATACACAAAATGATGCCTGGAAGGAAAAAGATGAAGTAATACTATCATTGGTTTGCACTTGGGTCCAAACATAATTCATCATATAGACTCCAAGGATCATGCCATGGATGCACGGGATGAGCTGAACATAGTGTTTGGTGCAAAAGCCAAAAACCAAGAAATCCATCTTAAGATGGAATTCTATGGTATGCACATGGGCTTCAATGAATCCATGGCACAATTTGTCAACAAAATCAAAAGCATTATGCCCCAACTAGAAGCCATAAATGCAAAACTAGGGGAAAAAGATGCACTTGCAATTCTCCTTAAAAGCATGCCTGCAGAGTACAGCTCATTAACAACCACTTTGAAGAATTTGCCAAATCCAAAGTTTGAGGAATGTGTATCCTCTCTTCTTGAAAAAGAAAGAGAGTTGAAGGCATCAACATCGACATCAACATGCTACAGCTATAATGAAGAACAAGCATTGTTTAGTAAAACATCAACGAAGTGCTACCATTACGGTAGGATGGGTCACTATCAAAGTGACTGCAGACTGAAGAACAAACCAAAGTGTCACCATTGCAAGAAGCTAGGACACAAGGAAGAAGATTGCAAATTGAAGAACTAGCAGGTCAACTACATGGAGTCATCATCAAGTCATGAGCAGAATGACAAGAATAACATGTATTGAGAAGAAAAAGCCCTGCCACCTTCAGCCCATATGTTTGTAAATCAAACTTGACCACCTGAAAGTAGCCATGTAAGCACCCATGGGAGGATTTGATCTTGTAACTCACATCTGACCACCTTGCAGTAGCCAATGGATCATGGCACCAAGGGGAGGTGTTGAGATATGGTGCCATGAGCACATAGATTAAAGGCTAAGCTATAGTATAGGAAAGAATTAAAGTAGCCACCCTAGGATGTGGACTGCATGATGTGGAGATGTGGATCAAGGATATTCACAAAGAAGAATGTGGATGAGAGGATCCCACATGGTTTGACTATTCTAAAGGCTCTCTCTATATAAGAAGCCTATCTTTGTATTGTTCAATCACATTTGCAATAGATTGAGTGTTTGCTAACCCTATGTCTCTCTTGTGGTGCTTTGATCCTACTTGATCCCTCACTTTGTCAGAGAGAAGAGAGGAAAATAGAGGAGGGAAAGAGAAGGAAAGAGAGGGGAAAAGACAAAGAAAAGAGAGAAGGGAAAGAGAGGAGGAAAAGAGAGGAAAAGAGAGAAGGAAATATGAGAAGGGGAAGAGAGGAAAAGAGAGGAAAAAAGAGAACGAAAGAGAGAGGGAAAAGAGAGGAAAAGAGAGATGAGAGAGGAAAAGAGACAAGGAAATGCAAACCCTCCGTAGTCTTCAACAAAACCACTGTGCATCTCCTCCAATGTTCCTCCTAGTTTTTTTGAAACTAGGTTTTCATGCAGATCATCTGGGTTTTGCTCAGCTTCAGTGGTGTTATCTGCAACATTTTGCATGGTCGCACTATAAAATTATTTTGGAAGAAACAATGAACATTAGCAACTAAAACAAGCACTGGTAAGGAGAAATGATAACAAGCAAATGTAAATAATTGTCCACAGTTTGATAAATATGTGTTACCTTTTCCACAAGCAGGCAATCCAAGCATCTTCTTCACCCTTGGAGGAACCGTTTGCATATAGTTGTTCTCTACACACATCCCTTTCACCAAACATATGTGCACAAAGCACAGAAAGTGGTAGACATGTTTGCAAGGCAATGAGAAAACCTCCAAGCACGAAGAATCAAAATGGAAACCGCATGTAGAACATGTTTTGTATGGTCCAATACTCTGTTAAATACTAAAATAGTTGGTGTGATAGGTTTTGGAGAAACTGTAAGCTTCAAGGAGTGTTCTGCCCACTCTTAAGCTGCACACAATAGTGTGACATGAAGTTGGGGGTAATAAACTTCACGCACCTCTTCACTTCCTGCTGCTTTTGAATTGAGTAATAGAAATATTTATCACTGGGAAAGGGACATTAAAAAGAAGCTTTTATACCAAGATACCACACCATATTTTCCTCTCTTAGATGAGAATAAATATGGTAACATCCCAAGTGATGTTGTACTCAAGCATAGGGAGAAGGAAAGGATCAACAGAGGCCATAATCTCAACAAGCCGGTCTGTGCCAAAGAGAAGAGTGGTACATTATTGAAAGAAGATCTTGCGGCTCAACATGAGATGAACTGATATATATCAAGGAGTTTGAAGGGGCTGATTGGGTCGGATGGGTAGGTTCCGAGGAAATATTGTACCTCCCATAAAAGCACAAAAAGGCACACATAAAAGCACAAAAAAACACTAGATGCACATAAAAGCATACCTGAAAGCACATAAAAGCACACCTCACAACACAAGCACAAAAAAACACAAAAAAGGCACACATAATACAACAATAAAGCACATGAAACTGCATAAAGCACATACAAAGCACAAAAAAACGAATGCAAGCACATAAAAGCACACCTAAAAGTGATGGGATATCTCAAGGTGTATGTCTATGTGTGTGTGCTAGAGGCACAGTTAGGTGCCCATGGTAGATGCCACATAGGATGATTGAGAGATTTTAGGAGCTGATTGAGGAGATGATTGTGGAGCTTGGTGGCTTATGTAGAGGTGCCTACATATGGACCTCACCCTTCTTCATTCCATAAGCAAGCAAGCATTCTCATTTCGTGTTCAGCTTCATGCTTACCTTTCACTTCTTCAACATGGTATCAGAGCACTATGATCCTCCTTGAGCCCATTTATGCCATGTCATCATCATCTTCTTCTTCATCTTCACCATTTCTTCCCCAAACTTGTGAGAGCTTGTTCTCCCTCATCGTTTCACCATTCTCCAAGTCCTTCTGGCTGGAGAGACCCTTCATATGGGTGACCTTCCACATGCAAGGAATTAGAAAATGATTGTCGCTGTTGGTCGCCATTCCTCGAATTCCATCGACGCTCTCTTTCATGTATTCTCCTTCTCTGCTCAACCTCTTTCTAATTCCTTTTAGGGAAAGCTTTTCCATACTTTGGACTCTCTTGTGTTCAAGTTTGAGTAGCAATGGTTGTATATTCGAGGAGAATAGAGCCAAAAACCAATCGAAATTGACGACGTTCCAGCTAGCAACACCGCATGACATTATGCTTGACCTCTGCACCAGAGATTTTCCCATATGTGAGCTTTCATTTGAGCCAAAAAGCCCTATTTTCTTTGCTCTAAAGAAGGACATTTAAGCCCTCCAAGATCAGGCCTCTGTTTTGGACAGTTTTGACAATGTTGTGAGTTTGGTACTACATTTAGATGCTACTTTAGCATTTTTGATGTTTTAAAGTGTTGAATAGCATCAGTGCAATTGTGGCTACAACTTTCCTTTAGGTTGCTATACCTGGATTTGCTTGGAATACTTTCATTTAGCCACCTCTATGAAGCATGCAAGTTGAAGTTTCATTTCCATTATGATTTTTATGGAATTTGGTTACAAGTCCTTGCTACACTAAGTGCTTGTACTTTGAAGCTTTTAAACCCTTTCTAGCCTTGTAAGAGAGTAGACACTACCCATTTTGTGTTAGACCCTCTCATGGCTACCTTCTTGAATATTGATGAGTTCAATGGTAAAGGCTTTCACACATGGCAGATGAAAGTTAAGTTTGCATTGATGAGGGAAAACCTCTGGGGGCTTGTCAAACCTACTTCAACTTCTTCTTCAACAGCCTCTAATGCTAGAGAATCCTTAGCTCCTACACGCCCGGCATGAGATCCTGCTAGAGAGGAGAAAGCCTATGGCATTATTACTCTTGGCTTAGGAGATGACTATATTCATCACATTTTTGATTTGGAGCCTCCTTCTGAAGCTTGGCAGAAGCTTGATATTATTTTTGGTGCTAGCTCTCACATCTCAAAATTGTCACTTAAGATTGCTTTCTTTGAATTGAAGATGGCTAGTGGCACTCCCTTGGCTGCCCATGTCAATCACATGCAGAGTCTCATGACTCAACTTGCTTCTATCAACTCTCCAGTTACTACAGATGATGCAATGGTAGTACTACTCAAAAGTATGCCTAAAGATTATGATCATGTTGTTACCACATTGAAAAATCTTCCTAATCCTACTCTTGAAGGTCTTATTATTGCTCTTCAAGAAGAAGAAAGACACAAGGAACTCCGGAGAGGCAATGACACAGCCTATGCCATAAAAACTCAAATGGGCAAGTTTTCACCTTGCAAACATTGTGGGAAGACTAATCACCTCTCAAAAGATTTCTTCAAGATCAATCCTTGCAAATATTGTGGCAAAAACAATCACCATGAAAAGTTTTGTAAAGCCAAAAAGGAAGCAACTACAAAACGAGAAACTACCAATTTACTTTCAGTTGATGTGCCTCCACAAGATGAGGCCTCCTATGATGATTATGCTTTTTGAACCATCTCCATATATGCTCCATATCTCTCTTTTATGTTGAGTCAAGGTACTCTACCTGGATAGTCCTCCAAAATGAATGGAATAAACTATTGTGTTCTTTGTAAACACCGCTGGTCACCATATGATGTAGGCCATGTGTATGTGTTTTGCTCCATGGTACCTCCCGCAGACATTGTGTGCATGTACATGCAAGGGAGATAACCATTGGAAGGTCTTATATATCCCTTTGTTTACTTCACACCCTTGGGAACCCTTGCTAGCATGAGATCCTAGCCATAGATTTATCCTTGACCACCATGAGATGGCATGAGAAACGATGAGACTAGATGTATCCTTGACAGGGGTTTCCATTTTCCGAGCAAAAACCCCCGAGCGACGAGCGGACAAAAGGTAGGAGGGGTCAAAATATATAGGCTCAGGTCATTTTTTGGGAGCAAAAAAATCCAAATTATTTCAAGGAATATGTAAGTAAATATGAAATATACATATATAACGTCCAAGTGGTGACTTATTTTATCACTTTCAAAAATCCTTTCTTTTCCTTTCACCATTGGTTGTATCATGAAATTTTGAGCAAATATCCTCTTTATAGTTCCTCAGGATGACCTAAGAAAATAATATAATACTTTTTTAATAGACCCTTGAAGTGTATTTTTTCAGAGGAATATGGTTTGAAGAGCTTGCCCCCCAACCCTATTCCGTCGGCGGAATATCGTTGGAGAGCCTACGCAGAAGGGGTCATAACTTTTGCTCCTTATCTCAGATTGACGAGCTGTAAAAAGAAAAAATGTTCAAAATTTCATAATCTATGCAATGGTAGGCTTAAAATTATACTTTTGATAGTTATAAAAGATAAAAAGTAAAAATTTCAAGATGTATATGAGAGTTACAGCTTCTCCCTAATTCATATTATGGTAGGAAGGAGTTCAATAGAGACCACATTTCCTTAAAAGTACTTAGGTTTGGAGAATTGAGAATATTTTGAAAATTCATTCCATACCTTCCAATATTTGATAATGGATTAGAGAATTTATGATTGATTATAATAGCCTCAAGTATGAGGTTTCCAATATCTTTTTCCTACTCATCCAAGGAATATGGTATACATTGTTATATGAGAGCTTCAAATATGGGATTGCTAAAGATTAGGGAAACTCTTTTAAATTGATTTAACTACCATAATCCTCAAAAGAGAGTATGGTAGGGAGGTATTTATAGGAGTTTCTAAAGTGTTCACATTTGTTCATATATAGATGATGTTCTCTAAAATGAGGGTTATAATGAAAAATAAGTAAGTATATGGTTCCATAAATGAGAAATTAAGAAAAAATTGTATATTACTATGAGAAATCTATAAGCATGGTTGGTGTCAAAAATTATCGCTCGGACTTTTCTACTCGTAGGTTTTTGCTCGGAAAGTGTGCACATTTCTTCCTTAACATAGCCTGAGGCATTGCCTTGAGGGGGGGTTTGATGGGATATCTCAAGGTGTATGCCCCAGGCACACCTTGGGTTCTATGTGTGTGTGCTAGAGGCACAGTTAGGTGCCCATAAGCACTATTAGGTGGTGGTAGATGCCACACAGGATGATTGAGAGATTCTAGGAGCTGACTGAGGAGATGATTGAGGAGATGATTGTGGAGTTTAGTGGCTCATGTAGAGGTGCCTACATATGGACCTCACCCTTCTTCATTCCATAAGCAAGCAAGCATTCTCATTTTGTGTTCAGATTCTACTTTCCTTTCACTTCTTCAACAAAAAGTACATAAAAGCACACCTCAAAGCACATAAAGCATACAAAAGCACAAAAAAGCACACATAAAGGCACAATCAGGCACATGAAACTACCTAAAGCACATAAAAACACATGCAAGCATATAAATGCACACCTGAAAGTACATAAAAGCACATAAAAGCACACCTCAAAGCATATAAAAGCACAAAAAAGCACACATAAAAGCACAAAAAAACACATGCAAGCACATAAAGACACACCTGAGCCACTTAACCATTGGTAATCATGTCAGCCAGCTCTTCCTTACCAATACCAGCATGCGGGAATGTAGGCGTACCATGGTGGCCATACTGGAGATTTGATTTAGTGATGATGGTGCAGGGTTGGATGTTGTCAACCTTGTCTTGCGGTCCTCCCATGTTAGACCCCTTCTCAGGCATCTTTCCTTTTCCTCCCATTCTTCGCCCCCAAATCACCATGCTTCTCTGTGAGTTGCACAACGTGCTCATCAAAGTGGACCCAATCAACTAACACAGGGCTATGATCATTTTGATGTAATGCGAATGCCTTTGCAAAAGACTGCCCGACTTGTTTTTCGAGGCATCTTGATAGACATGCGAATGCAACTGCATGAATTCCTGTAAAAATTGTGACTTCACTTCGTTGCACTTCACCTTCTTCGAAGGTGCTGGTCATGGGCATTTAAAAATGTGCCGCCACACCTCCTCACTAACATCAGAGTTTGTACTCGATCGAATGGTTTGAGGGTCCAAGCCATCAGAACTCAATCCATTGTGACAGTTGAACTTGTCCTGTTGTCCTATAGAAAGTAGGCTATAAAGGTGGCTGGTAATTGAAAAGAGAGAGCGCCTTTCTGGACTTTGTTTCCTTTGGCATGTTTGCTGACTGCTGAGAAGCAATCTGTAGCTTTGCTCTTACTGTGCCACGGGGTGTGCATATAGAAATACAATCTTCAAGAAGTAGAGAACAGTCCTCCTCTTCCACCCTCCCTCCAACTATCTGTCAAGGCTCCTTTGATTGTATTCTGCCCTTTCGGACCAGAGAAAATGAGGCAACAAATTGCAAATGGACACTGTTTCGATGGAGAGAATCCCGAAACAGGAAGAAGCAACACATGCGAAGACAAGGTGGTATTATTAACTATAACGACTCGCTTGTAAACCATGTGAGAGGAGTGGTCACTTCATGCAGCATGATTATCCAAATGTTTTATTTAAAAATTGTTTCAAAATTCCATTGCTACTTATGTGCTTTTTCCCATGTTATCAAAAGCACAAAAAGCATGTCACCTTCCCATGCTAGGACCCATGTAATCTATGTAATCTATGTGTAATCTATTGAATTATTAATTTTCTCCATGGATTACTTGGGCAATGTATATTTTTTAGGACAACACTTTACAATAATGTGATTTGTTCTAGTATAATAGCACTGGTTGGTTGCAGTAGTTCGGAGGTTGGTTGTGCACTAGGATATTAACTACCACCACGAGTGCAGTGATTTGCTTCTATTATTATGAGGATGTTAAATTAACTACCACCAGCACGGTGGTTGGTGGTTGCTAACACGGTGGCTGGTTGCACATGGCTGGTTGCACACTAGGAATATAACTGCCACCAGCACAGTGGTTTGCTTCTATTATTATTATTACAAGACAAGATGAATGGCATACAACTAATTTGTTTAGGAATTATGGATTTGTGGATTAGTTATGAGATTTCATATTTCTCAATGTAAGTGCATTTATTAAGATATATATAAAGGACAGTAATGTGAGATCAAATATCTACATAAATCTATATGTCTGTATATATCCAATTTTAAAGACAAAGTGATTGAAGTGATGTTGTACAAAGCTCCAAAGTGATTGAAGTGATCCTTTGCCAGGACAAGGACCATAATGTCAAGACAAAAGATTTTGAATATCTATATACATCTATATGCCTATATATTGTAGAAAGATCGCTGAAATTTGCATGCTCTTTGTTGATACAAACTAGTGAAAGAACAACAAAGGAACATAGATGGAAAGCCATGATAGCAATGATATTTCTTCAACCTATTGTCCTACAAAAGATGAGGACATTTTGCAATGGGTCTCTTGCCAACTCAGGATTGTTGTACAAGAGATTGATCGATTGGAGGAGGTACTTAGTGTTCCACAACATCGACCCAAGATTGTCATTTGGAAGATGGATCGATTGTAGGAGAAAATGTGAGAAGGCCTTCAATATTATAAGGAGCCACAGTTTGCAAAGTATGTTGCTAAAGGCTCCCACCGTGCTCTATGTCATGCCATGTCTTGAAAGCCTTGTGTGAATATAAAGTTATTCAAAGATGGCACACTTGATCTCTTGGAGATTCAGCTACTCTGTTTTTTTTTTTCACCCATCTTTTTTTTGTTTTGACTTCAACCTCAGAATCACTTTTTCATTATGAGTGAAACCAATTCAAGATGTATAAGAGTAAATCTTGGATATATATTACTCAGGTATTTTTTAGGGACTGACCACCCCTCTAATACAAGATAAGTGGTCACTAATACGGTTGTTGGTTGCACACTAGGATATTAACTACCACTAGCATGGTGGTTTGCTTCTATTATTACTAGTATTATTATATTCGCACATTATCTTTGCATATCTTTGCTAGAGTTCCAACACGCTAACAGAGAATACTACCCACCTCAATCGAATGATGAGAGGTGGGACACGTTAGGTTGTATGAAAGAAGAATGAGAAGGTGGGACTCATTGAACTCTCTCCCTATTTAAGTGCAATGTAGACACAACTAAGAGCCCATTATGAAATAAATCCCTAAAACTCTGTACACCAATCCACCTACTGCAAATCTATGGCATACCCAAAATACTTTGAAATTCTCATGCTCTACCTAAGAACAATATTAAATGACCTCCTCACAGAAATGGATGAGGGAGGAAAATAGCTACTACAAGGAGAAAATGCTTTATAATTGGCTATTTGATATGGAGGCAACAGATATGATGAATATTCATTTCCATGGCTATCATTTTTCTTATTCCTTTAAGGTACTTGTTAAGATCATGATGTATGTTTATTTTGGTAGGACATGGCGAAGGCTCGATGATGTATAGAGTGTGAAGAGTAGGATGAAGAGGACCCCGAGCAAAAGGAGTTCCTATGGGCATACAAGCAAGCAAAGAGTAGCAACCAATTGGTGAGAAGAGCGTGTGATGAGGTCTACAATAGTTCATCAGATTTGCCTAAACAGATGGAAGATGCTTGCTATAGAGAGGTTGATAAGATACTTGGGAGTTTGGAATTTCCTTGAGCTGCAAAATGTTGTATTTTTGAAAAAGTGAAAACCTTGCATGCATTTCTTGGAGTTGTGGACTTTCTCGTACTGCAATCATCCATGATCTATGGTGCTCATTATATATGATTTTGTGTCAACTTGCTTCCATGTTAATACTTAAATGTTTTAAGTATCCTGGTGGTCGAAATATGAGAGTTAAAGATAACCACCCTAAAGGGAACTATTTTAGTATAGCATTGTGTAATGAATTTTAGGATAGCACGGTAGTAGTGTAGGATAACTAGTTGCCAAAGTGGCTATTGCTTGCACACTAGGATTTTAATAGGCACCAATGCAGTGGCTTGCTTCTATTATTATAAGATGAATGGATTTGTGGATTTGTGGATTCATTATGGGATTTAATAAAACTAGCACAGTGGTTGTTTGGGATATACTAAAAACAAGCATGGGATTTATCATTTGGGATTTACTAAAAGAAGTGTCGATCAAATACATTTTCCATTTTCTAGGATAAGTGGAATATTGTTTCCTTGCAATGAGACTACATTTTCTTAATATTGTCTTAGTCATCCTCGTCCATCACTCCAAGACACCCCAAGATGTGCTCATGTGTGTCTAAATCCAATTTGAAGACACTCTTGCTCTTCTTTCATTGTGGCACAAGTTGCATCTAGAACTTATTAGCTCTTACTAGATGAGAGTACACAAATGTTTGTGGAATCTTATATAGCAGTTCATAATTGCGGCCTCTCTTGGATTTTTTTTTGTACCCAAAAGCTTTGACTACTACTACATCCTCAAAGGGTACACTACTAAGAAACCCTATACATGTATCACGTGCATTGAATGGGTATTAAAAAAACCCCATTTGCAAAAAATTTCCTCCCAATAAAACACCCCTCTTTACTTATGAACTAAATGATTTTTTTCTAAATTTGAATTTAAAACTCCCTCCTGTTATTGTAAATCTGTTAAACTTTTTCAAAAATTTGAATTAAAAAACCCCTCCTTTTGAATGCATGTGGTATACTAAAATTCTGTGAAGTGAACGCCCCAAGACTACATCCTACTTCTCATAGGTTTTTCCCCAACTATCCTTAAATTCTTCCTCAACCTTGTGCTTAGGTTTTGTGCACAGCAACACAAAGTATGGGTCATCTTCCTCATTCTTTCTTGAGGCAGCAATAGTTGCAAAGTTATCCCCTCTTCCCGATAGTCAGTGAGTTTATCAAAACTCTCCCCAAACTATGACGAGTCATTGTTTATCTCTCCATTGTTTGTCACTTCATTTGAACGTAGAGGGAAAAATAGAACTTGCCCCATGTCTTCATAGTTGCAATGTTCTCACAATCGTCATGATCCCCTATGATGCATGCTCTACAGAAACAAGACATTTTTCTTGTTTTAATTAGGTGGTTGTTTGAAAAGACCCATGTGTTATGCAGACCACGAACTCCTTTAATTTTCTCACAATTCTGCCAACTTCTCCTTTTCACTTCATCCACTTTCACTTCATGGAACACTCTATGTACTGACAAAACATGTGTGCCTCAGGATCGATGGAGTGCTCTAAGGTGGATGAAACCTGTGTGGAAACATGATGAAGAGAGTGCTCATGACATGTATCTCAAGTCAATTAGGTTCCAAGATAGATTAGCTTGGACTCATAAAGAGAATCTTGAGATAGTGCAAAGTGCTTGATTGATATTACTTCAAATGAACCTCCCTTTTATAGGTGAGGGTACTTACATCCATTTGCTTGCTCACATGTGGGATATCTCCTCCATGCCATGTGGAAGCTTACCCTTTGCTCATACCTTTGCTCTACATGTGCTCATGGCACCACAACTCTCAACACCTCCCCTTGGTGCCATAATCCTTTGGCTACTGCAAGGTGGTCAGATGTGAGTTACATTCCATCACCTCCCCTTAGTGCATGCATGCTACTTAAGGTGGTCAAGTGTGGCTTCTACATGTCAATACCTCCCCTGGGTGCTTTCATAGCTACTCTCAGGTGGTCAGGCTTGATTACAAAACATAATAGGCAAGGTTGGCAAGGTTTTTGCTTTTCAATACATTCCATTGATGTCACCTTTTGGCTCATGGCTTGATGATGACTCGTTTGCTTCTTTGCTTGATGCATGATGCTTTGTTCTTCCATGTGCCTTGATGCTTTGTGTGGATGCCATGCTTCGGGCTATGGTCACCTCATACACTTGTGCTTTTGGCTTGCTTTTTACATCGATGTTTGCATTCATGCTTTGCTTTTTCCAATGGTTGCAAAGGTCTTACCAATTGAATTCTTTCAATATTGGTAGTGTCTAATTGCATATTATGATTTTGACCTGACAGGCGCGTAGAGCTTGGAAAGACGATTACTTTTCCTTTTTGGAGCATGTCCAAATTCTTCCTGGATTGCAAGTTATGGCTTGTTGAAGTTTTTGTGAAGAAGAGGACCTTTGATGATGTGGCTGAGACTGTTCACATGCTGAATTCAAACTGTGCTTACAAAGGGACTGTGCATGGGTGGCACTATGCCATGTGGCACTCTTCTAACCAGACTGAGTTAACTCAAGTCTAAGAAAACTTAACCATGGTCCAAGTAACTGAACCTAACCATAAACTTAACCAAGGTTAACCTTAACCATAGTTAAAGCCTTATCTGCCACGTGTAGTAAGGTCTAGCCCTTGAGTGTGGCTAACCAAGCATGTACTAACCACAATTGTGTTAGCCACGTGGCCTTATCTGCCACGTGGCGTTGTCTTCCTGGTGATCCAGAATGAGATGGCGACGACACGATTGCCGAATTCTTCTGATAGAGCTCGCATCAAGCTCCAACTCCGGCTCATTTGTCCATTGTCCTCGTACTAAGTACTCAACAGCTCTGTTCTACTATCTGCAGTGGCTGCTCCATGCCCTGCTTCGTTGATGGCCATCGTGGGGCAGAGACAAGGTCGAGGCAGCCGGGATGACGAGCTGCTGGTCATGCAAGGAGCCTTCATTGATAGCGGTGGCCTGGCTGGGCGCTTGGCTGTAGCTGTTCGTGCAGGGTCAGGCCTGCATGTGAGGCTTGGAGGTGCGGGCGCTGTTGAAGAGCTGTCGCTGGTCGTTGAAGAGCCGTGGTCGTCCAATCGCCAGGAGCTACCGTGAGTCACTGGTGTGGGAGAAGCTTCCGTGAAGGTCGATCGATGCAGGAGCACTGGCTGCTCTATCCGTGAAGGCTGGGTTGCTGGGAACTATGGAGGCCGTATCTGTGTTCGTTGATGGAGTCGCTGGTCGGCCGTGAGAGTCGTAGATGGCGCGTTGATCGTAGGTGAGCCGTAGGAGATGCAGTGCAGTGGAGCGGCCATTGGGCTTTTTGAAAGCTTGGAGCAGGAGCAGCCAGTTGGAGCTTTGGAGAGCTTAGTTGCAGAGCTGTAGAGTCGTGTTTCAAGGTGCTAGAAGAGGCTCTTTGAAGCATCAGTGCCTTAGGCTGTGAAGGATTGCTGCAGCTTATTGAAGGAGCTGTGTAGGAGTCAACTTGTTGAGATGAGCTCGTGGCCTTTGTGCTTGCATGTCGTTGCTTGCAGGAGGTGCCTCATGGGTTGTAGGCTCTAAAGATCTCTCTCTTCCTCATGGAAGCTCTCTAGATACAGAAATCTCTCTCGACTGTTGCTTAATAGAGACTTCATGATCCCTTTCTCTTTGAGAACTAGCTCTTACTCTCAATGCAAACCTCTCTCTCAACTCATAATCTTTTGATGGACGGAATTCCTTTTGCAATGGAAGAATCTCTCCCTAATGGAATGACAAAAATCTTTTATAGCAATGAACGGAATTTTCATTCAATGGACGGAATTCTCTCAATCTAAATCCTAAAAACTAACCTAGGAGAAAACATGTGCTCCTAAGACATGCCTACAACTAATCTAGGAATGGAAGCAATCCTAGTGAACTACTAATGAGAGCTAAACTAAAAGACCTAGACCTAAGCTCTGATACCATGACAAAACATGTGTGCCTCAGGATCTATGGAGTGCTCTAAGGTGGATGAAACCTGTGTGGAAACATGATGAAGAGAGTGCTCATGACATGTATCTCAAGTCAATTAGGTTCCAAGATAGATTAGCTTGGACTCATAAAGAGAATCTTGAGATAGTGCAAAGTGCTTGATTGATATTACTTCAAATGAACCTCCCTTTTATAGGTGAGGGTACTTACATCCATTTGCTTGCTCACATGTGGGATATCTCCTCCATGCCATGTGGCAGCTTACCCTTTGCTCATACCTTTGCTCTACATGTGCTCATGGCACCACAACTCTCAACATGTACTATATTATTCTTAAGAATTTGTTTACTATATGTTGAATGAGTGTCTATGAATTGTTATCTGCTTGTTGCACCAGTGAGCACTTTGTATCGTTTCTTGTTCTTGAAATGAATAATTTTCAGCAAAATATATGACAGAGCTAATAGTTTCATGGGAAAAATTGGCAAGACACATCTTGAACTGCTTATCCTACCAGCTGGCCCTAAAATTATGAAGCACATATTTTGGGATGGATTGAACCACATGACCAATAAGATCCCTTGGCTGATTGCTCTTATGCCATAGTAGCCATCTCTTTTGATCTGATACTTCAACATTGTCATTTTCAAATCTCCTCCATTTTAGAGCAATATGGTTGTCTTCCCTCATTTCATTTGGAGAAACATGAAATGTCTTCTTCTTTAGCTTTAGACTACAATGCTTGCATGTGCCACGAATGCATTCAATGTGGTGCCACTCACCGTCTCTCTTTGGACAAACCACTAGCTCCCACAGAGACCTTAGGCTACAAAACTTGCTCTCCCTTGAAACACATGATGAGAATCCAGGTGGCCTATAGACTGCACATTCATTGGGGAGACATGGGCATCGATTACCATGGAGCAATGCTCCAACATGACCAGATCTCATGTCATTCATAGCTTGCCAGCCAAGTCAAAGTCGATGTGTGTTTTATAATAACAAACATTTCTATATTTGAGTTTCCTGATATACTAGGACTTACAATGCTCAAAACGCATCTACCCAATTGAAATGTCAGGACTCTGATCCATAAACTTGAGATACAACTCTGTCTGTTGACCCAACATGTGTGAACAATAGAACAGTGAGCCCTCTTTTAAATGGAACAACAATACATTGAGCCCCCTTTTTGCACTACTAAAATAAGACAAAACACAATACACACAGAAAAGCGATCTAATTAAAGTATATAATGTAGCAAATTAATTTTCAACCACTGTGCTAGTTGAGGACAACCACAATTTCAATCACTGGGCTGATTTATGACATGTTTAGGATAGTCCACCACCGTTCTAGTTTAGGACATATTTAGGACAATCACAATTTCAACTACTGGTGGGCTTGTTTAGAACAGTCACAATTTCAACCACCGGACTAGTATTATTTAGGACAGTTACAATTTCAATCACCAAGGTTTTTAGGACACATTTAGGACAGTCAACCATCGGGCTGTTTTAGTGTGAAGAGAGTGGGAGAGAAGAAAGGAGTCTCACTTGTAGCTTTCTCACATACACAATGGGGGAATATACACAAAGGTGGAGGCCGAAAACAGTTTTCCTCTTCTCAGTTGTGAAAGCCAAAAGAACTCTAAGTACAAAAGAATATGTGAACCCTATATGTGGGTCTCAAACCAAACTCAACTAACTAAGGTGGAATACTAACTGAGCCACTAACTAGAGTACATAAAGATAATTGTCATCCAACTATTATTCATGCGTGGTGTACCAACCGCATCTGCACCTAACAAGTTGGTGACATAAATGCACAACGGTCACCCTGGCATATCACGAATGGAGCTCGATATCTCAATGCTCCCCCTCGAGCTCAATCCCAATTCCTACATACCAAGCAAGTATCTGAACTTGTGCAGCTTCTCTGCACCCAATGCCTTCGTGAATATGTTAGCTACGTGATCCTCTGTGGTGACATAAACTAGATTAATAAAACCTACTAGAACCATCTCCCACACATAGTGATAATGCACCTCAATGTGCTTTGTTGTAGCATGATAGACTAGGTTATTTGCCAAGTGTATACTACTCATGTTGTCACAATAAATGACAACTAGCCCATCTGTAGACTTATGCATATCATAAAGTAACTTATGCAACCAAGCTACCTCACATGCAACCATTGTTGCACCCTTGTACTTAGCCTTTGTGCTCGACAAGGCAACTGCACGCTATTTCTTGTTGCTCCAAGTGACTGCAGCACTCCCAAAAGAGAACATATATCCACTTGTAGATCGTCTATCATAAATACTACCAGCCCAATCAGCATCAGTGTATCCATGCAAGTGTATCTGAACCCCAGTCTCATAAAATAGTCTTTATTGCAATGTGGACTTCACATACCTTAGTATGCATCTAGTCACATCTAAATGCGGTTTCCTTGGAGCCTGCATAAATTGACTTACCAACCCAACAGCATAGCTCAAATCTAGCCTGGTAATAGTCATATAAATCAAACTTCCTACTATGCGTCTGTACATAGTAGGGTCTTCCAGAAGCTCACCTGCATCTGTGCTCAACTTCACATTTTGCTCCAAAGGAACTGAAATAGGCTTACAGCCTATCATCCCATATTTGGATAACATGTCCAATCCATACTGCCTTTGCAAGAGCCATATCCCACTTGTGGATCTAATCACCTCAATGCACAAGAAGTAATGCAGCTCTCCCAAATCCTTCATCTCAAACTTGTGCTTCAATAGCATTTTCACATGAAGGATATCTTCATCACTATCACTTGTGATGATCAAATCATCAAATAAATGACAAGCAGCATAATGCCTTTCTTTGTTTTTCTCACATAAATTGAGAAATCTGCCTTGGAAATCTGAAAGCCAATAGTGACAAGATACTGTCCTATCTTATCACACCATGCTCTGGGTGCTTGCTTCAAGCCATACAAGGCTTTCTTCAACCTGCAAACAAACTCAGGATGAACAGCAGGAACATAATCTGGTGGCTGCTCCATATAGACCTCTTCTTGCAAATCACCATGCAAGAAAGCATTCTTTACATCCATTTGATGTAAAGACCATCCCTTTGATGCAGCCACAACAATGACTGCTCTTATGGTTGCCATCCCTGCAACTGGACATAATGTTTCTTCATAATCAATGCCATATGTCTGTGCATACCCCTTGACAACTAATCTTGCCTTGTATCTGTTCACAGAACCATCTGCATTGTGCTTCACCTTATAAACCCACTTGCATCCAATTGCATTCTTGTCTTTAGGCAAAGGCACCAATTCCCATGTAGCATTTGCTTCCAAGGCATCCATTTCTTCATCCATGGCTTTCTCCCATTTTTCTTTTCCCATGGCTTGCTCAAAAGAAGTGAGTTCTAGTTCACGTATCACTTTGACCATATAGGCATAGTGAATGGCTATAAATCCATCATATTTCACCATATCCACAGGATACCTAGCTCTGGTAGACCTGTGCAAAATAGGCTCACTACTAGGTGCTCTCAAAACATCCCTTGTCTTCCTTACTCTAGGTGTAACAGAAGGAATACCCAACTCATCATCAAGGCTTTGTTCTAAGCCATTGGATTCACCATCCACATAAGAGTGACCTGCATTCACATCAACTATGGGCTGATCTACTTTCTCTTTTCCTTTTCGTGATACTTGCATACCACTATCTGCATTGCTTTGAGGAGATCCTCCTAATCTCAATCTGCCTGTCCATGGTGAAGTATGTGAACCACTACTAGAGGACACTATAGGTCCACTAATATTTTGTGATTGTTGTTGTGAATTCTGTGTAGCATTACCATTTTGTGCATCTACATCATCAATCACATTTACTGGTTTATACTAGCTGCTCATCTCATCTGCTCACTATAAACTTACGAGTAAAAGGGTTATAGCATCTATACCCTCTCTACTGTAGAGAGTAACCAATAAAGATGCACTTCTCAGCTTTTGGATCCAATTTGGATCTCAACTCATCTGGCACATGAACATAGGCAATGCAAGCAAAAACTTTCAAATGAAAAACATTTGGTTTCCTACCAGTATACCTCTCCTATGGCATCATGCCCTGTATTGCTGCAGTGGGAGTCTTGTTCATTATGTAGACTGTTGTAGCAACTACTTCAGCCCAATAATAATCTGGCAGGTCTTTTTCATTGAGCATGGCATGAGATACCTCTCCAATATGCCTATTTTTCCTTTCTGGAAGTCCATTTTGTAATGGGATATGACTGCATGAATATTGCTGCTTTATGCCATGCTCCTACATGAAACTTGCAAACTCATTTGAGAGGTACTCTCCCCCTCCATCTGACCTTAGGCATTTTATTTGCAGGCCTATTTCTTTTTCAACCATAGCTCTAAAAGCTTTGAAATGCCCAAACACTTCACTTTTCTTTTTCATAAAATACACCCAAACTTTCTACTGTAGTCATCAATAAAAGTGACAAAATAATGACAACCTCCAATAGATGCAGCTTTAGTAGTCAACACATTAGAGTGGATTAATTCCAATGGCCTCTTACTCTCTTGAACATGTCTAGGAAATGGTTTCCTTGCCTATTTTCCAAATTGACAAGCTTCACATACCTTATGCATTGCTGCAACCTTGAACTTAGGCAATCCTGCAACAATATTTTGGGCTTGGATTAATATCGGACAACTATTTTATAACTCCATCTGACTTGAGAGCAATCGTACCTTTTCCTTTTTTTGGACATTTTGCATCATTGTCGACTGCTACCAGGATGTCATTCCCTACCGGTTGTAGAGAGGTATACCAATCCTTTCGACTGGTCATGTGGTGTGATGCACCACTGTCAATAATCCACGGTTCACATCTACAGGTACATGAACTGCCTCTGTGCAAATCTCCTCAATTGCTACGAACAGCTCTACTGGTACTGCCTGTGCGGCGCTGGTGCTGGACTCTTTCTTTACTCTATTCTTCTCATCCCAATCTTCTTTCAGCACTCATTCTGCTTGTGCCCTGCCTTGTTGCAATAGAAGCACTTGATCTTCTTCTTTGTCTTTTTATCATTAGAAGAAGATGGGTTACCAGAGTCCTTATCCTTACCTTTCTTTGATCCAGTGTAGAAAGCCGAACAGTCCTCGTCTTTTGATGCATCTCCTCCTCCAGAAGCATTGCACTGAAATCCTCAAAGTTGAGGGGCGGATTTTTGTTCTATGTATTCAGTGCTGTAACAAGACCGTCATACTTTGGTAGGAGAATCCGTATGCATCTTCATGCTAGATTCTCACTGATGATGGTGATGCCAATCGCAGTCATCTAATCGCGCAGATTCTTCACCCTGGTGATGGACTTCTCTACCGCTTCAGACTTAGACAGTTTCTTGTTCGCGAGTTGAGTCTCCAAATTCTAAATTCACATCTGATTCGTGGTCTCGTACTGATTTTTCAAGACCATCCATTCCTCCTCCGCTGTGGTGACATGTTGAATTAACGCCATGATGGAATCACTTACATTGCAGACAATAGAACACAGTGCATCTGCATTTCTTCTTGTCCACATGAGAATCTCATCCGTAGTTGGTACTATCTGTTGTGCTGCATTGGCTGGATTCGATCTCGGGACCGGCTTCATGTCCACCCCAGTAGCAGTGTCCCAAAGCTCGTATGGCTTAGGATGGGGTCTTCATCTTGAACTTCCAAGTGGATACTTAGTGCCGTCCAACTTTCCACTTTCGCCGAACGGTGGGATTCGCAGTCTTGCAGGCTATGCCATCTCTCACAATCTGCTTGCAAATAGAAACACACTACCAAATCTTCTTGCTAGAGTCTAGGCTCGATGCCATGTAAGAAAACAATACAACGTCTATGCTCAACAGATAACAGGATCTCGTACGCAAGAGAGAAAAACAGATAGTATGGAGAATAAAAAATTCAATTATTGTAAAGCTGATACAATAGATGGCACTGCCTCCTAGCCGTGCGCTCCTATGAAAAAAGCTTCAATGGCATGCTAGAAACAGTAGAGGATGAAGGCTGGATGCTAAGGAATTAGGGTTGTTGTAGCCAGTGATGAAATGGGCTTCACGGGCTTGCTCTTATATAGCCACCACAAGTAGTCGGTTAGAGCCAATTGGGTGACCGACCCAGTCTACCCAAAACAGTCTCAGTCCCAAAATAGGCCACCAACCACAGGATAGAACTGGTGCACAAAATAGAGCAACTCACCTATGGTGTCCGCTCGGCCCAGAGCCATCCGAGATCATCTAAGGCTCCAAACGGGCCCCGCAACCCGAGAGTGGGCTGCCCCGAGAATTGCTCCATCTACCCTCAGTGCGGTCAATCATGGGATGCCTTCCCACGCTTGCATGTAGCCTAGTTGGCAGTGTGCCAACTCTATCTAAAGCCATCCAGCCATCGGGCCACACATGGCCCCCATCTGGTGTCCAAACCATGACCTACCGGATAACCAAGCTAGTCAAATGCCTTCTCCTCATATGGGGGGCTTATGAGTAGAGTTAGTTGGTTCTTGCATAGTTACACAAGAGTGGAGCATTGATATCTAACAGTCTTCAATGTCACATATTAGACAATAACAAGTATATTGCTCTTCATTTTTGAATTTTACAATTAGAAAATAACATTTCATAATTAGAAAATAATAATATCTTGCATTTCATTTTTAAATTTCAAAATTTAAATTAATAAAATAATAATAATTAATGTTTGTCTTGAAATAGCACTGGGATGGTTTAGGACAAACCATCCCAATATAGAAATTAAATAATATATAACCCAAATAGCATGAAATTAAATTTAACTAATTTAAGTACTAAGAAACACAATAATTTCAACCACTGGGACCATCAACAACTAATGTATGTTCAATCACACTGGTTCAGGACAATCACATAACTAGTGATTGAGCTAAAGTAGCCACAATTGCATGATGTTCCAACCAATGGGTTGGTTTAGTAAAATAACAATGTATTGTTTTTCTATTGCAAAATATATTGCTATTAATTTCTTCTCAACCACACCATCGGGCTGGTCAACAACTAATGTCTGTTCAACCATGCTAGTTTGGGACAATCACATAACTAGTGATTGAGCTGAACTAACCTATGGTTGCATGATGTTTCCACCATCAGTCTGGTTTAGGACAATCACATTTAGTCCAAGCTTGGTTTAAGAAATTAAATAAGTAAACTATCCCAAAGCTCAATCACAAATAACCACTAAGCTAGTTTAGGCACCACTCATCTATGTTGTATCAAGCATCTGTATGATGTGCTCCTCAAACACCTTGCATCCCGCCCACTTTTTATATATTTCCTTTCTATTTGGAGAAACTATCTTTTTGTCATGCCAAAACATCATTGTTGTAGAAATGACTTCTACACTTAGGTTCTCTCTCACTTTCTTACATTCTATTGAAGTTCACAACCTTCCTGATTCAGGATGATTGTGCATTGCTTCTACTCTACGTTCAATGGTTAGAGCCACATTGGTCATCCTAATGGACAACATCTTTGACATTGTGTGCCCAAACCATTTCTCCTTTGTTTTAGAAGACAACAACATAGATAATGTTTCCCTCCTTTGCAACTAGTTGGTCTAAGCTAAGCACCCCTTTCACTTTCTAAAGGCCATTTCTCAAGTTAGAGAGCATCGCCTCTTGGACATGCATCTTCTGAGGTGTTTGTAGGGCATGCATCTTCTGAGGTTTTGTAGGGCTATTACTCTATGAATTCTAGGGTGAACGCTAAAGATTTCAAAGGCTCAAGATTGATATTCACTTGAATGGTTTAATGTTGCTGCCTCTAATGCTCCACCTACAGATTAGGACAAGGGACCATTGGATATGGTATGGTGTTCTCCCCAAGTCCATTTGATCATTCCTTTGCCCTTTGAGACTTGGTCGCAGAACCTGGTTACCTAAGGCTTCGATATCCTTGTGAAGGATGGTTCAGTTCACCCTCATAGAACTGAACATGTGGCCCTATAGGTCCCTCAATTGAGCTAGGTACAAAATTGCTTTGAACATTATGTGATACGGATGTTGTTGGTGAGCCTTGTGACTCTTCAGCCACTCTAGTTTTCCTTGCACAATGGGATTGACTAGGTTGGGGTCAAGGACAAGCCAAACCATCCCACAAAATTGGAGAATGACTCCCTCAAACGCGAGGCTATACTAGAAGGGGTAGGGGATTCGGGCCTTATAGAGCTCAATTTAGGAGCCATGGAGACCCCAAGATTTGTGTTGAGGTTTTCCGCCATTTCAGTGTTGAAGCTCATGGTGTCCTTCAAACTTGAGGACTCTGTGTGCACGAGACCATGTATATTGAATATGATTTTAAGGTCAAGATTTTGAATGGAACTGATAGTGTGGTGCTAGATTGACCAGTTAGGATGTTGTTTGAAGTGCTATCCTCCATCTCGAGCTCAATACCTATGTCCAGTCAGAATCAGTCCATGTTTCCTTTTGGCCCTTAATGCAACAGTTGCGTTGTGCTAGCCTTACAACAATGACTTAGTGAGTCGATGCATTGTCAATCACACTACATAAGCAATACAGTAGTAGTCACTGTGTTACTAATATAGTAGTTGATCTTAATGCAATGGGTCCTTAAAGAATTCGAGACTAACTAAAATAGCGGATCAAGTATAGCAAGGACAATTGCTAATGCATCAGGTTGAGAATCACCATGTTAACCTTAAAGCGAGAGTTGACCTATGAAGTGAAAGTTGTGAGATCATCAAATGCCACATGGTGTTAGGTGAGGTGGGTGGGGGTGGGTTGCTGACTGGAAATCAACATGTTGTTGCATTATAAAGTAGCAATCGATTGAGTCATTGTGTTATCCCCATAAAGTAGCGACTCACAGTCTAGCTATGTTTTTCGACAGAGTTTTGGTGCTCTCTAAGGATTTTTTAGTTTTTATGCAAGTTTTATGAGCACAAATGGATGCTATACTATCTATTCTACCTACCCAATCAAAAAGGCATAAAAACCAACAATGCAAAGGCATCAAATGGGAGATTCTTGAAGGGGTGGTCGAGAACTCACTCCTGTGTCAACTCAATCTAATCCAAACTCATCTTTTAGTGTTTTTAAGTGATATATGACACCACACACACTTTAGTTATCATTCGAACTAGCTATTCCTACAATGTGACAACACCAAAACACTATTCGATTTTTAAATAAAGTTTTTCCAAAAGTGGAATTAAAATATCCCTCCTTTTAAATGCACATGGTGCTATTAGCCGCCACAAATGGTTACTAGTTCATGTACCACAATAGTAAGATGAGATATAGGAGAGAGCGTGAGGATTAGCATGTCACATTTTCCTTGATTTCATATGGGCCCACGTGGTTGTAAGATGAGAATGAGAGAGGTACATGAGAGTACAAGGATTAGCCTTCCCTTCAAAAGGTGGAATGTATATAAGGACAAAAGTTTGACTTTTCTCTCCATTGTGTACTGTAAGTTTTGGAAATAGAAGCTTTCTCTTTCTCTGCATTCCCTTGCATTCAGTCTTCTTGTTTCCTCTTGCCAACCTGTCTTGTGATTGTTGCCACTATTCCCCTCCCCCATTTTCCCCTTCCTCTTGCTCTCATTCCCTTCTCCCCTCTCCCTTTCCTTTCCCCTCTCTCCTTTTCCCCCTCATGGAATCACTTGCACAAAATCCAGTAGACGCTTGGGTGACACAAGCATGAGTCTTGCACATATGAAGCTCCCACAAGGAGTCACTCAAGATTAGAGATAGTATCAAGAAGTCAACTGATTTGAAAGTGGTGGTCATGCAGGTGCAAATCATTAACCTAGATAGAAAGGTTGCATTTTAAATTGAAAGCTATGCAATAACTCCTTCTAGTCGTACTTACAATGTGACAATAAGCGATACTCCACAACTAAGATTACATTCACGTTTTCACATTTGATTTAATGGTTTATTAATGCTTGTTAATTACAATCTAAACTAGCATGAAATCAACATGATTATGTTGATTACTAGAAAAAATCACTAAGAAACTGGGTAAGACTACTGCCGATATTATTAACATACTCGTATGTAGTATTTAAATTATCGATGGTAATGAGAATATTATCTGTAGTTATTATTACTGTCAATATTATAATTGGTGGTAATACAATATTACCACCGGTTGTCATCATAGTACTACCGATAGTAGCTATAGTACCAGTAGTATTATTAGCTATAGATTCATAGTATCTTGTGTAACTCAATGCTATATATTGGTAGAAATCCCAATACAAGCTCTTCATTTGATTTGATTATGGTTCATATCATGATAACCCATTTGGTAAGCTTGGATAGAAAGGTGAACCATGATATGGATCATAAGCTGAATGGGTGAGGGTGAGTTAGTAATCATTATACTTGTGGGTGTGGCTTGCTACTCAAATACCTTGCATTTTGGTGAAATTGCAAACCACAAACGCGAGTGATAATTAATGTAGGTGGTTGTTATGTGCTTCTGGGGGTAGTCTATATTCTAACTCCTTGCATTTGGGGGAACTTGTGGAGCATGATCATGAGTGCCAATGAATACAATTGTTAGTGAGAAGGGGGAGATGAGATGGTAATGATGTGAGTAGAAATAGAGTACAATTTGTGATGACAAACTCACAATCAAAAATGCCTATAATGAGAAATGTTTGTGCACAATCTTCAAGATGATTTTTGACTAGGCAAAATATGGATGCATTGAGTCATGCCCAAGCTAGTATTCATATGCCTAATAATGTTTTTGGGGTTGAACAAGGACTCGTAGAAGAGGATCTCAATGCCAAAAATGAACACTACCCAATGCTTGATACACCGTATGAGATTGTTAACCAAGATATGAGAGGAGGATTTATGTGGGTGTCAAAATCCTCTCAAAGAGGTATTCCATGTGTACAAGGGAAAAAACATAAGTCACATGGCCTAGAATGGGACTTTGTCATTAATGTTTATGACTATGTTTAGTGGAAATGCAAGTATTCTAGAATACGAAATGCTCGGGGATCACCCTGCATAAGGGGTCACTTTCTTGGTAACTCAAGAAAGAGCATTCAGCATTGTGTGGCCCTAGGCATTGTTTTAGCATCTCTAACCTTGATAGAGAAGTTGCAATCTTTTGGGAAAATCCTAAGAAGATCAATTCGGGAAGGTTAAGGTATGAGTGGAGTACAATCTACATGCACACATGGTGATGAAAGTTTAAGCGTTGGAGGTTCCCATGCTAGTACACCTTGTGTGGACACAAACGTGTAAGATAGATCTCCACTTATGGCTTGTGACGCTAGGTCAATAGCTATGACTCCAAATTTCAATAAATCCATGATAGTTGAGACACACACACACACACACACAGATGGATTGAGAAATGAGATCAAATCCAAGTGTGTGACTCCCATGCATTGGCCCTTATTGGATTGTTCTTCCCAATATGTAATATAGGTGAATCAATAGGCATTGATTAAAGCTAATTATTATCTAGATGTGTGGCTTGGATATGTTTTCAAATGTTAGTCTTGATCACATCAATAATGACCTTCTCAACTAGATGTGTGATTGGAAAACCTTATCTAGATCGCCTTGACTTTGTGTTGCTATTATATGTTTATAGTTTTAGAGTTAGACATCTTTAGTGGAGTTGATTATTGTTTGGGTGTTTGGCTCATAATTGTTTACAACAATTGTTGGCCTTGATTACCTCAATAACAACCTTCCCAACTACATGTGTGATTAGAAAAGCTGATCTATGTCATTTTTTATGTGATGTCCACAACATTTATAGTTATGGATTTGGAGTCTAGACACGTTAAGTATAGTCGAGCTAATAGTCAAAGGTGTTAGTGTTTAATAGACAAGTATATGATAATACATATGTTTTATTTTGGATGTTGCTTCAATTTCCATCATGAATCATGATTGTTATGATTTTTAGATCACTATATAGCTACCACCCGTCATTGTACCAAAGATCTCACAAGATCTGGAGGACAAGAAATAAATGCCCATTCACTATGCAACAATCCTATATATTTGAGGAATGAGGGATGACAAGATTTGCAATCTCGTGTGTCTACAAGAGAAGCTGCCACAAAAATTTTGGCATTATTGTTGAGAACCATCAAGAAGCTATTGGATCACTACCCAAGCCAGATGTGCATGATGTAATAGAGAATTTACAAACTAGGATGTCAGACAATGTTGAGAACCTATAGAATTTGGATTTACCATTATATGGAGATGCAAATCTTAACATTTGGAAAACTGAGTGGTCAAAGATGAGAGCTTCAAATAAAATAAAAAATGTTAGAGGAAAAGGTCCAATATCTAATGTAACATCTTAAGCAACATTGAGGCATCTTACAAGTTTGACCAATCGGTCAAAAGAAGGTAAGATGGAAATGCAAATGTGCATGCTAACGTATCGAAATGTGCTTACAATGTGCACTTTCCATAACGCAAATTGATTATCCACAAGTAGCTGGGCAAAGGAATGCAAGGAATACTGAGTGTTAGTGGTGGGTGTTCTAATTCTGAATCCTATTGTATCATATGAAGGAAAGAGAAACAAACATGATCATGCAAGATCCTATGCTTCAATTTAAAAGACAAAATTATCTATTGAACAAATGCATAGAGGCATGTTTCAAGCTATACAACAATCACATGATGTAAACTTATAGGCAATTAATCCCTTTTTTAATGGAGATGGCAAACCACGACATGTTCATGCATCTCCCTCTGTCCATGGTTGATTGTCAAAAAATGGTTTCCAAGAGAGGAGCCTCATTATTCTTGGGACCATCCTATTACAAAGGCGATAGGGGGCACAATTTGTTTGTCACAAATCATTGCCCATTGTTGCATCCACTTGCTAGTGCATTGAGAGTAGTGCACAATGCAATGAACACTGTTATGGATAAATTTGACCAATGAAAAAGGCATAAATATGTGTGTGTGCTTGTATGTGTGGCAATAGTATAATCAAATATGGTGTGCATAGGGCCCAGGGTTGAGGTGGCAGGGCATGACCATGTGCCACCCTTCCATGTAAGAGGACCTATAAGGTGTGTTGTACATAATCCATGGTAGTAATATTATAAAATGTTAAGGTGGCATGGCTCCTCCATGTGCCACCCCTCCACCTAGGCGGTCCCATGCCTGAATTTAGTGAGATATGGCTCAAAGTCCATGGGAGAAGTAATATAAAATAGGTGGAGATGGATATTATATTGGGTTATTCCCTCCATATAGGATAGGCCCATGTGGGGGAGGTATAGAACGTCCAAGAGTGCAAGTTAAATAATAGGGAAAGTAGGATGAGGTGGCAAGATTCCTTGTGCCAACCCTCCACTTGTCCTCCTAGATGTTTGAACGTACTATAAAATTGGGAAGAGACCAAGGGAGTATCATAGACTTGGGTTATGGGAGTTGATATATGTGGAAAAATGTGGCCAAGCATTATCACACACAATTGAGAGTGCATAACTGCCTAGCCCACATGGGAGACTCTTCCACACACACCATGCATGTGGGTACTGGGATCAAAATCTCCATGGCTAGTGGTGTAAAATCTATTACTCCTATGACTAGGTGTAGCTCTACGGCCTCTTCCGTGTGTAGTTCTCTACTTTTGCACCTCCAAACTGTGCGCCTTCCATGTCTCTATGGCTGCCAACCGTCCTGCTTCTACACTCCCAGTCTACCTGCTTTCTGCTCACGGTTCCTACATGTATTCTGCTGGCGAATCTTCTACTCTATAGAACTGTAACATCTGTGCTCCCTCTGAGCTCCTACATGCATCCACTGTGTACACCCGCATGCATCGCGGATAGATCGTGATGGTTTTCTGGGCTCCTGCATCTTTTGGTCACGGACAGTTTTTCTGGGTTTCTGCAAAACTGTAACAGATCTCACACCCCCCTCCCTTCTCTTCTTCTCTTTCTCTTTCTCTTCTCCTTCTCCTTTCCTCTCCTCTCTTTTTATTAAAGAGTGGGATTTGAACCCAAGACCTCCCCCTTCACAAAAGGGAGACTTATCATTGGGCCACAGCAAGTACGAAGTGATGAAAATGTAATGATTTTTGTTGATATATTGAAATCTCGGGAACTGTAACTCTCTAACTATGGGGAGTTTCCTCTTGCTGTAAAAACCAAAAGTATTTCATTTCATGTGCTCTATTCACATCTCCTACTAGATCGCCGATTCGGAACTTTTCCAAGTTCACTTTATGGACACACGCCACACGAGGAGGGTGGATATTTATGTCACTTCTCGATGAGTTTAAGGATTTGGTGCTTGGTCCTCTGTGCCTTATGGCTACCAATGGGCAAGATCTCTTTCTTGATCTTCATGTTGATCTACAACAACTGATTATACAGTGCATTGCTCAAGGAGACGACGGGTCGGATGATACACTGTGGATGATTCAAGGTGAAGAACTAGTGATACGCTGGGAGAACTTTGATTTTAATTCTACTCATTGTGCGGTGATCAACTACTTGCTATTTCGGAGGTAATTAAAAGGGTGTCCTTCTTCGAAGGGTGGGATGCTCCCCAAGCTTGGGGGGAGATTTGGCGCATCTGCTTATTAATTCCTATGGATAAGCTCGTATTGAATGGTTTATTCTCAATCTCACTACAAAGGTTTCTAGGGCTCGGCTATGGTTGGTAATGTTTCAACCAAGGAATCCCTTTGTACCTAATCAACCCTTTGTGCCTCATTTTGAGCTTCAAGTTGTAATTCTTTTTGGTCTAAAGATAAACTATCAACAAAGGGTTGCAAGTTTATTTGGTGCTGAATGTTTAGTTCAAGTATTGAATTCTCCACACCCTCTCCTTCTACCTATCTTGGACTACCGAGAAACTTGGGATGTCCGAATTTTAGTCTTGGTGTGATGACATCTTGGATCCTTCAATTTGATGGAGCTTACAAACCTTCAACCAAGGCTACTGGCATGGGTGTGAAGCTCACTTCACTGGGTGGTGAGGAGTATTGTTATAGCAAGTCTGCACCTGCAAGTACATGCAACCAAGCTGAGTACTCGGCACTCATTTTTGGGCTACAAAAGGCACAAGAACATCACGTCAAGCAACTTGAGGTGCAAGGAGATTCTCAACTCGTGTGTGAACAAGTTAGTGGAAAGTGGAAGGTGCGGAGCAAAGGCTTGGTTCCACGACATCAACAAGCATTAGAACTTTGCAACCAATTTGAAGAGGTAAAAATTCAGCATATCCCTCGAGCTCAAAATCTAGTTGCTAATTTTTTAGCACGTGAAGCTTGTACTTCAATCACACATGAAGCGAGTGGAAGCATCGCCCCAACAAAGCCGCAAGACACAAATGAGGGTATCATTTGTAAGGAATGCAAAGGTTGTGGTAATCATGAAACTAAGTGTTGGCCATATTTGATACGAGTTTACCGACTTCAGAAGATCGTCAAAAAGGTCCTCAAGGACATTGCTCAAAAGAAGGATGCTAGACTGCACACCCCTTGAAGAAATAGCATGGCAATTACAAGAACTAGAAGAAGCTGAAGGTGATGTGCAAGCTCTCTAACTGTTGACATTTGTGATGGCATTCTTGTTTGCCTTGATGAACAACCTCATGCAATGTCATGTCTCTAGCCCTCACTTGTAAAGATGGATGCAATGTCATGCCTCAACCTATAAGGATTGGTCCTTTCAAGATTGTCTATGAGCTATTCTATGCTGAAGGTTCTTCCCGTATAGTATTTCACAATACACTAGTCACACCCTACCTTGCCTATGTGTGCTTTGTGTATGTATCTTCACCTAATTTTTAGTTCAAGCTTCCCCTTTCCATTGTTTGCCAATAGATAAGCCTCATTTTGCCTCTCTCTTTTCCATTTTCCAAGCATGGCAGACATTCCTATGTTCTATGGATGGGTTGAAGAAAATACAAATGAGTATCTTGTGGCCTTTAAGCGCTGTTGTGTTTCTCTGAACTTTCTTACTGAAGATAGATGGTTGTTGGTTCTTCCCACATTCTTAGATGATTTTGCCAAGGTGTGGTACAAGAGGCAGACTGATGAAGTGAAAGCTGGCCCCATTTGACTGTAGCATTGGTCAAGTATTTCAGCAAAGAAGAGGAGCCCGAGAATGTTCATCTGTTGATAGCGAGGTTGAGGTAAGAAGAAGGAGAGACAGTGCACCGATATGTGGATCGAGCGGCTGGGCTCTTGGATTGCCTAGTAGCTATGCATCCAGATAATGAGGGGTTTGTTACCGGAATGAATCAGTATGTGTTGAGCCATATGGTGTCTGGTTCAGCTGATGAGTTTCGTCTCAAGTTGAAGTGGGAGGACCCAAAGACCATGGAGCATGCAAAGGTAATTGCAGTGAAGTTTGATAGAATGTCTAGTGATTTAGTCATCATTCCTCCTTTCCCTTTTGCAATGACAGTCAAGGTGTCTCATGGTGGATCCATCTTAGCAAAACCTCTTCCTCCCCCATCTTCTCCCCCTCCTCTGCAATATGGATCCCCTACCCCTATTGGTGTACCTCCAACTCCTGCTGATATTGTGAAGATTATTGATGAACTCCGCATTGAATTGATGGAATTAAAAAGTAAGGCTACTCTTGCTCCACATGATAGTTGGTTTGTCACAGTTGTAATCAAAAGGGGCACTACCACTCAGAGTGTCCAAATGTTCCTCAAGTGCATCTCATGGAGACTTTTAGATTAGTTACTGGGGGGTCAGATAATGATGAGATTGAATGTGGCAATGATAGTGAATCAATTCCCTCTGAAAGCTGTAGTGATTCCGCAGATGATAATGAGCCATATGGACTTCACATACCCTACTAGATTGCATTGAATCCTTCCGGTTCTCTTTCTCCTCCTTTGGATTTTTCTTATGATAAAGAATTCGAGGGTCTTGATGGACTGTTCAATGATGAAAGCATCAATGAGCTCGAAGTCTTGACAGTAGGGGCCGACATTAGTGAAATCCTCACCCCTCCTTCTCCCCTTAATGTTGTGAGTCTCTTGGAACCTGATGTCATTATATGTGGTGATAGCATGGTAGAGATGTTTGAAATGTGCTCAGAAGATTCTTTGATGGATATCGGAGAACAATGCAACCAACTATGGGCTGGAGCTTATTGATGAGAAAGTCATGGTGTTAGATGAAGTGTTGTGCAGAAAGGATGAAGTTGAGGCCAAGAAGTTGATGGATGTGATGCATGTTGAAAAGGTCTTGATGGTATCTCTTGATGATTTCACAAGGTATGATCCAATGATTGATTTGGAAAGGAGCTCCAAACTATTCTTGCAAGAGTCAATGTGGAATGGTGTTTTCTATCAAATGATAGATTTCCCTCCATAGGGGGGGGAGTATGTTTTGGAGGTCCTTCCATCCCAAACTGGGGGGAGTGACCCGCTCCTATGTGCTTTGATGCAGCATCCGGGTTTGTGTGGCCCTTTTGAGTAGTAACCGGTTTGTATTTGATCCAGGGCGTGAGGAGATGGCAGTGACACCATAGATTTTTTTTGATTGAGGAAACTATAACAGTAAATGAACACATACTCTTGGATCTGTTGAGGTCCAATATCATTTTTGGAAACCACATGAGAGGAAGGTGTTCAACAAAAGGGATCTCAAGCTTTTCCTTGTGTTTTTTTCCCAGCCATGAAATGCTGTGCATTCCCTGCCTGGAGGAGGGAACTATTATGGATAAATTTAACCAATGAAAAAGGCATAAATATGTGTGTGTGCTTGTATGTGTGGCAATAGTATAATAAAATATGGTGTGCATAAGGCCTAGGGTTGAGGTGGTAGGGCATGACCATGTGCCACCCTTCCATGTAAGAGGACCCATAAGGTGTGTTGTACATAATCCATGGTAGTAATATTATAAAATGTTAAGGTGGCATGGCTCCTCCATGTGCCACCCCTCCACCTAGGCAGTCCCATGCCTGCATTTAGTGAGATATGGCTCAAAGTCCATGGGAGAAGTAATATAAAATAGGTGGAGATGGATATTATATTCGGTTATTCCCTCCATATAGGATAGGCCCATGTGGGGGAGGTATAGAAGGTCCAAGAGTGCAAGCTAAATAATGGGGAAAGTAGGATGAGGTGGCAAGATTCCTTGTGCCAACCCTCCACTTGTCCTCCTAGATGTTTGAATGTATTATAAAATTGGGAAGAGACCAAGGGAGTATCATAGACTTGGGATATGGGAGTTGACATATGTGGAAAAATGTGGCCAAGCATTATCGCACACAATTGAGAGTGTGTAACTACCTAGCCCACATGGGTGACTCTTCCACACACACCATGCATGTGGGAGGATGCATTTATTGGGAGAGACCCCCTCTCTTGGCTATAAAAGGAGGGGGCTATTCCTTGATGAGACATGCTCATTCTTGTAAAGCCACCTAGCTAGTACTTTGATATTTCCCTCATCCTTACTTTCAAATAAAGCATGACCCTCTTCCCTTGATGTCTCCATCTCTACATTCCTCTTCCACCCATGTACATACTCCTCTTTCCCCTCTCCGTCTCCCCTTGTGCCATAGTCTCCCTCTTCTTTCCCTCCCCTCTTAATCCCTTTTCCCCACCCAGGTTAATGCTTCTCACCTCACATTCCCTATTCCTCTATGGCCCTTGAGCATCGCCATACCTATCCTCTAGCCTCTTGTCTTGATTTCTTTTACGGCTAACAACACAAGTTTAAATGCATGCAAACATGCTCCACTTCATGGTTGATGATGACAAATCTACTCATGTAGGGATTATTTATTGGGGTTATCCCTTACATTGGATAGAGAGTCATGAGGAGCCAGATCTAGCTTTTAGTGCCCCTCATGGATTTCCATGCCTTGCTCTAGAGATTTATGCAAGAAAAGATGCACCAAGGCCAAAGGTCAAGTGGTCAACCAATTTTGGTGGCTATGTTGTGGGTTGTTTGTTTGTAGAAATGGCTAGCTTTATTGTTGATACTAACCCTTAAGGTCAAAACATTACTAGGTATGCCATTGTAGTAAAGCTCTTGACTGATTCCTGGAGGAACCTAATGAAAGTAGATGTGGGAGTCTCTTCTATCATGGAGGCTATTCTTACCATGTTCCATGTGCATTGTGACCCATGGAGGAGATGATGATTTTCTTACAATCAAGAATTCATTCTTTCCTTCAAATTTTATAACTATAAATTCTAATATTCCAATGTCATGAGAATTCTTTCTTTCTTGAGAATTTTGTAAGTTACATTTCATCTTCATGTGTAATTATGTGAATTTCCATCTTGTTTATAAAAACTTTTATTTTATGTAAACTAATGCAATATCTAACTCCCGTGGGGGTCACTAAGAAATATGTAAGATAGCATGTGCGATCAATGAAATGGGTTTTATAGTTTTATGGAGTTACAAAAAATATACATACATAAGGGGTTTTTTAATTCAAAAAGTGGAAATTTTCATACATGCTTGGGATACTTTAATCATCTCAAAATTTACGGGGGCTTTCCAATTTTTGAGCAAAACCATCTGAGTATTTGATCAAATTAGATTAGAATGTAGTTTTTCTGTGTCAAAGTTTATGAAAACAATCCATGTGTATGGACCCCTTTTGTGAATAAAAGGGTCATATTACTTAAGAAAAAAATGGATATCCTAATTTCTGATTTAAAAAATTTCTAGCTCTTGAAGTTCATGAAATGAGGCCATGATTATGAAAATCTTTTGTAAATTAAGGGACCATATGCTCAATAAAAGAAGTGGTTATACTTGTAAACTTATATATCACAATAACCAATAACCAAAAAACAAATCAAGTTGTTGGACCCCTTTTTTGATTAAAAGGGATGTATAGTCCAAAAAAAAAAAAAAGACTATGTCCAACCTTAGCAAAATCTAGTATTATGTACCTTTGTTACACTAGCCCAATTTTAAGTCAAAATATCTTCGACTCATAGTTTTCTAATTTTTCTATATTGACAAGTCAAATCTATTTCCAACCTGCATCACTACAAATGAAGATATGATTTATTACATAAAAGACATGTTCAATGAAAAAGACTCCAAAAATATTAATTTGGTGGCTCAAAATCTCCATGGTAAAATGGATTATTATAATAATCCTTTCAAATTTTGTTCAAGATTAAGAAGATGTGCAGTCTCCAAAAACTAGGCCTTGATGCATGCCAGAGAATGCTGTGAAGATCTCTTTTTTACTCAAGCTTGCTTGGTGACAAAAAATATTATCTTTGCTATACATAGAAGTAACACGTGAATAATATAGCCCAATTTTAAGTCAAATCCACTCACAATATTTTCTATTTTGCTATTTGTTGTATATTCAATACAAGTTCATGTTGTTTCAAATAAGTTTTCAACCTATGTATTTAAAAATGAAGACATGATTTATCACATAGAAGACATGTTCAAACTTTTGTGATGCAAAATCATACTTCAAAATGTCCTACCACAATTATCAAGTGGATAATAAATAGCACACTATCATTGTGGTTCAAATTCCTCATGGCCAAAATGATTATTATAGTGACCCTTCATGGAGCTACTGCATGTGAGACAATGCCTGGAAAAATCTCCCTTTTACTTAAGGGGGCTTGGTGAGCAAACATATTATTTTTTATATCTAATCCAAGGTACAAAAAGAACATGTAATAAATATAGCCAAATTTTAAGTCAAAATATTTTATATTTATAGTTTGGTATTTTGCTATTTGTTGTGTTGAGTTCATGTTATTTCAAATAAGTTTCCAACCTACATCACTACAAATGAAGACAAAATTTGTATCACATAAAAGACATATTTAAAGTTTTGTGATTGCAAAATCATATACAAAGCATCCTACCACAATTACCAAGTAGAGAAACACACCAAAAATTTACACAAGGAAAAATGCAAAAGATTCCAAAAAAATTATTCTCATGGTTCAAAATCTTCATGGCAAAAAGGATTATTATAATAATCTTTCCATTTTGTATTCAACATCATGAAGGTTCAGTCTCCAAAAAAATACTATTTTGGTAGTTCAAAATCCTCATGTAAAAAAGGATTATTATAATAGCCCTTCCATTTTCTGTTGACCATCATGAAGGTGCAATTCCATAAACTAAACCTCACAGCATGTGGGACAATTCCTGGAAGATCTCTTTTTTACTCAATATGTCTTGGTGAACAAACATATTATTTTTGCTATCCAATCCAAGGTATGAAAGAAAGATGCAATAAATATGTTTGCATGGAATATAGGTATCCAATTTGCATGATCATCCAATGAAGTCTTCACAAATGCAAGAAGGAAATGGAGAAATGTCAACCTTTTATTCAATACCTTTTTTCATTGATCCTTCTGTAGAAACAATGAAGTCAACATGCTCCATGGCCTTCATGACTGTTGCATCCTTGACAGTGCATTTCATGACCACTGACCTTTGAATTTTATTTTCCATTTCTTTGGTGATTTGTTTCACCATTTGATTGCTTTGCCATCTTGACATCAAGGTCGATCTTCATGCAATACTATTGTTTCAATAGGGGCTTGAATTGGTGAAGCACAACTTGCACCCACTTGTGCCTTGACTAGGTTTTTAAGCTTTCATGTCTCATAGCCTATGTCTGATTCTCTTGCAATCCATGGTGATTTGCATATGTTGCCATTGACAATGTGGCCACGATCAGTCCAGAATAGACCTAGAGAAGTTATCTTACGAGGCAAGCAAAGAATAAAAGAGAAATGACCCAAAAGAAGATAATGCCAAACCAAATTCTACGTAAGGTCACGTCGAGGTGCGTGCGAGTTGCAAGGTGAGAGAAGGTTGCAGGTACTTAATATTCCAAGATTCAATAGGCAGGAGGTGTGAAATTTTGAAACTCATGGGGATAGCAAAATTTTCAGCCACTAGTTTTCCCCCCTCCGACGATACACATTCGAAGAATTGGATATCCCAAAGAAGTATAATGTGGCCTCAAATGCTTCAAAATAGAAATAGGCCAAAGGACACACTATCAGGTTTTATGTTGTGTACTATGAAATACAATGACCTTTGGCATTCTTATGAGCCATATAGCAATAAAGTTGATCTAAGATGTGCACCCCTTTCACTTTCTATAGGCCATTTTAGAGATTGGAGAGCATTGCCTCTTGGGCATGCATCTCCCGAGGTGTCGGTAGGGTTGTTACTCTACAAACTTTAGGGTACATACTAAAGCTTATGAAGACTCAAGACTCGTATTCACCTCAATGGCCTGATGTTGCTACCTGGAATGCTATCCCAAATCGTGACACTTCAGCTCATGTTCTTCGCTATGGTAATGATTGGCAACTACATCTTGCTACTACTTCTCTGTAGGGAGTCTTCTTTCTCCTCATTGTTTCTCCCATCGCAAACGTTGCAAAAGTGTCTTTGGTTGCCGTTTTGGTACCGTGCCATTGCTTTCTTTGGACCTGCAATTTGTTGCTCCTTGTGCCTCGACTAAGCTTTTTATCTTTCCTATCTCACAACCTCTGTTTACTTCTCTTGTAAGGTATGACGAGCTGCATGTTAACATTGACTCCATGGCCACGATCAACAGTCCAAAATAGACCCACGAGAATAGACCCAGAGAAGCTATCCTGTGAGGCGAGCAAAGAATAGAAGACAATGCCAAACCAAAGTCTACACAAGATCATGTTGAGGTGCGTGCAGGTTGCAAGGCATTTGCAGGATGGGGGCAGGTTACAAGTACTTAATATTTCAAGATTCGATGGTCGGGAGGTGTGAAAATTCAAAATTCACAGGAGTAGAAATTTTCATATGTCGGGTTTCCCCCCTCCAATGATATACATCAGTAGAGCAGGATATTCCAAACAAGTGCAAATGTGGCCTAGAATGCTTCAAAACACAAATAGGCTGAAGGGCACCCTATCGGGATTGATGATGTGTATTATGAAATGCAATGACCTTTGGAATGCTTATGATCCATATAGCAAGCAAGTGCATGAAAAAAGAAACAATTCAAAATTGTAAATATTTTTGGATTTATTAAAAGATCTTTGCACATGCACAAATTTCACATGTTCAACTTCTTTCATTTTAGGGTGAATCTAGATACCAATATCAACAACTATCAATGTTTTAAGATCACCATGCAATATTCCCACTAGTTTGGATTGAGTTTGGATTCCAAATTGTTTGTTGGCGACCGTTATCGTGATATTCCATACTGCTTTCTCCCCATTCTCCTTTATTCTTTTTAACTTTGTTTCGATCATTTTGAACAACCTTCTCTTTCGTTTTGACCATTCAGCTTGTGACTCCCTGGGACATTAGGAAGAGTATCTCATGTGGGCTTCCTTCTTTCCCTCAAAAGAGACATTACGTTTTTGAAAGGTGGCCTGGGCTTTACTAGTGCATGTCTTGAGTTCTTAGAATATTTGGTGCTTAGCCTCTAAAAGTGTGATTTCTATGAGGTAAGTTTGAAGTGCTTGATGGATTAGTTTCTCTGTGCACAACCTCAAGTTTCATACTACTTATTCTTCTAGTCCACTAGTTGGCTATTGTTACTCCTCATTATTTCTCTTCGGTTGTGGTGGATAATCGTCTTGATCATAGCCCTCGTTTGTGATGGACATTGTTTCCTTTTGGCTGTTGACTAGAGTTCTATATCTCAAAGTTTGAAGTGCTTAATGGATTAGTTTCTCTGCACACAACCTCAAGTTTCATACTAATTCTTCTAGTCCACTAGTTGGCTATTGTTACTCCTCATTATTTCTCTTCGGCTGTGGTGGATAATCGTCTTGATCACAGCCCTCATTGGTGATGGACATCATTCCCTTTTGAGCTCGTTTTCTTGGTGTACGTCATGCATCCAGGTTCTTGGGGAGATTCTATATATCTTTGGCTTCATCAATTATTTCCAAGCCTTCAACTCTTTGCTAGTCATAGGTAATCTCTATTTATTAACGTGTCTTCTTGGGATAGATTTAAGTTTCCATTTGTGTGTGTGTGTGTGTGTGTGTACATACACAAACACACACACACATATATTGTTGAGATATCAAGCTCTATCCCCGACATATCTCCTGGATGACTATCATTTATGTCACCGTCTATGTTAGTTGTACTCGTGGTGTAGTTAGACTACCACGTATGTTTTTGGTTTGGGTTCACATATGAACCACGTATTCTAGGTTTTGACATATAGGGTATTTCCCTCTTCTATTGTATTGTTGTTGTGTGCAAAAGTGAAGAAAGGCTTCACCCTCCAACCTTGTGTCCACTCTCTTTTGTGTGTTGTGAAAAAAGCTGAACTTGAGTCTCCTATCTCTCTCCCTCTTTCTTTACATGGTATCAGAGCCTTGTTCATGGTAAGGAGCTCAAGAAAGCAAGCAAAGTTTGTGGTGTCCTGGTAAGAGGACCAGTGCTGCTTTCCTATTTCGAGCTTGGGAGCAAATCTCTGCAGGTAGCACAGCCAGAAGTGCAGTCAGGAGTGCACTGTTTCAGATTGAGAGGCCCTTCGCGGTGTGTTTCTGATTTGAGGCCGTTTCGGGGCCCGTTTTGAAGGCGGAAGTTCTTCGCAGGCACTCAGAAAAAGGCCCTGTTTTTGCTGTGCGACCACCGCGCGGCTAGTCGGTGGAAAGGTGCCATAGAAATTGCATCGTATGCCTATGTGCAGAGATATTGGGAGTTGCAGATTCATGCCTGTTGCCTGTTGATGCAAAATCGTCACGAGGAAGTGACTGTGTGGTGAAATACCACTTTCGTCAGTGTTGCAGATCTGCCCCTATGAGGCTTTTCGCAGAAGTTTTGCTATTTGCCCTTGTGAGGCATTTGCTATGTTTACAGGTTGCTGTTGCAATTCGTGATTTGTAAAATGTCTGAGAATCTGTCTACCATTGTCAGTGAGAAGCTTGACAAGAATAACTTCCAAGCATGGAAGTTCAGGATGACAAACTTCTTTATGGGAAAGGGAGTTTGGGATTACATCAGTGGTGAAACTGCAGAACCAGTTTTGGGTGCTGCTCCCACTCCTGCTGAATTGAAGGCCTTTAAAGAATGGCATGAAAAAGCCAGAAAATGCCTGTATTGGCTGTCCGTTAGCATTTCAGATTCTATGATTGTGCATATACAGGATCTAGAGACGCTTAAGGAGGCATGGGATACATTGGTGAAGCTGTATAGCACGAATACCAAAGCACGAAAGATGCAGCTAAAGCAGGAGTTGCACAATGTGCAAAGGAAAAATCTGAATATAAATGAGTATTCCTTGAAGGTGAAAGGCCTTGCAGATTCTCTTGCCTCCATTGGAGCACCTGTTGATGATGAGGACTTAGTGTCCGTGACCTTGAATGGTCTTGGGAAAGATTATGCACAATTTCGGACATCCATTGGAGTCCGTGAAACATTTCCTGATTTTCAGGAACTTATTGCTCTCTTGCTGAGTGAAGAGCAAAGGAATGGTGGTTCAGCCACCTCAACTTCTCAAGAGACTGCTTTCTACTCGAATATAGGTAGAGGCAGGGGTAGAGGAAGAGGCCGTTCTGGTGGCCGTGCAGGAAATCAGAACCAACAGCAACAACAGGAAAACCAGTCCTATGGAGGAGGATGTGGTAGTTCTAGAGGCAGGGGGAGCCAAAGAGGCCGTGGTTCATGGCAAAGGAACCAGCAAGTAAATAGCAGCACAGAATGCTATTATTGTGGAAAGCCTGGACACAAGGAGAATACATGCTATAAAAAGCAGAATGACATCAAAAGTGGAAAGTTGCAGCAAAGCAACTATGCATCATCAAGTGGGCATGGTGACGACAGAAATGAGCACCTTTTTGTGATGCAGCATATGGTTAACTCCATGTCAGGAGATGCTGCAGCTTGCAATGATGTTTGGTATGTTGATTCAGGTGCCTCTAACCACATGACCAGTCATGGTGAGTGGTTTCATGATGTCAGAAATTTGGATAAGCCAGGTTATGTTGAAACAGGTGATGATACTGCGCACCCAATTACGCAGGTTGGTAAAGTGCCATTGGCTATGCAGGATGGCAAAACAAAGTACTTGGCAGATGTACTTCATGTTCCAAAAATCACTAAGAACCTGGTTTCAGTTGGCCAGATGGTTGAGCAAGGTCTGCAGGTTAGATTTAATCCTGATGGATGCTTTGTTGAGGACTTGAAAAATAAATGCCGCTTGGTTGCGAAAGGCAACAAAAATGGAAGAATGTTCACCTTGGATGTTGATATGCCTGAGGTGAAAGCTGCTATGTTTGCGCATGGGAGAGGTGTCATTGCAGATATTGAGATATGGCACAAGCGCATTGGGCATGTGAATATACAAAGGCTGAAATCTATGCAAACGAAAAACATTGTTGCAGGTTTGCCTAAATTCAGAGTTGAGGGAATGCAAAAGGTATGTGAAGCATGCCAAATGGGTAAGCAGGCCAGACATGCATTTCCCAAAAATGCTAAGGTGAGCAGAAGACCTTTGGAAGTGATCCATTCAGATGTTTGGACAACCAAAGCTGCTTCTATTGGTGGATGCCATTATTATGTGACGTTTATTGATGACTACACTAGGAAGGTGTGGATTTATTTTATGAAGCACAAAAGTGAAGTGTTCAGCCATTTCAAGGCTTTTAAGGCCATGGTTGAAAAAGAGAAAGGTGTGCATATTAAAGTGCTAAGATCTGATGGAGGGGGAGAGTACTTTTCAGAAGAATTTTGTGAATATCTGAAAGAACAGGGAATTCAAAGGAAGTACTCATGCAGGTCTACCCCTCAGCAGAATGGGGTTGCAGAAAGGAAGAACAGGCATATTGCAGAAGTAGGACGGGCGATCCTAAATGAGAAAAACATGCCTGATTATTTTTGGGCTGAAGCAGTAGCAACTGCTGTTTATATTATGAATAGAACCCCCACTGCAGCTGTCCATGGCATGACGCCTGAAGAAATGTATACAGGCCAAAAACCAGATATTTCTCACTTGAAGGTATTTGGTTGCATAGCTTATGTTCATGTTCCTGATGAGAAGAGAACCAAGCTGGATCCAAAGGCAGAAAAATGCATCTTTATTGGATATGCTCAGCACCAGAAAGGGTATCGCTGTTATAACCCTTCCACTCGCAAAATGCAAGTGAGCAGAGATGTTGTTTTTGATGAAATGAGTAGCTGGTATGCACCAACTGTTATGGTAGGAGATGCAGATGCAGGAAATGGGAATGCTGCAATAAATGCAGAGCAGCAATCTCAAGCCTTGAGTGGACCCAGAGAGTCCTCTACTAGTGGACCTAATGCATGGACAGGGAGATTGAGATCTAGTGAATCGTCACATGGCAGTCCTGATAGTGTTGTGCAGGTATCACATAAGGGAAAAGAAAAAGTGGACCATACTCCAGTGTTTGATGTGTCTGCTGGTAGCTCTCATGTTGATGGAGAGTCAAGCGGCTCTGAAATGAGCCTTGATGAGGAACTTGGGATTCCTTCTGTTGTTACACCTGGTGCAAGGAAAAGCAGGCATGATTTAAAGACGCCTGCAACTGATCCAGTTGTACGGAGGTCCACTCGTATTAAGTATCCAGTTGACAGGCTGAGATATGATGGGTATACAGCACATCACTATGCTTATATGGTCAAGGTTCTAGAGGAGCCAGAGCCCACATGTTTTGAGGATGCAGCAGGGCATAAAAATTGGGAAGCAGCTATGGATGAAGAGATGGCTGCCTTGGATGCAAACCACACTTGGGATTTGATGCCTTTGCCTCATGATAAGAAGGCTATTGGTTGCAAGTGGGTTTACAAAGTAAAGCACAATGCTGATGGGTCTGTTAGCAGGTACAAGGCAAGATTGGTTGCCAAAGGTTTTGCACAGACATATGGAATTGACTATGAGGAAACTTTCAGCCCAGTTGCAAGAATGGCAACCGTGAGAGCAGTAATTGCTATGGCTGCTGCAAAGGGATGGTCTTTGCATCAGATGGATGTGAAAAATGCCTTCTTGCATGGTGACTTGCAGGAAGAGGTTTATATGATGCAGCCAGAAGGTTATGAGGATAAAGCACACCCCGATTTTGTATGCAGGTTGCGCAAAGCCTTGTATGGCTTAAAACAGGCGCCGAGGGCATGGTCAGACAAGATAGGGCAATATCTTGTTACTATTGGATTTCAGATTTCCAATTCAGATTTTTCACTTTATGTGAAAAGGACAAACAGAGGGATTGTGCTTATAGTCATCTATGTTGATGACTTGATTATTACAGGTGATAGTGATGCAGACATTAATGAAGTGAAGCTGCTGTTGAAGCAGAAATTTGAGATGAAGGATTTGGGAGAGCTGCGTTACTTCTTGGGCATTGAGGTTATTAGATCCCCAAGTGGGATATGGCTGTTGCAAAGGCAATACGGTTTGGACATGCTATCCAAATATGGGATGATAGGCTGTAAGCCTATCTCTGTTCCATTGGAGCAGAATGTGAAGCTCAATGCAGAGTCACGTGAGTTTCTTGAAGATATTACTATGTACAGGCGCATAGTAGGTAGCTTGATTTACATGACTATAACCAGACCAGATTTGAGCTATGCTGTGGGGCTGGTGAGTCAATTTATGCAGGCACCGAGGAAGCCACATTTGGATGCGGCTAGGTGCATACTGCGGTATGTGAAGTCCACATTGCATTATGGACTGTTTTATGAAGCTTGGTGTGCATTACAGGTACATGGATACACAGATGCTGACTAGGCTGGTAGTGTCTCAGACAGGAGATCTACTAGTGGTTTTATGTTTTCCCTTGGGAGTGGTGCCATCAGCTGGAGCAGCAAGAAGCAGCCAACAGTTGCCTTGTCGAGCACAGAGGCTGAGTACAGGGGTGCAGCAATGGCTGCATGTGAGGTAGCTTGGTTACGGAAGCTACTTGCAGATATGGGACAGTCAGTTCATGCAGCAGTTGTCATTCATTGTGACAACATTAGCAACATCATGCTTGCTAATAACCCAGTTTATCATGCTAGAACGAAGCACATTGAGGTGCATTATCACTTTGTGAGAGAGAAGGTTCTAGCTGGTGAGATTGATCTTGTCTATGTCAGCACTGAGGAGCAGGTGGCTGATATCTTTACGAAGGCATTGGGTACCGAGAAGCTTCGCAGATTTAGGAGCTTGCTTGGTGTACGTGAGATGGATTTGAGCTTGAGGGGGAGTGTTGAGATATCAAGCTCTATCCCCGACATATCTCCTGGATGACTATCATTTATGTCACCGTCTATGTTAGTTGTACTCGTGGTGTAGTTAGACTACCACGTATGTTTTTGGTTTGGGTTCACATATGAACCACGTATTCTAGGTTTTGACATATAGGGTATTTCCCTCTTCTATTGTATTGTTGTTGTGTGCAAAAGTGAAGAAAGGCTTCACCCTCCAACCTTGTGTCCACTCTCTTTTGTGTGTTGTGAAGAAAGCTGAACTTGAGTCTCCTATCTCTCTCCCTCTTTCTTTACATATATGTATGTATATACATACATACATCCATATATATATATATTGAGAGAGAGAGAGAGAGAGATCTATTTCAGGGTAGAGATCATGATGTTTTCGGGATGCCATCTACTCAACAAAGAATGATCAAAATGATCTTTATCTAGTTGGACGTGTCACTTTTATACTTTGACATAAGCTTCAATGTAGCAAATCTAGGCATAAATCTTTTAATGTGATGTTTTATGTAGTGTCATATTTTAAAATAATATATCAATGTTGTGTGACGTGTCCTTTTGTCTTTTGATATTATATGACTATTCGGTATCAATGTGAAGCCCCTCCGATAGAACAGGAAGTTTACTACTGGGCTGATACACTACCCAACTTAAACCTACGAGAACATGCACCGAGCTTGCAATCTATGCTACTTGACAGGAAGGTTGGCAAGCACTAGAACCTAGAACTAGGAAACATCGAAGGAACACCCACACAGAACGCCGACTTTGCCAATTAACATCAAAAGAATCAGCCTTTTCCTAAAGCACCTTTGAGTCCCTATTGGCCCTTGCTTTCGGCATTGCCAATCAAAATTCCATTTCGTCATGAGCTAGTGCCTCCTCGTCTCCCACAATTCATTGAAGCATACACGATGACATCATTCCTTTATGCTCGCTAACCTGGATACTCTGGTTGATGAATCCTTTGGTGGTTCAGTTCATGGTCACGAGATGGTCACCTTCCTACAGATAGAGAGAAGACATGCAGACAAGGGCCACACCATGAGTAAAGATGATATAGCGATGTCTTGGCAATTGTTTAAAGGTGAACCCGCAAACCTGAATGAGACAAAAGCAAGACTCAAAAGGAAACTCTAGTTTCTCAACTCTGAGAGAGAAACAAAGGTCTCACACAATTGACCAAAAGGAGCAATAGGTGATATCCCCACGTGAGAGAGCCAAAGGAGCTAAAGGTGGCACACATGAATAGACAACATGGTAGTCACTGCTTTGACTACCAAGCTCAAATGAAGAAGCAACTTCTCTGCTTCACAATTTGTGCTTTCAAAATCAGTAGATAGACCTTCTAGTAAAGAGAGTGAGACCTTACTTCTAAGGTCCAATCCATTCCATGATCCAAAAGCAAATGACGGGTCAAAACAAAAGGGGTATTTAGGGTAGGGGATCAAAAGGGTAGGGGGACGAGGACCGGGATGGGGGCTGGAGAGGGAGGAAAGGAGGGAGTCCTTTAAACAAGTCTTTAAAATGGATTGTTTTTGGTGATTGGATTATACCTTGCAACTTAAAATTATACTTAAATTCGTTTGAATATTTATTTTTCCATTTTATTGATTAAGAGGGTTTTTAAATATTTTCTTGCATATTAAACAAAGGCTACATATGTATATATTGTGAAAGTATACATAAGTTGTATATAGTAAAAAAGAGTGTATTATGGTGCCTATCCCAATAAACTCCTTAAGGAGGGGTAGCAATAAGTTTTCACTAAAAAACTTAAAATCTTAAATAGGGGTATTTATTACCCACAATGCAACCTTAAATAGGGGGTTTTTGTAAGGTTCATGGATGCAAGTGAAATGGCCCTTTTATAAGTAGTGAACCAATTGGGGTCCACGCCTTATGAACTAGGCCAATGAACTAGAGACAAAGCCAACTAGCACTTGCACATGGCATCACAAATGTGTGGAGAGAAGCAGAAACACCCGGCCAAGAGGATAAAGGATCATGAACAAAGATTCCACGTCCCTCTACCAGAGGACCCACTAGCCATCCTTCACCTCCCACTAAGAATAAGGGTTGTCTATAGTCACCAACTTCTCTAATTATTGATCATATCTTTAACCATCCTTTGAACTTATCTTGGTAATTGATTAAATTTAAAGCTTCATTCTATCATAACATTTTCTATGGTTGATCTTTCATGAGACCAACAATTTTTTTAGGGACAAGGAAATCCAACTCCTCTGAATCAATTCTCCATATTTCAACCTCAAGATATAAGTATTGCCAAAATATCTAAGCAACGAGCACGATCCATTAAAATTTAACTAAAAATTGATCAAAGCAAGTAAATCCACTTTCAAATATTTCAAAAATTAACAAGTATATAGCCTTTTTCTAGATATATAAATCTCTCATGGCACCTTTCTTTCATATAAGCAGTTTAGATCAAGCTTGGAGGTCGCATAAACCCTTCTTTTCACGAACTCGCTTACTTAAAGCTTAGAGAGAAGCAACTCTGAAGGAAGAGGCACGAATAGAGAGGGTCAAGAGCAAAGTCACAAGCTTGTCACAAGACCATGCATCAATTGAGTATTGAGACGTCCCGAAGGTCTTTAACAGAGCCCACTTCGCAGAACACTCTGCAATAAGCCGCACTAAAAAACAAAGGAAGACCGTTAAGGAAAAGCGCTAGGATGTCATTGGTTCCACGAGCAGGAAGCACGAGCTTACTCCAAAGACTCATGAATTTTCTCAATCGATAGCGAGTAAGTGTATGCAAGCTCCAAAGAAAGAAACACGAAGCCACTCTCAAACACTCCAATAAAGGGTAAGATCAACACATCCCCGAGGGGGTCACTAAGCAATATGTAAGATAGCACGTGCGATCAATGGAAGGGGTTTAATATTTTTATGGAGTTACATAATGTGTACATATATAAGGGATTTTTTAATTCAAAAAGTGAAAAAATCCTTACACAAAGGATACTTTTATCCTTTCAAAATGTACAGAAGGGGTGTATATAGGTTATAGAAATACATAGTAGGGGGTTTTTCTAATGTCCCTTGATCACATGTGCTATATGGCCAGATTTTACATAGTGGCCCCCCCGAGAGCACATCCAGCCCCAGCAATGAGAGGAGGATGACTGACTCGAATGATGGCACCAAAACAAATGGGGAGAGAAAACACTAGCAACAAACTAACTGCATGGTGGGCTAAACAACTAACTCCTTAATGCATTCCCAACCCCTCATTTGGATTTACCAACATAAGAAGCTAAAGAATGTCATCTAACCATTCGATAATAATTATCTAAACCTTCAATCTCCTTTATCCCTAAGCACCAAAATCTGACTTCCACACAATCCTATCCTACTAATCTCTCTATGATCACTTATGCCTCGTCTCTAAGTTACTTGGAAAATATGAACCATGACCAATAATCTTTCAAGGGCATCCACCTTGAGTCGACTCCTAATTTTTTAAAAAAAATTGATCATCGAAGACTAATAAGCTGACTTTTATAATAGAAAAAAAGTATAGAAACAAAGAACAATTAAGCAAAATTAGAATGACTCTAGGGCGATAGGAACAACTTTAAAGTGACTATCCCTTCTAGCTATCAAGACTAAGTTTTAAAAAAACCCAGGACTAAGGCCAAAAATAAAAAATCAAGGTAGAGACCTTAATGGTCTCTTAGCATAACATTTTTTAGCTATGTGGCCTTTGAGAGAAGCTATTAGGAACAAAACCACTTTGAAAAGACATTTATTCAAATTAATGTCTCCCTAATTGATTAGTGGTGGTCGACTCAGTTTGGATCCACCAATAATGAGGCCCAAGAAGATCTAACTAGCACGCTTCTAACACGTTTCGATAATTATTAACCAACATGATTAACTTTGACCCTCTTTCTAATCTTTAATCCTACAAGGCTACTAGACCTCCGCTCAAAACTTATCACCTACATTAACTAAGAGGAAGCTTACAGTCCATTAATCATGAGCACACAAAAATTCATTCATTTGTTACTGAGATGCACCCGACTTGCATAGGCCATTTTTACTTTTAAATTGAGCTTACTTTTCGAGCATAAGGGCATCCAAAGAACTTCAAATGAGCACATAGAACTTTCCAAACTAAAACCCTACACACACATCCATTGAAACTACTTCACATAACTCTAAATGACTTACAAGTCTGAGCTGAAAGAGAGACCAGGGAAGATCCTAGAATAATCATTCCCAAGGAGTGACTTCAATTCTCCAATAAAGGTACATAAGGAAATAAAGAAAGGGGAGAAGGTATAAGGTCTTCTTTTGGTGCTTAATCCTATAGATGTAGCCAAAATTTTAAATTTTATATCTAATATGCTAATATATATGTTAATTATATAAAACTTTTGATGAATTTTCATGGAATTTATTTTATACTTTTATAACTTTAAAGGCTAAACCTAGCTCTTTTTTTAACTTTAGCTTCAAATTGTGGCGAATATATTGACCTTTTATTTTTATAAGAGCATATAAGCCTTCACAAGCCATATAAAACTTTTGCTTATTAACAAAACTAACTCGAAAAAATCATCTACTAAGGAGCATCTGCACATGTGAATTGTCTTTGAATGCTATTAGTTTGCAAAAGTTCATGAATGTTGAAGACATGTATTCACCTCCTTTGTCTGATCTCATGACTATGATCTTTCTGCTTGTTTGGTTCTCTACCATGGCTTTGAATTCTTGAAATCTGAAATGACTTTAAATTTCTCCTTCAAACAATTATACTCAATAATATCTTTTGTAGTTGGTGGTGAAAGTCAAGTAGCATAGTGGACCATTAATATTGTGGGTCTGTGCATAATCCCATACATCTGGGATACATCTTTATGTATTAAATCAAGAATATCTTTTACTTAAAAGGCGCTTCTCCTAAAGTTTTTTCTTTTCTATATTCCAAAGCAGCATGGTTCGCAAACTTTTCCAAGAAATTGTAACTTAGGAATGCCCTCTTTGGGTTCATCTCCCAAATTTTTAGTGTACCACGTGCATTTAAAAGGAGTGGTATTTTCATTCAACTTTTGGAAAAAATCTAACAAGTTTACAATAACAAGAGGGGGTCTTTAATTGAACTTTAGAAAAAAATCGGTTAGTTCATAAGTAAAGAGGGGTTGTTTTATTAGGGAAAAAAAAATAGTTGAGGGGTTTTTTCAATACCCCTTGAACGCACGTGATACCTAGGATTTCTTAGTGGTGTACCCCTCCAAGGGAATGCCAAGTGCCATATTCTTATTTCTTAATTGCAGCAAGCTTTTGAAATTGACATAACCATATCTCTTGTGCCAGAGTGGCATACGTTGCTATTGAGCTGACATGACATGTAAGTTTGGTATTGAACCTAGCATCGTGACAAGCAACCTTCCTTAACTACTTTTCCCACTAGCTAATACCCTTTGAATTTATCCCTGATTGTGCATTTATTTCCATCAAAGATGACTTGATAGTTATGTTCTATCATTTGTCCAACTAACAAGAGGTTCTTGCTGAGTTTTGGAACATAGAGTACACCTTTCACCAATCCTTTTATACCTATGAAATTGTTCATAGCAGGGATGTTTTTATCGAAGCTATGCTTATATATTAATATTAAATATTGGCAAAAGTTTTCAAGCTCATTTTTTTAGTTTCACAATATTGGTAGAATGTAGTACTTTTTAATATATTTTCTTTTAAAATTTGAAGGAAAAAATGTAAACCATGGCGAAACTTTAAATTTTTTTGCATAAAAGTTTCAAATCCTGGCGAATCTTTTAAGCATTTATTTTTATTAAAGCATACAAACTTTCGACTCCAATCTAAAAGTTTAGCTTCTTAACGAAACTAACTTGAAAAAATCATCCATGGTTCATAGGGACAAGGCTTTTTCCTTGAACTAGATTTGGTGTGTTGATAGCATTCTTGGGTCCTTCTAATGGTTTCATCTCTGTAAACCATTCTTGATGCTTTGTCATGTGAGATGATGCACCACTATCAATGTACCAAGGATTTTGATTTGTATGATCAACTTGATAATTGCATTCTCCCTTGGATTCACAATCAACGTCCAGATAGCCATGATTGAATATTATCCATTAAATACATTATTAAAATAAGTTGAGTCTTCTACTCTGTTTATTGTGTTTCATTTTCCTTACTTCAACAATGGGGAGGAGGGGACTCGGTTTTGTAAATACACTATTCATAAACGACATAGACTTACAATTACAGTGACATGACGATCCATGGCCACATCATAGCTCTTTTGTTAATTGTAAATCCAAGTCTTTTGAAAGTAAAATCTTACCGTATCACCTATGGGCTTTTCCTACAAACTATGAATGCAAGAATTGTTGGTAGATTGGGATTTTGACAAGTTGTAGTTTTATATTTCTATGGAAGTACCAAAGTGAGCGAGAGGATTTTATTAAACCCAAAGGTGAAAGTGAATGACCTTTAAACATAAGAAAGGTCAAACAAGTACTTTCAAACCATGAGGGAAGTTTAAGGTGGCAAAACGCTATCAGTCACCACATGTTTAACATGTACATGAAGGAAGCATATGAAATTTGATTTTGTCATTGTGTTGAATGTTTGGGCATCTAAGGTGTATATTAAATTGGTAGGGCACATAAACAATTTTGGAAAAAAAGATTTTGTAATAAGTCCAATTGTTTATGAGAGAGCTTGTCATTTTGGAACTTGCTTTGTATGTTCTACTTTGTGATCAAAGATTGGCATTTAAACTTTTTTTTTGACTCATTTGGTTAAAATTGGATCTATGGGGCCTAGTTGGTAAGAGCTTTAATTCATAGTTTTACCTTTACATTTTTGGGTGGAGAGAAGTTCTTTTTTGGGAGACAACTTTAGAATTGATCTTGTAATGGAGAACCAATGTCTAGGCCTTTAGTTGGAGAGATTAATAAGGGCATGATCACATGAGCCCTTTGATTCACGAAGTTGTGACGTCCTCGAGTCTCTTCAATGATCTCACCAAATTGTGCATTCGAATTTTAGCCTCTCCTCAAGAGGAAGGGTGATGACTTTTTAAAAAAATAATAAAAATTTAAAAATTAAAAATAAAATGCCGAATATATTAAGGGATGCTGCCTCGAATCTCAGCTTCCCTGACAACCTTGCCTGAGGTGGCACGTTTTCACTTGTAGATGAGCTTGGCATTCCCAACAAGGTAGTGGTGGCACTCTTTGGTGTGTGAAGGCCCTCAATATTCATGGAATTAAAGGATCGGGCATGGCCGCATCATAAGAAGCTCAAATACGTCAGAGTAGAGGGCAAGTGTGACCGTCCCCTAAGGTCCCCTAGCCCTAAGAGTAATCAGGGTTTGGGAGCACATTTGGAGTTTCTTCTTCATGTGAAATGGATGGCTCAAGGGGTGGACTTGATCTTAGGAGTGCATTGCCACTTTCCTTGTTTTTGCCAAAGGTTGGACTTTTATGAAGACAGTATTTTGGGTGGAGTAGGTGGAGGAGAACAATGGCGGCACGACTCACGAGAGAAGAAGAAGAAGAAGAAGAAGCAGCCTGAAGCAGCAGCAAGGCGGAGCTAACAAGATGATGAAGGAGGAGGAGGAGATGAGCTAATGACTGCACGATTCACGAGAGAGCGCGAGCTTTGGCTATGGCGGTCAGACTTGGCCGTTGCTTTTCTTCCTCCCCCGCCATCATATAAATTCTCTATCTTTCCTTCCTTCTCTCATCTTTTCTCCCTCCTCTTCCTCCTCCTCTTTCCCTTCACCATGGACTCTCACCCCTTCCGGCCATCCCGCCTGCCTCCCTTCTTCTTTCTCTCCTCCCTCCTCCTCCTCCTCTCCAGCACTTGCCCTGCCTCTGCAGGTCTGACCTCATCCTACCTTCATTTCGTTTCTTTCCGTAATTGACGATCGTTTGTCTAAAAGAGTATCTCTAGAGTTGTCCCAACGCACCCTTGTGGGATAAACTGCTTTTCGTTGTAACTGATGCCGTTCAAAAGAAAGTTTACTCGAGCTGACCATCAATTCGAACTGAACCTTGAGAGGAAGTGCTCGTCTGCTTTAGAAGATTGTGTTGTGTATTTTGGGATCTTAACGATCAAGGTTGAACAGAGCGGCACGAGAGAGGGAGCGACGAGAGAGAGAGGGACTTTGCAACCTTCATGTAACTATGTTCGACTGCAGGACCAGCGTCGCCAGTTTCTGCCGCACGCAAAGCGCTAGAAGGCAGGAAGCTCGCCTCCGCACAGAAGGTCTCCGCTGTCAACTTAGGTGGATGGCTCGTCATCGAAAAATGGATCAGGCCGTCCTTGTGGGACAACATTCCCGACCCTGATCTTCTCGTAAGGGCCACGATCCAGCTCCCAACCGAACATTTCCGTCTATCTCCTCAGAGTTTCCGTCATTTTGTTCTTTCACTTGAACTACATGCTGTGCTTATGCTCAGGATGGGTCTCAAATCCAACTAAAATCTGTGACGCTGCAAACGTACGTTAGTGCTGAAGGTGGCGGTGGCGAGCAGGTTGTTGTGAACCGTAAAAACGCATCGGGATGGGAAACATTCAAGGTTAGCGGACATCTCCAATGCTCTTAGCTCTGAAATTGAGCCCAGTGAAATTCCTCACGCAACCCCTTAATTCTTCAGATTTGGCGTTACACCGATGGAGTGTACAGCCTGCGTGTTTTCAACAACGACTTCATAAGCGCTCTCAATGCAGGCGGTGGCAATGTTACAGCTACCGCAACTATTCCCCGAGAATGGGAGAGGTTCACTCTTACAAGAAACGCGAACAACAATAGAGTGCATATCAGAGCTTACAACGGAATGTATTTGCAGGTGACATTTCCTTTCACCATTACAACCTTGCTGAATCATTCCGGCTCACGCAAGGCTTTGCCGAAGTCGAGCTCTGGTTTGATGCAATTTTGCTTGCAGGCTACAAATCCAAATCAACTAACGGCTGATTACAGCTCTCCATCAGAGCCAGGATGGGATGACAACGCTGCGACCTTCGAAATGACAATATATGAAGCATCGCCATTTCACGGCGAGTATCAACTTGCCAATGGTTGGGGGCCAGACAAAGCTCCAGCAGTTTTCAAGGTGATCTTCATCTCTTCCTCCTCTCCAATTTTGTATTCGAAGGACATGGCTGTCGATAGCCTCAACAGCCGCGCTGTTGCATCACGCTACTCAGTGTCCATCAACTTACCTCAATTGCTTTGAACTCGAAGGGAGACATTGATCAAGCTATGAAGTAATTTGCAGCTGCCTGCACTCTTGCATTTCGATCTTACCATTGATTCTTATCAACTTGCAGCAACATAGAGACTCCTTCGTCACTGAAGCGGACTTTCAATACTTGAGTAGCATCGGCATAAATGTAGTGCGGATCCCCGTGGGATATTGGTTAGCGAGCGACCCTAATCCCCCCAAGCCTTTTGTGGCAGGATCACTGCAAGCGTTGGACAATGCTTTCCAATGGGCAGAGTAAGCTGCTTTAAAACTTTCGTCGATGTCCAAGCTTCAAATAGCGCGTAGAAATTACAAATACAAATGCTCATTATAACTTTTTTAGTGAAAATGCTTTAGTGCTGGCCTAATCTCTGTGCGTGGCTTTGGATACGGCAGGAGCAACAACATTCGAATTATAGTAGACCTACACGCAGCCCCTGGATCACAAAACGGGGAGGAACACAGTGCAACAATCGATGGCGTATCGCAATGGGCCACAGGAAGTGATCAAAGTGGAAACAGCTACATAAGCTTGACTGTTGATGTGATCGATTTTCTTGCGTCTAGGTAAAAAACCTTTGCTGCAAGTGATCGACGCCAAATATATGGAAAACTTGACAGAAATGTTTCTAAGAGCTATGCTTGTTATAGCAGATTCATGTGATTGCCACACAATGACTGCTCTTGATAAAACTTTCCATGAATCAAAATGCTTGCCGTAGGTATTGAAGCAAGATGTCGCTACTTAATGGAAAATTCCTGCCTTAGGTAGGTGCGTATCGTAGTAATACCCCCATCGAAATCATTGAAAGCAGCTAGTCTGATCGAAAATATAGGAGAGAATCACGGCTGCTGTTGTAACAGCCTAATAACCCGTCAAACCGCCTTGAAACATCTTGATGGAGTAGATGAAAGCGGCATCTTTGGTAGTTGTTTGAGCAAAAGTTTTGAGCGAGAATCTAATGCGACGATTGATTAGAGTGACGAGGATTTCGACTGTGCAGATATGGCAAGCGTCCGGGTCTTTACGGAATCGAGTTGCTCAATGAGCCTATCACGAGTACCGTTTCCATCGATACGCTGAAGAGCTACTATACACAAGGCTACCAGACTGTGAGAAAATACAGTTCCAGCGCTTACGTTGTCATGTGCCAGCTCCTGGGAGCTGATCCGCACGATCTTGTCGACTTGGGTACCCAATTTCAGAACGCCATCATCGATCTACACTACTACAACGTATTTGGATCAACCTTTGCCAACATGACTGTGCAACAAAATATCGATTACATCAACAATCAAAGGCAGACAGAAATTCAGAGCCTGAATCAGGAAGGAAACGGGCTATTGACGTTCGTAGGTAATAAATTGGCTGCGAGAGCCCTCGTTTGAGAATTCCTCTTGAAGTAGCATTATTTATAGATCGTGTGATCGTGCTCACGAAGTAATATATGCTCTACTTGCATTCATACACGAAATTCTCTGACCTTTTACTCTGCATAAAGTAATTCGTTCGAGTCCGCGCGACAAATGGTTAAAGGGTTCCGGCAATGTTATGTTTAAAGCAATGTCATCCGTGATCCGTCTTATGGTAAAATTATTGGGGAAGCAGTGTGCTTCATGTGCTTTGCCTTGAGCAAGCACAAGCAGCACAGGAATCAATTCCTTCGTCTGTTCTGATTTAGAACACGCAAGCATTGCCGAACTTCGTATCTCCATTTGGGCACTTCTCAGTTGCCACATAGTTTACGTTGTTCCATTTTATCGATTACGTTGCTTCCAGAGCTTAATCTTCGATTTTGTAAATGCAGGAGAGTGGACGAACGAATGGGCACTTCAAGGAGCAAGTCAAGCGGACTATCAGAAGTTCGGGGCAGTTCAGCTGCAAGTTTACGGCGAAACAACGGCAGGATGGGCGTACTGGAACTACATAATCGACGATCCTAACACACTGCACTGGGATTTCAAGAGGAGCTATCAACAAAATTATCTTATCAAGCCTACCAACGGCTGGAATTCTTGATCGCTGGTCTACAGCTCGATTGGTTCTGATGAGATCGATTCTTATAGAAACAATAAGACGTTATCCAGAGCTCCAACGAGAGCAGTTAGAGATGCAAGCAATTCTCGTGGGGGTTGATAATCGCGTGGATTTTGGGATGTCGTATCCCAGAAATATAATCGACTTAGTAGTACACTCTCTAACTCTGAAATCTTTTACGCGTTCGCCATCGATTTGTCCGCCGGGCTCATTAATCCAGCTCATCGTAGTCGATGCTATAGAATTAACAAGAATTTGCAGTACGTTGATGTAACAATCTGTCTTAGGATCTGTCGGAGTAACTTGGATAAACAATGTATTTAATAACGAGCTAGTGGACGGTAGTTTGTGATTCCGAACGTTGATGTTTCTTTTACGGTGCAATGTGCAATGAATTGATTAATGGTCGGCTAGTAATGTCGAATCTGTCAAGAACACCAAATTCGCCGGTGGATTACAATTTGGATTGTGCCCACTGCCCAATGCAGCCAGCCAGCCTGTGCTTCTCACCAATGCACGCCATTCTTGGGTGTATCATCGTTCATCGCGATGCTCCTCAACAGGAATGTTAGCATCGTTAATGCTGCCCAGTGCCTCTTATGATGCCGTCCATCATTGATCCGCTCATTTACCTACAGCAAAATGTTAGTATCGTCGTAATAAAACTCTCTGCCTCAATGCACAGCTCCTGCCGCGCGGATTTAGAATTCAGAACGCAATACAAGCGGCCTGTTCATCCAACAATTCTTGTTTCGAAGCCTGTTTCGTGCACCACAGCTAGAGAGAGATTTAGATTTTAATATTTAGTGTTGTGTTGTGTGTGAATTGTATATGTTTTTGCAGATTTTCTTGAAATTTCTCAAATTTTGAGATTTATATACGAAACCTTAAATTTTATTAAACGCAAGCTATGATCGTAAGGTCTCCAGCCCATCGTAGACGGGTGGTCAAGTTACTCGTCTTCCCAAGCCTCCAACCTCAAACACCCAACCTCAAACACATGGCAAGTATGCCACATCCTTTGCTCTGCACATAAATGTTATCACACTAGAGCAACAACACTAAAAAGGGGGATCTCGTTCTTGCTTTAGCGAGTGTTCCTTTATCCTGAGGGACAAACCCTTGGGCATTGGGGGCACTATCAAAACCAATGTAGGGCTAACGAAAAACTCTTTTAGGACCCCCCTAAGCAAGCTCGTTTTTGCATCTTAAAATGTGTATGCAACATTGCTAGTTTTTACTCTAAATCACCTAATACCTAAGTCAGCTTTGCACAAGGCCCAAAATAAACTTGTGTTGCCAACTAGAAAAATGGCTCCTGGCTAGAAAATGGCTCCTAAGTTTCATGAATATAACACGAAAAAATAAATACACCAAATTCAAAGAAAGTTTTTTGTGGTTGAACAAGTTCTCTCTCTCTCTCTCTATATATATATATATCGTAAAAGAAAGCTATCCTATGTAAATGTGGAGCCATATATTTGCGGCTCTACTATTGGAAGTCAAATACTTTGGTGGATCATCGAGTCATGGCCATGTATGTCGCCCATCAAGAAAGCGTCACGCAATAGCAGAAATTGACAAGTGATTCTTTCAAAATCAATCGAAAAGATGAAAGTGCGGGGTCCTGGATACGGATCAAGTCAAATGCACACACCTGCTTTCTCATGATTCCAGAAGTACAATGAAATCGCTGGCTCACATGAAAGTCTCAGATTTTTTTCCTGTGATGTTGATGAGTGGAGCCCGGAGACCTTCTCAGCCATCCGATCACTGCTATAGAGAAGAAAAGGCTTTGAACCTTGGAAGTTGGGAGGAAGTGGAAGTGTGCCTTGTCTGGTTAACGAAACAGGCTTTTGAAAAATGTTGCAGATAGTGGAGGTACGTCTATCCTCTCAGCTTGGAGATAAATGCTGTACCAGAAAAAGATTTTGAAAATGTTATAGAAAGTGGAGCATGTCTTGTCATATACTTCGATGTACGCGAAACAGGCTCGAGTGGTCTTTCAGAAACAATCGAGTAGACAAACCGGGATGCTGTAGGACAGTGTAAGTGTAGCTTTGTGTTTATGAGCTTTACCTGGCGTTTTGCTGTAGAAGAAGTTTGGAAAGTGGTCGCGAGCAGGTGTACTCTAATTAGAGGCCCGAAAAATGGCTGTGACTGGAACAGTCTTCGAGACATGCGACCATTAGTTCAGGACCTCCTGCTCTAATTGTTGGGCACAAAGCGATCATATATTGTGGTGAAGGATGGGGGTCTCTTAAGATCAAGGCTGATTGTTTGTGCCTTAACCGAAGTAGCAAGTAGGCTAGAGCTCCTGCCGTGAATAGCAAGTAGCAAGTAGGCTAGACCTCCTGCCGTTGTAAAAATTTGTCACCCAACAAACTCTGAAGAGGCTTTCAAAGAGCACTGTCATTCTGCTAAAACCCTTTTGTATACAACATTTGTGGCGCAACTCATTTCAGCATCCTCATCACTAACCTGATCCACACTCTCTGGAAGAAATACTTTGACTGCATTTGATGATCGGACACACAAGAAAGCCATGTATAATTGTCCGTGACTAAACATTGATGTCGCCAAGTATAAGCTTGGGATAGACATTGTTTGGCCCTATGCCTTGTTTATCGTCATGCCAAATGCTAGCCAAACTGGAAATTGCCTTCTTCTCATATCGAATGGAAGTTTCAAGTTGTTGGGAATGAAAGTTACTCTTGAAATGAACATCCTATCTCTAGCATTGGTACCCGTGATAATCTCAACTTCCAATACCTTCGTGTGGAACTCTTTGCATATCAGCTGAGTCCCATTGCATAATCCCCGTCGAGGATTTAAATTCTGCAACAAAATGAGGGGAGCATCTTGTTTCAAAACCAACCGATGAGGTGGGTATCCACCACCAAGATCGAGCATGTTAAGGTACTCTACTGCATACAAAAAAGAATCTCCACATGAGCTCTCTATTGAGTTTGCACTTAGATACTCCTTTTCCTTGCTGGGCATTGCCTTTAGTACAGTAGCATTGATTGCATCAACTTCAAGGTTTCGAGGTGTGAGAATAGCACGGTCTCGAAAATATGGTGCATAATCCACAACCCTTGCCAATCCTGTATACACCCACTCAATCAAACCTTCCATAGAGTTTGTCCTTAAAAGCATCTTTGATGGGATTGCAACAATGTCTTCTCTTATACACCTGCTAGTTCCATTTCCAATATCTAATACCCATTGTATGAATTTCTACTCTATTGAATTATCACCTTTCTGAATAACCCGAATATTCTATACCAGCTTCAATACCTTTATGCATTTCCAAATCCTTGAGTGACACAATGTAGAGTTGAGAGTATCTTCTCGTCTTGCCTTGGGAATAACTGGCAAGACCTGCCTAAAATCCCCCCCTAACAACACCACCTTTCCACCAAACAGTTGGTTATTTGACATGATATCTTGCAGTGTCCTGTCTAGTGCCTCAAATGCAAATCGATGAGTCCTACGTGCCTCATCCCATATTATCAACTTTGCTATCTTTAGAACATCTGGAAGATGATTGTTAACCTTTATATTGCAATTGCTAGTGGCATCCAAATCCAGTGGTATCTTGAACCGTGAGTGTGTTGTGCATCCATTGCTTAGTAACAATGTTGCAATCCTAGAAGAAGCACATGCCAAAGCGACATGCCCCTCCCCACGCAACCGAGAAAGCAAACAATTGCATAGGAAAGTCTTTCCAGATCCTCTCGGACCATCAAGAAGAAACACCGCACCAACATTTGCATAGACTGTTGCCATAGAGCCTCCTTCCCTGCCAATCCACGACGGTCAACCATACTTGATTCCAATGCATGGAAGAAATCATCCGATAGATCATCTGAGAATATTTCCCACAAAATTCATGGAGATGTTGGCTCACAAAAAATCAAAATTGCAACAAAAAGGTGCCTCAACTGTGTGCTATTTTAATGTAAAACGGCCTCTTGCACGCAGATAAACCATTCCTCATCACTTTCCAACAACCCTCTAGCTACACATGCTGCTTTGAAAGTAGGGTAAACTTGCCCATCAAAAGTGTGCAAGTCATCAAAACACTTACAACCCAAGGTGCAAATGTTAAGTAGCATACGCATGAAATACAATTCACCAACAGATGGAGAAATGTTATACATCCGACCAATGCTATTGCCTTGCCTTCTTCTAAACCACTTTTTATTGGATTTGTTCCAAACCATCTCGCACGGAAAGTCACTATAAAGCAAATTATCTGCACCATGTTGCAATCGGTTGTAAGTGAACCATTCCATGAGGCTGGTCTTTCTATTTTGTTCCTTATCCACCATATTGTGCAAATCATCCTCATCTCTAAATGTCACATTATTCAACATCGGAAGATGGACTTGCAACCTGTGTACATCTAGCTTTTCATCATGCATATCATACTCATAAATGCGCCAGCATGCTTCTGATGCTGATACATAATGTGCATCTGGGTAATTGTTTATCTCATCAATTCCACAATCGACTGGGTTGTGTAGTTGTCCTTGTCCTTCCACACGATTTATCTGCATCCTGACGGTTGCTCTGTCATGTCTTTTATACATGTATTTATATGAATACTTGGCTGTAGTAATTGTGGAACAAATTTCAACATTGATATGTGCCTTGTACTTCATAGAGAGGAAAGGATTGAATGGCACAATCCAACGATTATCCACTATACCCTCTTTCACCTGTATCTTTCTAACACCATCTCGACGCATGTAGATAGGGTAACCCTCGTTACCCACCACAGTAGACTGAGAGAAGGGATGTGGATAGTGACGAGTACATTTGCCATCAAACATGCAAGCAGCAAAGACATTAAGTGCACCACATGGGCCATGAACATTGAATTGTGCAATAATCTCATGCAACTCAAGGAAAAGTGTTTTATCTGGAACTTCTGCACATACCAATTGATCATAGTGACCAACCTGAGTAGGTTTGAATGCACCTTTCAAAATCAATAGTGTGTGTGTATGGAAGACCTCTCTTTTGAAACTCAATCACACATACATACCCAACAACTTTTCCAAACAAATCATGCTTTATAATCGATTGGATCAGATCCTTGTGTTTTTTATAAAATACACGGGTTGTCAAATCCGAACAATCTTGTGCTCTTTGACCTAGCAACAATCCTTCAGATATTTCTGACCATTTTGGGTTGCAGGTGAATGTAATAAACAAATTTGTTCTACCCTTTTTTCTCACAATTGCCATTGCATCTTGTTATAACTGGCACATATACCACGGTCCTCCTATAAAAGAGGATGGCAACACAACTCTACGCCCAACAGCATTGCCCAGTACATTATGCACTGCATCAGTTGCATTTAGCATGTCCATCAATCCTTGATAAACTTCTGCATGTAAAGAAGATTGATTATTGCGTATCCACACTAATATGGACTCTTCCATACTACTATATGCATCAACAATATATTGTTGCAATAATCTCCCCCCTCATAGAAGGCATGCACTTGTATTAGGCCTTACCTCCAGATAGTACGCATAATACTGTTTCTATGTCACACAAATTTTCCTTTGTACATCATGTAATGATATGTGAGTAGGAACATCTCTATAAGGGATATATAAATGCCATCCATCCTCCCCTCAGGGAAATAGAAGAACATACATGAGTGACATGTATGATCGATGCAAATTTGATATTCTGGTTATCAATCCATTGTGTCTTAAAAACTGGATGTCTTGATTCCCAACATCAAAATCATCCCCTTGCCCTGGCATGATAGCGGTAGCCTCACTAGCTGTTGGGACCAAGTACTGTCTTGAGGTTGATTGGCTCTCACAAATTACCATCTTCAAGTTTACATGTGGATTTATTCTCAATACTTCCCCCACAGCAACCAGTGCACTGGCATATGGATTGCATTCATGCATCATCCTTTGCAACAATTCCAAAATGCCAAGATTCAAACCAGGCCACCCATTCAAATGGTTTTGCAACTCATAATCTGTATCATGGACATATATTTGTGCAAACCCATTAGGGGAGAATTGGGGTCTCAAAAAGGCCTAATCTGTATCATGGACATATATTTGTGCAAACCCATTAGGGGAGAATTGGGGTCTCAAAAAGGCCTCATAAGGAATGGATTAAGAAATGGATTAGTCCTAATGAAAGGGCCAAGGTAGGTTCCAAAAAGTCCTAACCCCGCCTCACCTAGGTGGGTAAGCCCACAAGTGACCCCACCTCTTACACCTCTTACACAACTCTTACTCCTAGGTGGGAACCGAAAAATTCAAAATTTAAATTCCCTCCCTCCTTCTCTCTCCTCCCTCCCTCCCTCCCCCTCCTCCCTCCCCCTCCCTCACTCCCCCTCCTCACTCCCTCCTCCCCCTCCCTCCCTACCTCCTCCCCCTCCCATCTCCTCCCCTCCCCCTCCTCACTCCCTCCTCTCCCTTCCTCCTCCTCCGCCTCCCTCCCTCCCTCCTCCACACCTGCTCCTTCTGCCCTCCCCCTCGCTCCCTCCCCCACGCCTGCTCCTCCTACCCTCCCCCTCCCTCCTCCTCCATTGCCGTTCCTCCTCCCCCCTCCCTCTTGCTCCTCCCTCCTCCCTCCTTCCTCCTCCATGCCTACTCCTCCTCACCCTCCACACCTGCTAGTCTGCCCCCCTTTCCTCCTCTTCAGCTACTAGTCCTCCCTTCCCCATCCCTCCTCCTCCTCGCCATCCCTCTTCTTGCATGCTACTCCTTCAAGCCTGCATCTCCACATCTTCTTCTTCTCTATACTCCTTTAGTCATGGCACCATTCGAGGACGTCTCCAACAAGTACCAGGTTCACTTAGAGTTGGAGGCTGAATATGCAAGCACACATAGTCTAGGATTGAGGGGAGCTTCCAAAATCCACAGTCTTCCTTCAGAAGGAAAGAAGCATCTTGACCTTTGGGTAGAAGGATCCTTGTGTTCTTTAGATCCTGCCAACCAAAAGAGCCCTCCTTTCCATACAATGCATGAGCTAGTTCGGTTTGTTGGAAATGACATACGGGGTTGCTTGGTTATTGCAATCGGTTAAATGATGCTCAATCAATGGCTATGCAAGCAAGTGAGGTGCACAAAGCCCAAGCAAAAATGCTAGCACATTTAGGAAATAGCACCATTGTTGCAATGCATAACTCTGTGTAGGATCTTCAAAGGGAGAATTGGGATCTTTATGATAAAGCCAAAGCATTGGACTTGGAGTGAAATGCATTGGACTTGGAGCGACATAAATTAGAAGAGTAACTCTGTAAGCTAGCTGAGTCCAAAAAAGGCTTGGAAAGATCTATATACAATCAAGTACGACGAGCCATAGAGAAGGAACAAGAGAAGGCAGAAGAATGAGTGTAAAAGATGAAAGAGACACCTTTGGGATTGAAGGAGAGGAAAAGAAGGTACTTACATAACATGGATGCATTGGCACCCATTGGTGGTGCTAGAAAGAGGAGAGTTCAGGCTGCAAGGTTGGTTATCAAATGTTTCAATGAGATTACACTCTTTTGTGCTACACTATTTGTGACTAAGTTTTTATTGTGTTCTTCTTTAGGAACTTCATGGAAGATGTGATGGGAAGAACAGACGGGGATGATATTGAGTGTTCATATGCTTTAGCTAGTTTATTGAAGTCAAGCGATGTCGTTGGGATACTAAGGGACCCAAGACACAAGCGCCCACATGTGCAAGTTACTGAGGAGGTGATGAAGGACTTCAAGGATATTGTGGATGCAAAGGAGATGCTTGCAGCTTGTGATACTGCCAGTGTAAGTCATGAAGCTTACACATCTGTTTTCAAAATTTTCAAGTCTGCTATTTTGGGAAAGTATAAGAAGTCTACAGTGCCCCTACCCACACCTTGGTCTGTGAGATGTACATGGCGAGAAACAAACCAATGTGCAAGAGAAATGCTTGGAGGGTACCATTGCGTAAGGGGCACAATGACTTGGAAGAGTAAAAAGAAATCTGGCTTGCAAACCTTTGAGATGAATGCTTTCAACAATGTCTACTTAGATGTTGAGAAACTGCAACAAGCAATGGTCAAATTCTATGGCATGAGAGAAGATGGTAAGAGGAAATCCATTATAGCATTGCACTTAGTTCATTTCCTATATCATGTTTATCCTAACGATTTTTCTCTTTTGTTGTACAAATTGCAATGGAAAGCTCATATTTGTCATCAAAATGGATGAAGCTCAATTGGTGAAAGAACACAAGTTAGAGAGAGTCAGCATCTGGATTATGAATAAAGCCTTAGCCTTTGTTCAAGGGGATGAAGAAGTAGCGCAAGATTTCTCAGTGCAATCAGAGAAAGATATATGGTGGCTTGCAGCATTTGAGACTCTGAAAGAGTGCCATGAGACATTGAAGTGGGTTCTAGATAGAACAAGAATCCCATCGATCATCCGAAAACAAGAGGAAGGGCAAACATTGACAGTCGATGGCCATGGAGCCTTTCAAGTTGAATGGCATCTTGTTGGTGATTTGAAAACCCTCAAGTGCTTGCATGGTTGTGATATAGGGGCAAATGCAATGAACACATGCCTTTATTGCATGTGTTCACAACGTAAGCAAAAGGCTGGCTAACAATGGGAGAATGGCATTCTATCTTGCAGCCAAACGCAAGCTCCAAATCATGACAAGAAGGATCCAAAGTGGGATCCCATCTTGCCCATCCCACTTGAGAGAGTACACATATGTACTTTACATGTAGAACTGCGCTTACTTGATAAGTTGTTGTATTTGCATCTTTTTTATGCTTGGAATTTAATTCCGCAAGAAGTATCAGCACGGTGCATTGCAGAAGCTGAGAAGTTGTTGTCAGAGATGCGATTCCATGGAGGACATGTCAAACTTAAGGAGGATAAGAAAATGTTTGGGGCAACACAAAATCTTCTTGCAAAAGTGTCCATGGGTGGAGGGAAGGCAAGGAGATTCCTATCGAATCACAATCTTGACAAAGACAAACATACATTGTCTCAAAGTAGTTTGGGTTGGGAATACTGGAAAGCATTATGTGAATGCATGACCAATAAGGCTTCTCATCCTCAAGTAGCAACTTTGAGAGCTAAACTATGGACAAAGGTAGATGCATTGATAAAATTGCTTCGCCAAGTTCAAATTGATGAGATGTATTATGAAAGGTTTAGGATGGCTATGAAAGAGTTCATGCAATTAATGGTGAAAGCATGGGGGGAGTCACACATTACGCATTACATGGTAATCTTGGCACCATCATAATATTTAGCACTTGCTTTATAAACAGTTTTTGTTGCTGATTTGATTCTCATCATGTTTAGAGCATATTCTCTATGCACACAGACCATGGTTTGTACCAAATTGGGGTCCTTTGTCAATTTGGAATAGACAAGGCATGGAGAAGTCGCACTATAGAGCCAAGGTAGCCTACTTCAAGAACTCAAGGCATGGTTGTGGTGTCACTCGCAGCAATGCATTGCATGAGATGTTCAACTGGTTTTTTAGATGTTTACTAGGAAGGGCTTTGAAGTATGAAAAGGCAAAGGCATCAGAACTTGCAAAAGCAGTTCAAATTGTATCAAAGAATAGAAGGCATAGTGCTTGGAAGGCATCCATAGGGAGTCAAGGAGTCGCACGTTGGTTGCAAGCTAGAGTGAGAGAAGGGAGCAGATGGGTCGAACCACCAATAGAAGCTATGGTGTAATTGTATACAAATATGAAATTAAAATATTGCTTATTTTGGGCACAATTTGTGTACTCACTCTTTAATATCTTGCTTATTTTGACCACAATTTTTGTACTCACATGACGTTGGGAAAGTGGGGACATGGTGAAGGAGGGGGGAGAGAAGGGAGGGGCATGGGGCGGGACAAGGGGAGGGGTGGAGTGGTAGCAAGGGTGGGGGGAGGGGGGGATGGGGGTATGGGGGAGGGCAACGGGTGTGGGCGGGGCAAGTAGGGGGAGGGCAAGGGGGGAAGGATGACGAGCGTGGGGGGGTGGAGGGGCTAGGGCAAGGGCACGATAAAACCCTAAATGTAATTAAAAGGGATGTCAAAACATGATGGGCCCTTATAAAAAGTTAAAAGAAACCCTAACTCTCATTATTCAATGGCAAGAGTGAAGAACACTGCTAGACCCACTGGATGCCGCATCCACCCTTGCTCCTCTAGCTCCACCACCTCCATGGCATCCATGCACACGAAACTATCTGGGTCCGACGGTGCCTCCCCCAACTCTCGTGAGCTGTCCCCCAAGTCCGGTGAGCCCACTCCCCAGCCCCAAGAGCATGAGCCTTCCCCTCACCCTCAACCTCAGCATGACCCTCAATCTTCCCCTGCCTGACCCTCAGCCTTCCCCTCAACCTTCCCCTCCCCATGAGATCCCTCTCCCTATCGAACAAAATTTGTTCGATAACCTCTCAAATATAGAGAGGCTTCCTGAGGGTCAACAGACTGCCAAGAAGAGCACCATCTTCCCTCTCCCAGAGATACAACCCATGGCAGAGATGATCCCTGTGCCCATGAGGAGGGTAAAGTAGACTCCGAGGAAGCCCCATCCCAAAGAAGGCCTAAGCTCCGGACGTCAGCGAGAGGAGGACTCAGAGGACCAACACAGGTCACAGGAGTAGTGGAAGAAGTTCAAGGCAAACAGCATGCCATGGGAAGGTGTTCACGTGCTTGTAAGGCCCCCACCAAGAGTCAAGAAGCCATACTAAGCAAAACCAAGGGCGCGGGCCCTGAGGGAGATCAGGCAACTATAAAAGACCACAAACAACTTGATCCCGTGTGCTCCCTTCCAACGTGTGGTACGGGAGATCGCACAGGGACACAAGCGTGACGTGTGCTTCAGCACAGGAGCTATGGGGGCACTCTAGGAGGCTACAGAGAGCAAGTGACCACTGCTCTGTTTGAAAACTCCAACTTGTGTGCCATCCATACAAAGCGTGTCACAGTCATGGACAAGGACATGGCTCTGACGAAGTGGCTACGGAGTGACCCAAGTTTGAAGCCCTAGATTCTCTTGCAGCCCACTCTTAGGACTTAGACCAACCCCTACCCCTGAAGGCACTATCTTGTATCTAAGGCCCAAGGGTCGATTTCTTTAAATAAAACATATCGACATTCTCTACACTCTAGCATTGTTGTATATTTTCCATTTCAATGCTTGTAGTAAATGATCATTTTAAGATAAGTTTTGAATTATGTGAAATCCTGAAGGAATTTCACTGTTGTGCAGAAGGGAAAAGTGTCTAGCACGTCACCAGGACCCCAAAAAGCCCAAAACCTGGTCCTGGCAATGTGTCAGACACTTTTCCCTTCTATGTGATGGTGAAATTCCTTCAAGATTTGATAGAAATGAACTCTTGATACCCAGAATTGGTGAAAATGATACTAAATTGGCTAGAAATTTATTAAATTAACACAAGTAAAATGATGGAGAAAATATATCATCAACGACTTAAACAAAATACAATGGAATTCATGACGAGCAATGATAACTTAAAACAAATAATAAAGACATGTAGTCATGTATCCATTGAAATATCCATTTAAATATATGTTTATATATACAAAAGACCTCACAGGATATCTTTCTTCTTGGCTAGTTCGAGTACATCGAGAATAGGGATCTTTGAATCCCCTAGTGGATTCCTAGATATAAATCTAGCTGCAACAGCACTAACATCCTCCTCTCCTATTGCCAAAGACAGCCATTGCTGTCAATGCCCTGCCATGAATGTTCGATCCAAAGGCATTGATAGCAGCCAAGCAGTGTACCAAAATGACTTTGTGTTAGATATCAATGCTCCACTCTCATGTGACTATGCGGGAACTAGCTAACTCTACATGTAATCCCCCCATATGAGGAGAAGGCATTTGAGTAGCTCGGTAATCTGGTAGGTTCTGGTTTGGACACCAAATGGGGGCCATGTGTGGCCTGATGGCTGGACGGCTTCAGATAGAGTTGGCACACCACCAACTAGGCTACATGCAAGTGCGGGAAGGCATCCCATGACTGATCGCACTAAGGGTAGACGGAGCATTTCCTAGGGCAGCCCACTCTCGGGTTGCGGGGCCCGTTTGGAGCCTCAGATGATCTCGGATGGCTGTGGGCCGAACGAAGACCGTAGGTTAGTTGCTCTATTTTGCACACCGATTCTATCGTGTGGTTGGTGGCCTATTTTCTTCTTTTCTCTCTTGCGTACGAGATTTTGTTATCTGTTGAGCACAGACGTTGTATTGTTTTCTTACATGGTATCAAAGCATGGACTCTAGCAAGAAGATTTGGTAGTGTATTTCTGTTTGCGAGCAGATTGTGAGAGATGGCCCAGCCCGCAAGACTACGAATCCCACCGTTCGCTGAAAGCGAAAAGTTGGACGGCACTAACTATCAACTCGAGAAGTTCAAGATGAAGACCATTCTAAGTGCATACGAGCTTTGGGATACTGCTACTGGGGTGGACCTGAAACCAGTTTCAAGACCGAATTCGGCCAATGCAGCACAACAGATAGTACCAACTACGGATGAGATTCTCGTGTGGACAAGAAGAAATGCAGATGCGCTGTGTTCTATTGTTTGCAGTGTAAGTGACTCTGTCATGCCGTTAATTCAACATGTCACCATAGCAGAGGAGGCATGGATGGTGTTGAAAAATAAGTACGAGACCGTGAATCAGACGCGGATTCAGAATCTGGAGACTCAACTCGCGAACGAGAAACTGTCTGAGTCTGAAACGGCAGAGAAGTTCATCACCAGGGTGAAGAATCTATGCGATCAGATGACTGCGATTGGCATCACCATCACCAGTGAGAATCTAACATGAAGGTGCATACGGATTCTCCCACCAAAGTACGACGGTCTTGTTACAGTGCTGAATATGCAGAATAGAAATCCATCCCTCAACTTTGAGTATTTCAACGCAATGCTTTTGGAGGAGGAAATGCGTCAAAAGACGAGGACTGGAGAAGATTCGGCTTTCTACACTGGATCAAAGAAAGGTAAGGGTAAGGACTCTGGTAACCCATCTTCTTCTGATGATAAAAAGAGAAAGAAGAAGATCAAGTGCTTCTATTGCAACAAGGCAGGGCACAAGCAGAATGAGTGCGGAAAGAAGATTGCAGATGAGAAGAATGGAGTAAAGAAAGAGTCCAACATTAGTGCACAGGTAGTACCAGTAGAGTTATTCGTAGCAATTGAGGAGATTTGCATGGAGGCAGTTCATGTACCTGTGGATGAACCATGGATTATTGACAGTGGTGCATCATGCCACATGACCAGTCAGAAGGATTAGTATACCTCTCTACAACTGGTAGGGAATGACATCCTGGTAGCAGTCAGCAATGATGCAAAATGTCCAGCAAAGGAAAAGGTATGATTGCTCTCAAGTCAGATGGAGTTGTAAAGTAGTTGTCCGATGTTCTTTATGTGCCAGATATCAAGAGGAACTTGTTGTCCGTTTCTACGATCATGGATCGGGACCTCAAAGTTCACTTCGATAAGAATGGCGCATAGATTTCGAATCTTCAAGGGAAGGTCATTGGTAAAGGTACACGGTGCAACAACATCTACGAACTCTTAGCTTTCAGTGCTCGAGCCGATGTGAAGAACACTAAGCTATGGCATGAGAGGTTTGGTCATCTAAACCTTAGTTCTTTGAAGGAGATGCATAAAAGTGGAATGATTGCAGACCTACCAGAAATTGCAGATCTGCCCGATGTATGTGAAGCTTACATGATGGGCAACCAGCATCGGCATCCCTTTCCTAAAGAGGCCAGCAGGGCAAAGGCTCCTCTAGAGCACGTTCACATGGACCTCTGCGGAAAGATGGAGATGGAAGCTTTGGGTGGTTCCTACTACTTCATGATGCTGATCGACGACTACAGTAGAAGGATATGGATATACTTCCTGAAGACTAAAGACGAGGCTTTTAGTAAGTTCAAGGAATGGCATGTAATGGTCGAGAAAGAATCGGGGAGGAAGGTGAAGAAGTTGAGATCAGACAGAGGTGGAGAGTTCACATCAACTGAATCCAAAAGTTACTGCAAAAGTGACGGAATCAAGAGGCAGAAACCGCTGCCACATACATCACATTAAAATGGAGTAGCAGAATGCAAGATGCGCGTCATCTATGAAATGGGCCAGAGTATGATGAAAGGGAAAGATTTGCCAAAGACTTTTTGGGCTGAAGCATGTAACACGGCAGTTTACATCCTGAATCGTAGCTACATGAAGGTTGTGTACAGGATGACTCCACTGTAGGCCTTTTCTAGTAAGAAACCTTCAGCTGCACATTTCAGAGTTTTTGGATGTGATTGATTTGTGCATGTCCCTGATGCTAATAGGGCCAAATGGGAACTGAAGAGCCAGAAGTGTATTTTTTTGGGCTACAATGAAGAGGCGAAGGGTTACCATCTCTATAACCCTATTACCAAGAAGGTAATTGTAAGTCGCGATGTGGTCTTCTCAGAACAACGGCATCAATTGGAGGAGGATGCTTCCTTCCCAGACAACTAGGACTAGGATATCCATCCAGTACAACCACCAACAGCAAACCAAACTCCCCCAACGGTGCTTGGGAGGGTTCAACTTAGATAAAGAAGAGGAAGAAGAGCTTGCAGAACCACAATGGCAACAGCCATTCCCAAAGTGGGTAAAGCAGCTTTTGGACGGTAGAGAACCCCCAGCCATTGAGGAGGAACCATCTGAACACCGCCAGTCCAAGAGAATAGAGGAGCAAAGAAGGCTGCAGGAACACTTGGTCAATAACGTGTTGAGGACAGAGGTGATTCAGGTTGAAGATCCCAAGTGTCTTGAAGAGGCACAGGGTGATGATAGGTGGATGGAGGCTATGCAGTCGGAGTATGGCTCCATAATGAAGAACAACACTTGGGACCTTGTGGATCGACCACCAAAACACAAGGTAATCGGAACCAAGTGGGTGTACAAGACCAAGTACAAGTCCGACGGCAAATTGGATAAGTACAAGGCTCGGCTCGTGGCAAAAGGATTCACATAGGTACATGGTTCTGATTATCAGGATACTTTTGCTCCCACAGGTCGACTAACCACAATTCGCAGTGTTTTGGCTTTAGCTACCTAGGGAAGTTGGCCCGTGTTTCAGATGGATGTAAAATCTGCCTTTCTGAATGGAGATCTCAAGGAGGAGGTATACGTGGAACAACCACCAGGTTTTGAGAACCCGGTTGAGAAGGTAAAGTGTGTAAACTGAAGAAGGCACTTTACAGGCTGAAACAGGCCCCACGAGCGTGGTACCAGTGAATTGATGCCTACTTTCTACAGGAGCCCATCTGATGCAAATTTGTATATCTTTAAAGGAGGCAAGTGTATGATCGTGGTCCTTTATGTGGACGACCTTGTCATAATAGGGAACCATGAAGAGAAGATCTCGCAGACAAAGCATTTGCTAGGAAGAGAGTTTGAAATGACAGATGCATTTCTGTTTGGGGATTGAAGTTTGGCAAGAGCCAAAATAGATCTTCATTTCACAGCTAAAGTATGCATGGCTGAGTGCAGTTGGTACCCCTATGGAGGTTGATGTGAAGCTCTCAAACGAGGATTCATCACCACTAGTGGACGAAGTGAAGTACAGAAGGCTTGTGGGTAGCTTGATTTACTTGTGCAACACGTGGCTGAACATAAGCAGGTTTTCCAATAAGCCCTGAGAGAACCATTGGAGGGCAGGGATGCAGGTGCTGAAATACATCAAAGGCACACTTGATTATGGCATCACCTATACCAAGGGCAACATCTTGACCGGATGCTATGACTCGAATTGGGTAGGAGTCGTGGATAGCAGATCAGTGATAGGTTATTGTTTCTCACTTGGATCTGGAGCTGTGTCATGGGTCAGTAAGAAGCAACCCACAGTTGCTCTTTCTTCTACCAAGGCCGAGTACAAATCAACATGCTTTGCTTCTTGCGAGGCAGTGTGGTTGAGGAGGATTTTAGGGGACATGGGTGCAGTGTAGAACAAGCCTATGCAGTTATCATGTGACAATCAGAGTTGTATGGCAATCTCAAAGAACCCTGTGTTCCATGCTCGCACAAAACACATTGAGATTCAATATCACTTTGTACGTGAGCTCATCATGGATGGAGAGGTCGACTTGGTGTACTATTTGACTACATAGAATGCTGCGGACATCTTCACGAAGGCTCTTGGAAGATGATCCCAAATGGCTCTGGGCCGAATGGAGTCCGTAGGTTAGTTGCTCTATTTTGCGCACCAATTCTATCGTGTGGTCGGTGGCCTATTTTGCGACCAACCCCCAATCGACCGTTTTGGGTGGATTGGGTTGGTCACCCAATTGGTTCTAACCGACTACTTGTGGTGGCTATATAAGAGCAAGCCCATGAAGCCCATTTCATCCCTAGCTACAGCAACCCTGATTCCTTAGCATCCAGCCTCCGTCTTCTATTGTTTCTAGCATGCCATCAAAGCTTCTTTCACAGGAGCGCAATGTTGGGCCAGCAGTTCCATCTATTGTATCAGTTCTATAGTAATCAAATTTTTGATTCTCCATACTATCTGCTTTTCTCTCTTGCATACGAGATCCTATTATCTATTGAGCATAGACGTTGTATTGTTTTCTTACACTTTGTCAACATTCCGAGTAATGTTGGAGTATCCGATAGCGTGCAACAATGCCTTGCACTTCATTAGCTTCGAAGGACCTCGAGGAGAATTTTCCATGAAAGACTACGATATGCTCTGCAACTTTGCCAAGATAATGGGCCAAAGAATGATCTCGCCCAAATGTGCTGCAAACATTACCCCATTGAGATGAGAATTCATCAAGCTCGAATGCATCCTGCAACAATTCAACAAACATTAGATGACCGACAAAACAAATTATACTGAAAGAACATCAAAATAAAAAACATTGTTTGAACTTACCACTACAGCGTCATCGGCTTCTATCCCTTCCTCATTTGCAATGTTGATGGAACCAAGTGTTGTGTGATGTTCCATTTGGGAGGTGGACGCTTTCTCCTGATCTGTGTTGGAGGTGGATGCTTTTGCATGAGAGGTTTGTGCATCATATACGAACATGTCTACATCCCTCATTGAAACCAGCATCATCAAGAGAAAGTCTTCCATTGTCTGGTCTTCAGTACCTAAAACCTTGGGATCTTTGACACTTGTGTCAACATCGAACCTCGATAGGACTCCAAGTGCCTTATCCTCTCATAGTCCAAAAAGAATCTCTATGTCATGGAGGAATACGTATTCCTCTCCATCAATGATGAGGGGGGACAAGGACCATAATTTTGAGTCTGGGTCAATAGTCTCAAATGCATATTCTTGCTCTACTGGGGGCTCTTGAAGTAGGCTCAATGTTTGAGCTTCTTTCATCTACTCTATTGGATCGTCAAGACTCTCTTCCATGTATATGTCCAAGTCTAGTCTAGGGATGACCAAATCAGCAGTTCTAATAGAGGGCGTGCTAGACGATGAGGCTTCTTCCTCTAAATTTCCTTCTTGGAGAAGGAAGATGAATGTCATCTCCAATGAAAGGAATTTGGCGCTTGTATTTCCTGTGATCCTTGCATCTAGGATGTCTTGAACTTCGACTGTCCTAAACCCTTCATCTGTACGGTTTTCACAAAAGTAGGCCAAGTGCTTTACAAACTTGGTTCCTCTACAAACAGATACTTTATGTGATCTATGGGAACCCATCTCTTTGAAGTGTGGGCAAGTGTATAGGAAAAATTTGAGAAATTATCTTGCATGTAAAGGATGAGATCTGAGAAGTCATCCTTGGCTCACATATATGTGCCTAGGACATCTAAAGTCCCATCAAACACTAAAAATAGCTCTTCCTCATGATCTGAATGTGATGTAAAAAGGGCTCTTACCCCTTAATATATACAAAAACCCTAAAAATTAAAACTAATCATAAAATCCCCAAATTTTTTGGAAAACATTCACCACCATGACCTGAAAGGAGAAAACATTTAAAAAAATAACATTTTAATTTAATTGTCCATCATCTTTTGAAGCAATAACTAGGATTTGACAGACAAAAAATTAAATGCTGCTCTAGTCAAACACATTGTTAGCAATCTTCAAACTTGCAAGAGGAATGAAATTGGCACTATGCATGCACTTCTCCACATGGCAGCTAATCTTACCACCATTTAAGGTAAAGTAGAAGGACTCTGACATGCCATCCTCCATGACCAATAGGTGTTCTCGCACATCCCTTAGAGTCCATTGCGATGTGACATTCACATTCTTGACATCTCCCTCTTCAACCTCAATAGACAAACTTACCCCCGTACTGTCTTCATCATTAGAGTCTAGGGGAAGCCACCGGCCATTTGTTTTCTTCCAGCGCCTATACTAAAAAGCTAAATACAACATTTGGTGTGACAAATGGTATCTAATAACCACATTGTCTTTACATGCATGACATTGAAACACATCACCCTTTTGGTCACCTGACCTGGTTCCCCAATTCATCCCAAGTAAATCTTCGAGAGCATTTTCATCTACACGCTTGCAGGACCACATAGTTTTTGTTCTATGCATATGTATATTCTGAAATAAAGAAGCAAAAATGTGCAGAGGCATAAACCAAGATAATTTTGCCCATTTGGATCCAAATGTAAACTTCATGGCCATGCCCACATCCTTTGCAATCTTGTCCTTGTACGGTTACAATGTCATCGAGTCCACATTGCTACAATCCATGTCTTGAAGTTGTGGTGGTGCAATGGTTTGCAGATGGCCATAGCTTGATGATGTCGTTGGAGCGATGTATGTTGCATTATACCAATACACATTCTTTATTCGCAAGGAGGCCAACTTCTCCCTGTCGTGCATTTGCTTACCTAAATCCTCATGAGTCACAGTGAACTTGCCTATGAATGATTCAATTGGTTCCCACTCCTCAAGGTCCGAAGGGAAAACGTCTACCACCATGAATAAGAGCTCTTAGAAACCAAACACAAAATTTCCAAATGGACTCATTACACTTATAGGTGAAAAAGGTAGGGGACGAGCATTTTCTGAGCGAAATCTTCCGAGCGTCCGAGCGAAGGAAAAAAAAAGCTTCCAACTATGCATAAATATGGCAAAAATCGATCAAAAGAAAACATAGTTTCACTTAGAAATATGCAAAGTATTATACCAATGCCTATTTTATACAAAAATCTTTAGGTAAATCTGTAGGAATGGTGAGAGCATAATGGGATGGCTTTTGAAGAAACCCACATGTAGAGTAGACTTCTCTATGAAAATTCCCTTATGATCCTTCTTACAACTTTTACTTAATAGGGGGTGACATTGAAAACCCTCTCTCAACCTATCTTCATGAAAGAGTTTCTTCAAAGAAAACTCATTGAAGCAAGCCATCCAGGTAGTTTCGCCAGCGAAACCCCTTTGAAGCAAGTCTCCCAAGGTAGTTTCGCTGGCGAAACTACCTTGGACAGCACTTTTAAAAGTGACATAACTTTCATATCCAATGTCCAAATATAGTCATTCAACCACTCAAATTGATCGGAACACCCCATTTGAGCACATCTGTGAAGTTATATTTTGGAAAATCTTCCATATATAGTATTAAATATTACATGTATTTTATGAGAGTGATATATAAGCCCAAGTTAATACTTATTTATAGTAATTTAAACTTCTTTAGAAACATGTCCATAAATATGCTATAAAAACACTAAAAAGATATTGCCATATGATATAAATGTGTTAATAAGTAATTATATATGCATAGTATTATTACATTGAGAGTGATTATGAGGAATGTTTCTTAAAGGAATCAACACTTTTTTAAGGTAATAACAGGGGTACAAAGGGATGTCTCTAAATAAGAAAATTATGTTGTGTAAAAATGAATGAGTGACTAGTCTGTATATTTTTATGATAAAGGGATCTAGTTCTAGTGAAAATAAAAGTGTAAAATCCATGTTTCCTAAAGAAAAACATTTTTAAAAATCTCTTGAAAAACACGCTCGGATAAACCTACTCATAGGTTTTTGCTCGTAAAATTGACGCATCCAAAAAGGTACATAGATAGAAAGGCTCATAGTGTGATGGTATCCTAGATTGATTGAATGATGGAGGAAGCCACATATCTTTTCCCATGTAAACATGTTGCACTTTTGCGAGCCATCCTTTTTTCCCAAACTTGAACTTCAAGATGCACCCCTTCCACTCATGCAAGATGTCACCTCTCTTGCTCTTAGCAAGCTTATGTGAACCTTTGGCTGATCCTTTCATCACTATCTAGTCATTTAAGCTATAGGTGCAAGGGACCCACTCATCCAATGCATTTCTAGTGTTGTGGAAGACACAAGAGGTCACATCATTGCGTGATCTTGTATCCTTTCTCCTCACCATGCTTGCAAAGGCTGCAACAGTAAGAATGGGACTCCTACACAAGGCAATGCAGCTCCAACAAAGGCATAGAAGAGGAAGAAGGAGAGGGATGGAGTAGTAGCAACAGAGGAATAGGAGAGGGACAGAGTGGCAACAATAGAGGCACAAGAGAGGGAGAAGGAGAGGGATAGCGCAACAGCAACAAAGGCATAGGAGAGGGAGAAGAAGAGGGATAGAGCAGCTCCAACAGAGGCACAGGAGAGGGAGAGGGGAGAGAGCATGAGAGAGGAGCTGTAGCAAGCAGGCCAAAGTAGGAGGGAGCAAAGAAAGAGGGGGGAGAGGAAAAATGTGTGGGATTTGGTTCAAATCTGAGTGATTTGGCAGGCTGGACCAGAACAATGGGGGGCATAGGTCCTAGAAAGAGGGAGGGGAGAAGAAAAATTCACCACAAGGGCCCTACCATCCCATTGAAGGCAGGTTTGGGCTCATGTGGGGGAGGTGCACCTGGTAGGAGGGTCAAACATGGGTTAAGAGGGGGGGGGATGGTTTGGGTGGTCCCTAGTGTAAGGGGAGCAACCAATAGGGGCTCTCTATAGGCCTGCCCACCCTCCACCTCAACATACCATTGCCCCACACCTTCTAGCACTCTCATTGGTACACATCAAATCACTCTCTAATCCCTTGAAATTAGGAAACACTAATTGGAGGCCCTTTTGAGACCCCGATTCTCCCCTAATGGTGGAAGCTCCTGTCTAGACTCATCAGGTAGCAAACTCTCGACACGATGGTACACTGTGCCATGAATCCAAAAATTATGTATACTCCTATTCCAAGAAAACATTTGATCAACTTGGGCTCCCAATGAGGCAAATGCCATGACACTATTATAGGCTCTTATATTATCCTTAAATGATATGCTTCTAGCATCACTTCCATGACGAACTTTTAAAATCTCTGGTGAATCTTCCAATGGCAACAATGACACACGATGAAATTTACAACAATACTTTCCCACAACTTGATGCATACTTTTGGTATCTTGCTTCCACAATTGAGCATGATAGAAACTGCATATGCAATCCATACCTCCAAGTGAATAAACAACAAGACTATTGGAAACTAATGGATACAAACATGGGTGCCCTATGTCATCCCTTAATGGAAATCGATGAGGAATAGATAGGATCCCCCTAGAACCTAAACCTGCATTACGATTGCTGCCAATAACATGCTCTCATGCCCTTGACTACCCATAATCTCTAACTGCATCTAATTGAATTGTTGTACCTATTACTAGAGCATCTATTATATCTCTTCCCCCAACAACACAATGCTGCACATTTGGTGCACCATTAGGGCAAAAAGTAGATTCTGCTGGCTCTAGAAAGTGAGAATCCATGCTTGCATGTGGATGCACTCTCACACTTCTAATTGTAGTACAAAAAACATTCCCTTCTCTAAGACTATCACAGCAAACTCCATACTCATACATTCCATAGCTGTACTCGTACTTTGCTTTTTGAGCATTGTTCTCTACCTAGCAACATTGCAACGTGCCTTATGTGTTGAACGTAATAAAATTCTCTTATCAAGACACATTAAATTATATACATTCCATTGCACATCATTATGTCCTTGCATTTGATTATGTTCTCTGCAATGAACAACCTCTACAATTGGCCCCATGTGTCTAAAACCTTGTTTTTTCAACATTGTTCTCTATCTGGCAATACTGCGACGTGCCGTGCGTGTTGAATCCCATAATTTTCTCCTATGACAACTTGTTTCTTTTTCCATTGTTTGTTTATAAACACATCTTATTCTCTCTCTCTCTCTCTCTATATATATATATATATATATATATATATTTTAAAGGTTTGGGATTTATGGCATATAAGGCAAAGGATTAAATTGTCAATCAAATAAATGGAGTGTACATGGACTCATTTGGTAGAAGTAATGATGCATGCCAAATGGACTCAACTAATAGAAATATTCATGCATGCTAAACGGAATGCTTGATAATGAAAAATGCAAAAATAGCCTATAACTTCCTATTGTAATTTTGTAGCATGAAGCTTTCACCTTTTTGTTTAAGATATGCATCCATGGCTTGTTGCATCCATGAAACATATGTAGGTGTAAATGCTTTGCACGTGTGAGTGCATGTACATGAGTGCATAATTGAATGAATATATGTGTAAATTCATGCAAACATATGTATGGAAAGACTCGATGCCATGTATGTAGATGCAACCTAAATAATATGGTGAGGCATTATTGTAACATGTATTCTAGTAAAATACAAAGATTGGGAACTAAGATGAATAGCATAAGGGTGTGACTACATGCATGAACAATATATGTAAGTAAGTTGTGTGTGTGTATGTATGTATCTACATGCATGACATACACTAATATCATAATTAAATATGTACTCGAAAGAGACTAGAAAAGAGAGCGCATTAAATAAATGTATCCGAAGGACCTAGGATCATTCAAGGTTACTCACATATATTTCACTCATCGAACTTTCTTCCTTACCTTCCATGACATAAGCAATTACATAAGTAAGACCTCTACTGATAGAGTATTATTTACAAAGATTTGGGTTACGGCCTTGTAAAGGGGGCATCCTCCAAAAGACAACCAGAGAAAACATAGTATGCATCAAATCATTGCATGCTCCTTCTACATTATTTGAGAAGATGCAGTCTAAAGAGGAGGGTGACAAATTCTTGTAACATATATGCAAGTAAAATACAAATATCAAGAAGTGAGAGAGAGAGAGAGAGAGAGAAACTCTAACACACTTTAAATAAGTGTCTCACTCACATATAACGCATCAAATGGAGTCAACTAATAGAAATATTCATGGATGCTAAATAGAATGCTTGACAATGAAAAATGCAAAAATAGCCTATAACTTCCCATTGTAATTTCGTAGAATGAATCTTTCACATTTTTGCTTAAGATTTGCATCCATGGCTTGTTGCATCCATGAAATTATGTAGATGTAAATGCTTTATGGGTGTAAGTGCATAATTAAATGCATAAATGTGTAAATTCATGCAAAGATATGTATGGAAATACTCAATGCCATGTATGTAGATGAAACCTAAAGAATATGGTGAGACATTCTTGTAACATGTATTCTAGTAAAATATAAAGATTGGGAACTAAGATGAACAACATAAGGGTGTGACTACATGCACATGAGCAATATATGTAGGTAATTTGTGTGTATGTATGTATCTACATGCATAACATATGCTAATATCATAATCAAATATGCACTAAAAAAGAGAGCGCATTAAATAAATATATTTGAAGGACCTAGGATCTTTCAAGGTTACTTACTTATATTCATATATTTCACTCATCAAGCTTTCTTCCTTAGCTTCCATGACCTAACTAATTGCATAAGTAAGATCTCTACTCATAGAGTATTATGTTACAAAGAGTTGGGTTATGGCCTTGTAAATGGGGCATCCTCCAAAATATAACTAGAGAAAACATAGTATGCATCAAATTGCATACATTGCATGCTCCTTCTACATTATTTGAGAAGATTGTGAGTACATAAAATGGACTTAGATGCAGCCTAAAGAGGAGGGTGACACCTTCTTATAACATATATGCAAGTAAAATACAAATATTGGGAAGTGAGTGAGTGAAAGAGAGAGAGAGACTCTAACACACTTTAAATAAGTGTCTCACTCACATATAAGTAATGATGCGTGCCAAATGGATTCAACTAATAGAAATATTCATGCATGCTAAATGAAATTCTTGACAATGAAAAAGGCAAAAGGAACCTATAACTTCCTATTGTAATTTTGTAGAATGAAGCTTTCACCTTTTTGCTTAAGATTTGCATCCATGAAACATATGTAGGTGTAAATGCTTTGTGGGTGTGAGTGCATGCACATGAGTGCATAATTGCATGCATATATGTGTACATTCATGCAAATATATGTATGGAAAGACTCAATTCCATGTATGTAGATGCAACCTAAAGAATATGGCGAGACATTCTTGTAACATAGTCTAGTAAAATATAAAGACTGGGAAGAAAGATGAATAGCATAAGGGTGTGACTACATGCACATGAGCGATATATGTAGGTAAGTTGTGTGTATGTATGTATCTACATGCATGACATATGCTAATATCATAATTAAATATGTGCTCGAAAAGAGACACATTAAATAAATGTATCTGAAGGACCTAGGATCATTCAAGGTTACTCACTTATATTCATATGTTAAGCCCCTCATCGAACTTTCTTCCTTACCTTCCATGACATAAGAAATTGCATAAGTAAGGCCTCTACTCATAGAGTACTATGTTACAAAGATTTAGGTTATGGCCTCCTCCAAAAGATAATCAAAGAAAACATAGTATGCATCAAATTGCATGCATTGCATGCTCCTTCTACATTATTTGAGAAGATTGTGAGCACATTAAATGGACTTAGATGTAACCTAAAGAGGAGAGTGACAACTTCTTGTAACTTATATGCAAGTAAAATACAAATATTGGGAAGTGAGAGAGAGAGAGAGAGAGAGAGAGAGAGAGAGAGAGAGACTCTAACATACTTTAAATAAGTGTCTCTATCAATTGTAGCTCATAGATATCCATGTATTTCTTTTTACATGTACAATCCATAATTATTAAAATTTTACATTAATTTGACTTACATTGCCACATATATCAAATAAAGATAGGAAAGCTCAAAAAAATTTATTATTGCAATTGAAAACCAAATACAGAAGTTCTATGTGGTAGGCACAAAAGGCTATCCTACTAAATAACTTAAGATTGACCTCAATATGCAAATAATATAGAAGAACTTTGCAATCCTTTACAAAAAGCAATATACACTACAAGGCATAGGCCCTTTTCTGACGAAAATACCGAAGCTTTTTACAGTAAATTTTTTTTTTAAATGAGTGCAAATGTCATTATTAACGTCGTTATAAGCGTCAGAAAAGAACGGTCACTATATAAGTGTCGCTATATAACAACACTAGCAAATGTCGCTATATAGCGATGATTAATAGAACTTTAAAAAAAGCATTAGTAGGGCTAAACAGGGCCATAGCAAGCCCTATTTTGCCCCACTAATGTTTTTTTTTAATAATTACAAAAAAAAAAAATATTACAAAATTTCCCTTGTGCAAAGGGTGATACAAAATCGCTCAAATGAAATGATCGAGCAACAAAAGCATATACATGTCGAAGATATACAACATTGTTTGTTACAAAATTACCCTTTCGAAAAGGGTGATACAAAATCGCTCAAACGAGCCAATATACAAAATGATATACATGGCGAAGTATATGTAAACTACTACTACTACTACTACTACTCATTCGAATCATCCTCCTCCTCCTCCTCGTCCTCATCTTGCTGGCTTGATCCTTGGTCCTCGCGAGCTATGCCTGCTCCTTGACCCTCGTGAGGTGCGCCTGATCCCTGGTCCTCATGATTGCTCGCCTCCGGTGATGGGATGCTCGAGCTTTGACCCTAAGAGTGAAACCATATTAATTGAAAATTAGATTGGAACTTAAAGAATAAAACAATTTAAAAAGTGAGATTACAAGTAGGAGTAGACTTATACTGTGCGAGCAACCACCTCAGCCCAATCGACCGTCGCTCCCATTACCTCTTGCTCAATAAACCATGGCTTTGTTCCTATGTGAAATGTGCGTCACATCTCTGCATCTATAGGAAGATGACCCATCACAGCTTGCTGTGGATCCAATTTACGAGAGTTAGATAAAGTGCATGTAATATGTAGTAAAACAAATGGAACAATACATTAATTGAGAAGAAGTAGACTTACCATGGTTGCCTCGAACACCAACCATCCGGCTGCACCAAAGTGCGAAGTACCTATGGCATCCAGCTGTCTCCTCACAGCCCTTCTCTAACCCTCGAACATTTTAGGATGGTCCCTATTCTGCTTCTTTAAGAACTTCCAATCAACTTTGTCTACCCAGCTGGTTTTAGCCATCCCCTTTGCAATGGAAGTACGCAAGGTTGATCTACAATGCTTCAAGACCAAACCCATGCGCTCTCGCATGTAATTCTCATTGAACTCCCAATTTAGAGGGTTAGGGTATTTTTGTTTTAATTCATCGATGACAGCCTACTTCTTTTGGTCATCTTGATACCACCAATCAATAGCAATGCCGCTCTTGAAGTGGTGGCTCATCAACTGCTCATGGTGGCCATCATTGCTTTGCCCTTTCTATCTTCTATTATCTCTCTGATATCTGTGATTTGATAGGAGAGGTCCTCGACTAGGTAAGGAGGACTCATGGTAGTCACAGAGTCAGAGCAAGTGGAAGTTGTTCGAGCGCTTCCGGAGCGAGGAGTAGCAGTGGGACTAGGAGAGGGCAAGGGACCTGACTGATATTGTGTCTCGGAACCAAGTGGAGACCTGTAGGGATGTGAGTGTGCTAACTCATCTACATCTCCCAAGTCAGCACAACATAAGCGGCCCATCCTACTCTTCCTTCCCTTACAATAGGCATGCATAGGTGATGATCCCTCAGTCGAAGGGGCACAAGGGGATGGCTAGGCAGTAGGTCCAGCCATCGGTGTAGGAGAGGGAATTGCTGAGGTCCTCTGAGATAGTAGATAAAAGAATCTCATTGCCTCCTCATCGGTCATCTGTGCTACAAACTCGTCGGGACTCCCGACAAAGCCATGGGCTACTAGTAAAGGAGTTCCCCGAGGGGTAGTTGCAGTGCTACGTCCGAGAGGAGTCGAGCCAGGGGTAGTGGACCAGGGGTAGTTGATGTGATAAGAGTTAACAAACATAATGTTTATCTTGAAGGTATTTGTCCCACCTTGTACAAGAAGGTAGATTGGATGGCATGCCAAGGCCGTATAAGGGGTGGCTATAGATTGGTAACCCTATGACATGCATGTACCCTGAATCCATACATGGGTTATCATTGTGGGAGCTTGCACATTGTCCTTGGTGGGTTGACTTCAGTACGAGGGATAGGGTAATCAGTAGAGAGAGGAACAACTACATGCTATATGCAAAACCTGTAAAAAACTTGTAGAGAAAGAGAGTCCGAAGCTTGTGAGCAATATTGAAATGAACGGATGTTTTGAGCAAAGAAACAGAAGGTAATATCATAAAAGTTTATATGACATGCTTCTATTAAAAGTCTCAATAATTTGGCTTGTATAAATTTCATCGATTGTTTGAAACTATCAGTTGTTGCTTTGACTCCACCCATTAAATACAAACAAAGATGAGATGCCCTAATGGATAAGTATGAGGATGCTATTGAGATAGAACATGGTAAGATTTGCTCCATAGTTGTGCTATACTTTTGATGCCTGTCAATACAATTGTGTGAGTAACACTGAATAGCATCATTTTATCGTAATTGCTAAAAATGTAGGAATGGAATTTCTATTAAGTAGAAATTTACATTTGTGTATTATCCTTCTTCTCCCTTGGATGAGATTGTTAGCCATCAAGATAATTCGATGTGTGATTGTGCTATTGGGGACTATATCTCTATGGGCATGGAATTTATTATTGGAAAGAAGAATGATGCTTACATGCAGGCACATGACTTCTTCTTGAATGTAGCTAGCAAAGACAAGGTCCACAAGAGGATGGGCAAGAATGTCAAGTGGATGGCTGATTTGTGCTACTTGACTTTCCAATGAGCTTTGAGTTGGAGGGGGAAGTTGGGTCTTTGCATGGAACAAGCTCATAGAGGAGCATGTGAGATACAGTATAGTTGTGGCTACATCCACACTAGGTGATAATGGTTGGCTCTTATTTGTCCATTGGCAGGTACATGAAATAAGATTTATTTTTTTGTTTTGACCTTATTGCATGAATTCAAATGTAACTTTACTATCTGCCTTTGGGTCCTTCTTGTGTAAAATATTCAATATTTGATTTATTAATGAAGGACCATGTATTTCTTGGATGGAGTAGTATGTTCACATCCAAGGTTTGGAGGTGGTGCGTTGTATATTCTTGCTTAGTAAACTATGATCACCAAAAAGAATATGGGGCTGATATCATGGTGTGCTACATTAAGATAACTTTCTATTCATTCAGTTCACATGAGTGTTAAATTATTTTGATATTATTTTTTGCTCTTGTAGATGTGGTCATGTATGCTTGTGTTTTGCAGACGGGTGGGCCATAAACTGCCATTATTCTATGTAGAGAGTAACCTCTCATTTAGAGGTTAAAAATTCAGCCCATGTGTGACAATTGGAATCACTACATGCTAGTGGGCCAAGCGTATAGTGGGACCTTCAAAATTTGACACGAGCACTATGGGGTGCAATTGAGAGGTCATCTTGCTTTGTTGAGGCTATTTTGGGCCTCTTCTATCCTATAGGTGGATTAGATATGGAGATGGGCTGTGTTGTGGCACCACTCATGAAAGCATGCTTGGATGGAGGGTTTGCATGCTTCTCTTTTGATAGTGACACTTTTGTTTTATCAAGACTAATGTGGAGCAGCCGCTTATGCAAAGTGTTGTTGCAAAGAGAGCTCAAGTGGATGTTTTGGATGAAGAGGGGCATGATGGATATGAGTATGTGGTTGCACCTATTGGAAACCCATATGACTGATAGTGAGGTGCTTGACTTATTTTTTATGACAAACTAGGTCATACAGTATCAATGCCCCCGTATGACCAGAGGAGTGGTAGTTTATAAGATAGTATTTAAAGGCCCAATCACTAAAAATTTGATACAAGGTTCCCAGGTTTTTGAAAGACTATATGATGTCTGGGTTGTTTTAAGAGACACAGGTACAATAGGGTCAAACACCATAGTTTCTCATTGGAAAGGAAACTAAAAGTCATCATGCATTCCTCATGAATAGACCTTGTATATCTTACATTTGTATAAAGCTAACCTGCATTTCACTTCCAAAAATTATGAGTGTCCATAATTTAAATTACAAGGCAAAGGTGGCAAGTATAGAAGGGTGTCGGGAACGACTAGATGGATGTAAGATGAAAGTGCAACATCTTACCACCATATAAAAGTGAAGAGAACTTATAAGAAAATAAGAACCTATACTACGGAAGATTTGGAAACCAGTAAAACCGTGCACATGAGTGGATCGTGAAAAACTATGACATATCAATTTCTAGGGAAGACAACACAGCCACATGCCCCCTGAAAGAGACCAGCAAAACAAGGATGTTTTTATCGAAGCTATGCTTGTATATTAATATTAAATCTTGGTGAAAGTTTATTGAGCTAGTTTTTTTAGTTTCACTATATTTGTATAACATATTAAAAATTTATATATTTTCTTTTAAATTTTAAAGAAAAACTTGTAAATCTTGGTGAAACTTTAAATTTATTCTCATAAAAGTTTCAAATCTTGGCGAATTTTTCAAGCCTTTATTTTTATTAGGGCATACAAACTTTCGAGGTGGCATCGAACTAAGTGACTTGCATAGTAGAACACACGAGTACCATACCAAAGGATCATGATGACAAAAGTAGTTGTGTGAGAAAAGGAAAGAAATATGCGATGTGAAAAAGCCTTGGAGAAAAAATGTGTCCATGGAGACTTTGAAGTACGGGGTAATCACATATTAATATTCAAGCTGAAGAGACGTACTTGAATGTTGCTCATTTCTGGCTACAATGGCATGTGGTTCTCAAGACGTTGCTTGGCCTACTCTATCAACAAAGATGATGGCTGTACTTGTCTCCTTGAAGTTGCTAATCATCTCCAATGCAACTACTTCAAATAACTTGGATGGTGCTAAAATTCAAAGATTGTATCACCCTTAGCATCAGATTGTAGCCTTTTTAAGAACTTTTTGTGACAATGGTTAGTAAAACAGAACTTGCGATGAAGTCTAGAAATCCAAATAAAAATGTATGTTGCTTTAGGTTGTGAGTGTACTTGAGAAGGGAGGAGGTGTGCAGGGCTGAAAAGGATACTCTACCTAAGCCCATCGTTGGCACTGGGAAAAGGCGTTTTATATATCTATATCAGAAGCCCATCTTAGGCTTCCCTAGAACGTTCACGTTGGGTAGAGGGATTTTTCTCAGCAGCTAGAGGCGATGTGGATGCGATAGGTGAACTCTGAGCATCAAAATCAGAGAAGATATGGATGCCAAATTTCAGGCGCCTTGTACATACATACAGTCCCCCGCAAAATACCCATAGCCCATAGCTCTTAAATCTGTCGGCCAGCATTCCATGACAAAGGAACTCTGTCTAGATAGCCACGGCAAAATTCCACAATCGGCAACGTCGAACCTCAACCGTCGATCAGCTTAAAGCCCATGTCATCACATGGTCCTAAGGCTATTAATAGGGAGGGCTTAATATATAGGAGAAGGTAGAGGTAGTCGGGCCGCATGCGTGTAGGTAGTCGGGAGAAAGTAGCAGGCTAGGGAGCATGAAAGTTTGGGAAGGCGGGTCAGCAGGGCAGCTTAGAGTATGTGTAAGCGTGCCAACGAAAAATACGGGATAGGTGAAAAAGTAGGCGTGTAGAAAATGCGGGGAGGGGGGAAATTATTAAGGTAGGACCATAGGTTAGGCAATTGCCAATAGGATAAAAATGACAATTAGAATAGATTTGCAAAATAGGAAAATTTAGAAGAGCAAAAGCAAAAAGTTTTAGGAAAAAAAGTAGATTTAGGTTTAGAAAAAACGGAGGAGAATATAAATAAAATAGGTTTAGAAAAAATCACTATTAAAAATTTGAGGAAAAAGAATTTAATAGGAAGTAAAGGGAGCACAGTAAAAGAAAAAAAGTGAAGGGGAAAACTTGGAAAAGAGGAGGATAATTTGTGGAAATTTTTAATAATAAAGGGAATAACTTTACATTTTAAAATTTTAAAGAAAAAATAAAAGGGAAAACTAAAAATATAAAAGGGAAAAAATAGAAGGGTAAACTAAAAGGGAAAAAATAAGAAAAAATAAAAGAGGAAAAAACTAAAAGGAAAAAATAGATTAAATTATTTAAAAATGGAGATAAAGTGTTAGAAAAAGGGAAAATTAGGCAAAACAAAGAGAAGTAGGAAAAATAAAGGAAAATAATAAATTAAAGAGAAATTAAGTAATATATAAGAAAAATAGGAAGGAGAGAAAGAGAGAGAGAGAGAGAGAGAGAGAGAGAGAGAAGGGGGCCCAAAGTCTAACCAAAAGAGAGGAAGGTGTAGGAAGTGTGTGTGTGTGTACCCATCCTCACCCGAGGGGACACCACAAGATGGGGGCAGGACACCCATCAAGTGGTGTCATGCCCCGCACCCAAAAAGAGGAAGCCTCTTTATAATTATTTGAAAAAGAGATTATATCATAAGTGTTTTTAATTGGTTTTTGTGATCATCAAATTGTTCAATGTAAATTGACACATACTGAAATTACCATAACTATCTTGAAACAATTACGCACTAGGCACAACGATTGCGTAGTTATGACAATTCCACCAAAGAGTACCACCTTAGAGGGATAAGTCTTACCTTAAAAAGAGCTATACCAGAAACTCATCCTTGGACAACCTGAATAAAGGTTTAGTGAGCAATGTGGCACGTGGCACGTGGCATGTGCCATGTGGCTAGCCTCTGACCAAGGGTAACTAACGTGGCACATGGTTAACTCGGCCAAGGGTTAATAAGGTTTGGGTGTGTATGTGTGTGTTTAAAATATAAAACCTTTCAATAACATGGCACATGAAGCTCAGATAAGGGTGGATAAAAAATTATTTGTTACATCGTTGTTCATAAAGCAAAAGTTGGTACCAAAGTGTAAAAAATAATAACACCGGTGAAGTCCTGACAAGCATCTTATTTACTAAAGAGGAGAATTTAAATATTATAGAAGAGGTAAATTTTAAAATTTTTTAAAAGATTAAAAAATGAAAATTAATATAAAGGAGAAACTAAGGGAAAACAAGAAACAAATTCATATATATATATATATATATATATTGAGGAAGGAAATAGGCGAATTTAGAGAAAAAAAGGAAATATGGGAAATTAAAGGAAAGTATCGAAAAATAGGGATGGATGAAAAAATAAGAGAGAAAAAATAAGCTAGGAAGGGAGGTAGTTTTAGAGTTGGCAAAAGGAAAAAATTAAAGTCAAAGGAAAAAAATTTAAACAGAGGAGAATATAAATAAGGAGGATATAAATAAAATAGGTTTAGAAAAAATCACTATTAGAAAATTTAGGAAAAAGAATTTAATAGGAAGTAAAGGGAGCATAGTGAAAGAAAAAAAAAAACTTCAAAAAGAGGCACAAATAAATTTAATAATAAAAGGAATAACTTTAAATTTTAAAAATTTAAAGAAAAAATAAAAGGGAAAACTAAAAATATAAAACGGAAAACTAAAAGGGAAAAAATAAGAGAAAAAAAATAAAAGGGAAAAATAGATTAAATTATTAAAAAATGGAGATAAAGTGTTAGAAAAAGGAAAAATAAATAGGAAAAATTAGCAAAAATAGGAAAAATAAAGGAAAATAAAAAATTAAAGAGATTAAGGAATATATAAGAAAAACGGGAAGGAGAGAGAGAGAGAGAGAGAGAGAGAGAGAGAGAGAGAGAGAGAGAAGGGGGGCCAGGGTAACCAAAAGAGAGGAAGGTGTACGAAGTGTGTGTGTGTGTGTATGTGTGTGTGTGTGTGTGTGTGTGTATGTGTGTGTGTGTGGCCCACCCCCAACCCAGAGGGTAAGACCACATGGTGGGGAGTAAGCCCACCATGTGGAACTTACTTCCCACCTACTAATAATAAGTAAATAAAAGTGGATCTGTCTGATAAGTGTCAAAATGAAAAAATAATGCCAATAGCACATGCGTAAACCACTTCTACAAAATAGATATAAAAGTTAGTAAAAAATAAGGTGGATCACAACATGACTAGGGACTATCCATGCTAAAGAATTATTTAATGGATGTGAATTAATTGTATGGCACTAGCCCAACCAAAGGCTAGTTGGGAAATCAAAGTGTGTGTTTAGATTAAAAAGTCCCATCAATATTGAGCCATGCAATTAATTCCATCAATAGGATAAATAGTTCAAAAAGAGAAACATATAAGGAAAAAATGTTTGAGACATCTAAGTTGAAAAATGCAACGTTTGCAAAACTTTCGATCAAATTAAGAATTTTTAATAATACTGAGTTTGACAAACATAATATTGAAAAACAATGTCGAATCCTCAAGTAGTCCAGGTTCTGAGGTTGAAGTCCACTTTGACAAATCGGGGGATCAAGCTCTCCTAGTCATGAGACAAAATCCTAATACAACACTAATCTAAGGAGGATGCAACCTAAGTGCAAACATGATGAAGAGAGTGCTCATGACATGTACCTCAAGTCAATTCGGTTCCAAGATAGATTAGCTTGGACTCATAAAGAGAATCTTGAGATAGTGCAAAGTGCTTGATTGATATTACTTCAAATGAACCTCCCTTTTATAGGTGAGGGTACTTACATCCATTTTGCTTGCTCACATGTGGGATATCTCCTCCATGCCATGTGGCAGCTTACCCTTTGCTCATACCTTTGCTCTACAAGTGCTCATGGCACCACAACTCTCAACACCTCCCCTTGGTGCCATGATCCTTTGGCTACTGCAAGGTGGTCAGATGTGAGTTACATTCCATCACCTCCCCTTAGTGCATACCTTGCTACTTAAGGTGGTCAAGTGTGGATCTTACATGTCAATACCTCCCCTGGGTGCTTTCATAGCTACTCTCAGGTGGTCAGGTTTGATTACAAACATATAGGCAAGGTTGGCAAGGTTTTTGTTTTTCAATGCATTCCATTGATGTCACCTTCTGGCTCATGGCTTGATGAAGACTCGTTTGCTTCTTTGTTTGGTGTAGCTACCTGCATGATGCTTTGTTCTTCCATGTGCCTTGATGCTTTGTGTGTGGATGCCATGTTTCGGGCTATGGTCATCTCATACACTTGTGCTTTCGGCTTGCTTTTTACATCGATGTTTGCATTCATGCTTTGCTTTTCCAATTGTTGCAAAGGTCTTACCAATTGATTTCTTTCAATATTGGCAGTGTCTAATTGCATACAATGTTTATGATCTGACAGGCGCGTAGAGCTCGAAAAGATGATCATTTTTCCTTTTTGGAGTGTGTGCAAATTCTGTTAGAGTTAGCTCAAATGTCCACCTCTCATGTAACCCACCAATATTCTGTGTACCCAATGTTGTAAGGCCCCCATATGAGGAGAAGCCATGATGGGTATCGGATATTGGGAGGGATCCCCAGTTTAGACACTGGAAGGGGTCTTAGAGTAGACCAGATGGTTATGAGACGGGGCTTAGGATCCAAGAGTAGATACCCGTCTGCAAAAAGGGGGGGTTCGGGGGGGCGATAGCCCCCCCGATAGTAGGGGGTCTGGGGGGCGCAGGCCCCCGGTGGGGGTCTGGGGGCAAAGCCCCCAGCGGCAGGGTCCGGGGGCTGCCGGTAGCCCCAGGCCCGACGGTATGACCTATGCGCGATCCTTCATCTGCCCGCCAGCATGTTTTCTGAAGGGTCGGTGGTCTTCCAGGCCGACTGTCTATTAGGCCGACTGCCTATTACAGGGCCGACCGTCAACCACTTACACTATATAAGTGGCCACCCCCTATCATCAGATCACCAGTTCTTCACGCTCATAGTCCTCCGTCCAGCATCTGTCTAGATCACCATCGAAGCTCTGTCTGTAGAGCGCACGGGTGGACAGCCAACCATCAGTTGTATCAGCAGTTTGGTATATCAGAATTTTTGTATTCTCTCCAGCTTTCCATCGTGTACTTGCGTTTTGTTGTTATCTTCCGCTGCGTACTATTTTCTTACAAATTCTTCCTGGATTGCAAGTTATGGCTTGTCGAAGTTTTTGTGAAGAAGAAGGGCCTTTGATGATGTGTCATAGGCTATTCACATGCAACTTGAAAATTGTGCTTGGCAAGAGTTTACTGTGCTGAGGTAGCCCTATGCCACGTGGCAAACTTTTAACTAAACTGAATTAACCCAGAGTTCAAACAAACCTAACTATGATCCAAGTAACTGAACCTAACCCCACTAACTGAACCACCCCTAGCTGTGATTAAGTTTTATCTTTGACACGTGTCAATTGTGGAGACCTTAGGACTTTGTGAAGAGATAATTCAGCAGAGATCTCGTCTGCGATGTAATGAGGATGGCGTCATGGCTGGTGGAGATCGATTGGAGGAGCTGGTTGATATGGAACTGTTGCTATGGTTGTCGGAAGCTTGATGGCAGAGGTTCGTCGAGGAGGTGCTCGTTGGTCGTCGGTAGTCATCCCGTGAGCCCATGATGCAAGAGAGGCTTCAGCTGTGTAGCTTTAGGTAGAGTGTTGAGCCGGGTCGATGGAGGCCGTCCATGGTCGTTGGAGTTATAGCTGAGGCTTGGTGGAGCTGGAACTGTGGAAGGTCGTAGCTGTAGTCGTTGAGCGTTGTCAGTAGTTTGTAGAGGCGTCGCTTGTGAAGGAGAGGCTCTGTCTAGTTGAAGGTCGTAGGTTTGGCTCGACAGAGAGGCTTGGCAAGACACTTGGAGCCACTGCAAGGTCGGGCCGGCCTGTGAGGCTTGGAGTTGCTGGGGCTCAGGGAGCTACAGCCCGTGGAGGAGCGAGAGGTCGGCCTTCGTTGGCTTCACATTTGTGGTGGCAGCTGGGCCGCTACTGGTTCTAAAGGTTTTGAAGGCGCTGTTGTAGGAGCTTGGTTGCAGGAGGGTCGGCTATAGAGAAGACTAGAGTCTCTTAGAGAAGAAGAGCCGGTAGGTCCTTGGAGATCTGCCTTCTGTCAGGAAGCCACTTGTGTAGAGAGCTGATGGAGACTAGGAAGCTGGGTGGTCTCTCGATGCTGGATCTCTTGTGGGCAACCACTGATGCTAGAGGCTTAGGAGGAAGAACACTACAAATAACTCACAAGAGCCAACCGAGCTACGATTTCAAACAAATAAACAAAGGCTGTGTTCTTGTCCAGGAACTTGAAAATACTCGAGCTGCTGCAAATAGAGATCTTCTTTGATGTCGCCATACAAAGACAACTGTTGGAGATCGTAGGAGATGGAGTCAGCTGTTTGGCTGCTTACAAGCTTTGGGGCTGCTCCACAAGCTCTTGCTTTCTTTCTAATATACTGTCACCGAAAACACAATATGGACCTAAACCTCTTTCTAAGGAGAAGACAAATCTCTCAACGGAAATCTCTCAAGACTTTGAAGAACCTAAAACTAATCTAGACATAGCTAAACCTGCTCTGATACCATGACAAATCGGGGGATCGAGCTCTCCTAGTCATGAGACAAAATCCTAATACAACACTAATCTAAGGAGGATGCAACCTAAGTGCAAACATGATGAAGAGAGTGCTCATGACATGTACCTCAAGTCAATTAGGTTCCAAGATAGATTAGCTTGGACTCATAAAGAGAATCTTGAGATAGTGCAAAGTGCTTGATTGATATTACTTCAAATGAACCTCCCTTTTATAGGTGAGGGTACTTACATCCATTTTGCTTGCTCACATGTGGGATATCTCCTCCATGCCATGTGGCAGCTTACCCTTTGCTCATACCTTTGCTCTACAAGTGCTCATGGCACCACAACTCTCAACACACTTACCTGCCACCATCCAAACAAACTAGGTGTTGAACATCATAGTTATGTTTGGGTAGATAGGTAATGCCTATTTTCCCTGGCTTATTATTGCTTTACCTAGGAATATAAACAACCATATGAATTCTTAGATAATTTAAAAAACAATTTAGCCACAAGTGAAGTTTAAGTCACAAGTGGAGTAAGGAGCGAATGAGTGCATGGGTTAAGAAGGGATTAGAGGAGGTATGGGACGATTAGTGGGCTTGGTATGTGGGGTGGTTAAAAAGAAAGTGTAAAGGGAAGATTTCACAAGGGTACATAAAAGAATAATTCATAGCTAGGAAAGTATTCCCTCCCTTATGCCTATGGAATCTCATGTCCCATTCAAATGTTCCCAAATGGTAGATGCCACATTCTTGAAGATATGTATGGGATCAAGCAAGTGATTGATCTTGAGGTGGGACCAATATGGTAGTCGATATAAGATGGAGTATCTAAACAAAAGATGGTGTTAGCGTGTAATCTTTATTTCCATTCAATATAGCACACAATAGTTACAAACCCTTACTCAATCATGCCAAGTGGTGGAGTCATCATGGAACTGTCCCAAATTCTCATCCAATCTTGTGTAGGGAGTGACTGTGGGGGGACTTCATTCCAAGGGGTGACATATCTAGGATGATCAGGTGGGAGAAATTGATGGTGATTCTCATAGATGACCTTATTCAATGCATCTAGCTATGAAGCAACTTGTAACTTGATGGAGTGAGACCTAAACAATAGATGCAATTGCATAAGTAAGGTGGGTTTAGGGTGCCACAATGATTGCCTACTCATAATTAAAAGTTCAATGCTTACCTGAACACTCGCCATAGCTTAGGAAGTCATGCATCGTCCACATCAAGACTGCTTTGCAGTTGAAGTCTCGTGAGATGAGGGATGTCATGCACCTCGATACCTCTCCAAAGTACCTCTAGCTCATTAGTCAAAGTCTCCAAATAAACATAAGGATTTTTTACTTTATGTTTTCCTGGAATTAGAAGGGATAACATAACATGTCCTTTCTTAATCTCCATAGAGGGTGGAAGATTATAATTCAACAATATCTCTGGCCATACACTATCAGAGGTGCCTTTGAGAGCAAATGGGTTCACACCGTCCATACCCAATCCAAGTCTCAAGTTCCTAGGTTCTTCCTTGAAGCTTGGCCATGTGTCTATGCTTCCATGTAGGATTGTTTGCAGGAATTCTCCACTTGCCATTGGTTGATAGATGGGACGAATGCCATGACATGAGCTCTGCAATGGATTTGCACTTGAACATATGTTGGATGTAAGGGATTATGGAAAAATGTCACAGAACCTTACGAGGCACATCCAAAGTTTTGAGTTCTACTCTATATCTTGCCTCTCCACAAGTAGGACACCCTCTTGCCTCCTTATGTGGTCCATGAAACAGAATGCAATCATTGACGCACACATGGATCCACTTGTAATCCAATCCTCCAAGATAGGTCACATGCTGCCTTGCCATATCTCTTGAGGTTAGTAATTTATTCTCAATTGGAAGCATTTTACACAATAGCCTGCACGTGAAGACCATAAATGAGAAAAAGTATTTGAGTAATTGACCCACTAGCATAATTCACCATGTTTGCAAAATAGACTTTAAATCTTACTTGAGTAATGCATTCAAACTTGCATTGCTCCATCCATAGATGGTTTGCAAGTTTAGTAACTCAAGGGAGGCACGTAGAATAGAGAATGTGCACCCCTCAAATAGTGGAGTCGGTGCTGCAGTCCAAAGATCATCATCCTGCTCCATGCTATCATCCCTACCTGAGAACTGACATATGAATCCTGCACCATATCATCAAGCACCTCCTCCTCCATGGCCTCATGAGGTAATGGTAGAGGGCTACTATCACCATCATTCCATGCATTCATAACAGTCCCTCCTGAAGATCCCACCTCATATCGTCGATGCTTCGCCTCCTCACGAGCAACGAGCATAGGGCAACATATGCAGGTGTGGCACTGCATCCTGTATCAAATTAAAAGAGGATCATATATCAAACATATAAACACCCATAGGTATCTCAATCAACCTCAATGCTTTAACACTTATCTGAGATGCGGTCGCATCCCATTCTCTGTACTTTGAGATGTGATTGAGTGTAATTCTACATGCACGATACATGTTTCCTTGACATCGATCACACATACATTTGATTTTTTGCTCCAACCACATTTTGCAATGGTGGATACAAAGGTATTCATCCTCATTGGAGCTACTTGTTGAAGATGAAGACATCCTATAGATAAACAATCCAAAAAACGAGTTCTTCCTTGAGTATTTAATGAGAAAACTCTTGTACTATGGAACGCGTCTATAGGCGCGTCTAAAACATAGTGTAGATGCACTGATAGATGCACAGACTGCACAGCTCTAGGCATCCACACTCATCTCCAAGCACCCACACTCATCTCTAGTCATACACAGTCATCCCTAAGCATACAAGAGAAGAGGGTGAACGGAAGAGAAGAAGGAGAGGTAGCTTTGAAGAAAGACAAGAAGCTTCCATACCTCTATCCAAGGTAAGTCTCTTGGTGGTTGGTCTTCTCTGGAAGTTGATCTCTTTGGATACGTCCTTTGTCGTATGCAGGGAAAGGAGTTGTGGTACTAGTGTTGTTCTTTTTGGGGTCGGGCACATGTCCTTTTCACCTTTCTCTAGATAAGCATCTATTGGATCATGTCTATAGATGCGTCTAACACTCCATCTAATCTTTTAGGAAAACAAGCAGTCGCGCCTATAGACGCACTGTTTGTCGTGTCTATAGATGCGCTGCGATAGAATTCCAAACATGCATTCCCCTTCCTTCCCTTCCCCTTCTCCTTCTTTCCCCTTTCTCTTCCCCTTGTCCTTCCTTCTCTTTCCTTTCTCCTTTCCCTTGCATGCATGTTTAAGTTGAATTTTCAATGCCATAAGCATTCATGAGGAAATAAGGGATTGGATGAATGATGGAAATAAGTGATTGCATGTTGGAAATCAGACTCTGCAGCATGAGGGTAAGATAAAGAAAGAGGGCATGCATGATGGAAATCACAGGATTGCATGCATGATGAAAAGAGGGCAAATTCTCTCTTTCCTCTCTTTTCCTCTCTTTTCTCCTCTCTTTTCCTGTCTTTTTTCTTGTCTTTTTCTCTCTTTTCCTCTCTTTCCTTCTCTTTTTTCCTCTTTTTCTCTCTTTCTTTCTCTCTTTTCCACCCACGTGAAGCTTCAATAGCCTGACATTGAGCAAGCATATATAAACTTTTGTCACTCTAATTTAAAGAATGCAAGAGTCTATAAATGCTTGCTGAATGTGAGGCTATGTTTTTCTCTCTTACCTTTTCCTATTTCTTCTTTTGCCCCAATGATTGCATGCATGATGAAAGAGGGCATGCATGATGAAAATGTTCTTCTCTTCTTTTCTACAGTTCAAGCTATGGCCAGGAATCTCTTCAAGAGCCTCACTTGATCTTTGGGATGCCATCTTTTGGGAGTTATATAACATTTTGGGCACCCTCCCACTCCTCACGAGTTATACACATACATGACGGGTACTTAAAACACCCCCTAAGAGCCGACAGTATAGACTCCGAACCACCCCATAGCCACACCAGCTGTTACTACTGAGATTACTCCTATGGAGTCGAGACAGCCCAATAGGCAACAAAGCCACCAGCCTTCTCCCTGATCATCAGGAGTCCCTTTTCCCCTATGGTCTGGAGTCCCTTCTATTGAGATATCGAGCTCCCACTCGCGATATGCCAGGGTGACCATTGTGCATTTATGTCACCGACTTGTTAGCTGGAGATGCGGTTGGTACACCGCCCACGAATAATAGCTGGATGACAGCTATCCTTATCTACTCTAGTTTGTGGCTCAGTTAGTATGCCACCTTAGTTAGTTGAGTTTGGTTTGAGACCCACATATAGGATTCTTCTATTTCTTTGTACTAGAGTTCTTTTGGCTTTCACAACTAAGAAGAGGAAAACTGTTTTCAGCCTCCACCTTTGTGTGTATTCCCCCATTGTGTATGTGAAAAAGCTACAAGTGAGACTCCTTCCCTCTCTCCCACTATCTTCACATGGTATCAGAGCCTTGTTCGTGGTAAGGAGCTCAAGAAAGCAAACCAAGTTTGCGGTGTCCTGGTGAGAGGATGAGTGTTGCTTTCCTATTTTGAGTTTGGGAGCAAATCTCTGCAGGTAGCACAGCCAAAAGTGTTTTGTGCATCTACATCAATCATCACATTTACTGGTTTATACCAGCTGCTCATCTCATCAAAAACAACATCTCTGCTCACTCTAAACTTACGAGTAGAAGGGTTATAGCATCTATACCCGTTCTGCTGCAGAGAATAACCAATAAAGATGCACTTCTCAGCTTTTGGATCCAACTTGGACCTCAACTCATCTGGCACATGGACATAGGCAATGCAACCAAAAATTTTCAAATGAGAAATGTCTGGTTTTCTACCAGTATACATCTCCTCTGGCGTCATGCCATGTATTGCTGCAGTGGGAGTCCTGTTCATTATATAAACTGCTGTAGCAACTGCTTCAGCCCAATAATAATCTAGTAGATCTTTTTCATTTAGCATGGCCTGAGATACCTCTCCAATATGCCTGTTTTTCCTTTCTGCAATTCCATTTTGCTGTGGGGTATGACTGCATGAATATTGCTGCTTTATACCATGCTCCTGCAAGAACCTTGCAAACTCATTTGAGAGGTACTCTCCCCCTACATCTGACCTTAGGCATTTTATTTGTAGGCCTGTTTCTTTTTCAACCATAGCTTTAAAAGCTTTGAAGTGCCCAAACACTTCACTTTTCTTTTTCATAAAATACACCCAAAGTTTTCTGCTGAAGTCATCAATAAATGTGACAAAATAGTGACAGCCTCCAATAGATGCAGCTTTAGTAGTCCACACATCAGAGTGGATTAATTCCAATGGCTTTTTACTCTCTTGAACATGCCTAGGAAAAAGTTTCCTTGCCTGTTTCCCAAATTGATAGGCTTCACAAATCTTGTGCATTTTTGCAACCTTGAATTTAGGTAATCCTGCAACAATATTTTGGGCTTGCATTGATTTAAGTCACTGTACATTAACATGACCAATTCGTTTGTGCCAGATATCAATATCTGCAACTACACCGATCCCATGTGCAAACATTGCTGCACTCAATTCAGGCATGTCCGCATCTAGCGTAAACATCCTGCCCTTCTTCTTTCCTTTTGCTATCAAGCGACCGTTATTTTTCATATCCTCAACAAAGCATCCATGAGGATTAAATCTGACCTGCAAGCCCTGCTCAACCATTTGACCAATAGAAACCAGGTTCTTGGTGATGTTCGGGACATGAAATACATCCGGACAGGTATTTCTTTTTCCCATCCTGCATAGACAAAGGAGTTTTACCAATCTGCACAATAGGATGTGCAGTATCATCACCAGTCTCCACAAATCCTACCTTTTCCATTTTCCTTGCATCCTGCATCCATTCTGCATGTCATGTGGTTTGACGCACCTGAGTCAACATACCACACATCATTTTGTTCTTCTGCACTTGTCACAGAATTGGTCATATGCTGCACTGTAAATAGATGCTCATTTCTGTCATCACCCTGTCTACTAGAAGATGCATAATTGCCTTGCTGCAATTTTCCATTCATAATGTCATTCTGCTTTTTGTAGCAGTCCTTAGCCATATGACCCATTTTACCACAATAGTAGCATTCAACATTGCTGTTTGCATTTTGGCCTCTCTGCCATCCACCACGGCCTCTTTGGCTCCCCCTGCCTCTAGAGTTACCATGTCCTCCTGCATAGGACTGGTTTTCTTGAGTTTGCTGCATATTCTGATTTCTACCACGGCCTACAGATCGGCCTCCTCTACCTCTGCCTCTGCCTCTGCCTCTACCTCTTCCAGCATTTGAGTAGAAGACAGTTTCTTTTGAAGTTCCTCCTGAAGAAGATGCACCCCCATTTCTCTGCTCTTCTGAAATTAGAAGAGCAAATAACTCTTCAAAATCAGGAAATTTTTCACGGACGGCAATGGATGTCCGGAACTGTGCATAATCCTTTCCTAGACCATTCAAGGTCACAGAAACTAGATCATCATCTTCCACTAGCAGAAGCAAGTGCATCTGCAATTTTCTTCACCTTCATGTGGTAGTCATTTATGCTCAAATTTTCTCTCTGCACATTGTGCAACTCCTGTTTGAGCTGCATTTTCCTGGCTTTGCGTATTTGTGCTGTACATTTTTGCCAAAGTATCCCATGCCTCCTTTGGCATACTTGCATCCTGAATATGCACAATCATAGAGTCCAAAATACTGATAGACAGCCAGTACATAACTTTTCTAGCTCTCTCATGCCATCCTTTAAATGCCTGCATTTCCTATTGATTGGGAACATTAGGAAGAACAGGTTCTTCTTCATTTCCTGTAATGAACTCCCAATAGCCTTTTCCCATAAGGCAATTCGTCATTCTAAACGTCCATGCTTGGAAGTTGTTCTTGTCAAGCTTTTCAGTGACAATTTGTGAAAGAGAATCAGATGCCATTAAAGAACGCTGCAAAATATTCTGTCACTACAAAAAACACAGCTTTTGCCTCACATGGGCAGATCTGCAAAACTGACAAAAGTGGTATTTCACCACACAGTCACTTCCTAGTGATGATTTTGCATCAACAGGCAACAAGCATGATTTTGCAACTCCCAATATCTCTGCACACAGGCATATGATGCAATTTTTGTGGCAACTTTTCACCGACTAGCCGAGCAATGGTCGCACAGCCAAAACAGGGCCTTTTTCTGAGTGCCTACGAAGAACTTCCGCCTTCCGGGCCTCGAAATGGCCTCGAATCAGAAAAATAAAGTCACTAAGGGCTTCGCCCACACCCGCAGCATATACTGCGCTCTTGCCACACCGCGAAGGGCGTCTCAATCTGAGACAGTGCACTCTTATTGACAACTAATCTTACCTTGTATCTATTCACAGAACCATCTGCATTGTGCTTGATCTTATAAACCCACTTACAGCCAATTGCATTCTTGTCTTTAGGTAAAGGCACCGATTCCCATGTAGCATTTGCTTCCAAGGCATCCATTTCTTCATCCATGGCTTTCTCCCATTTTTCATTTCCCATGGCTTGCTCAAAAGAAGTGGGTTCTGGTTCCTGTATCACTTTGACCATATAGGCATAGTGAATGGCTATAAATCCATCATATTTCAGCCTATCCACAGGATACCTAACCCTGGTAGACCTACGCAAAATAGGCTCACTTCCACGTGCTCTCAAAACATCCCTGGTCTTCCTTACTCTAGGTGTAACAACAGAAGGAATACCCAACTCATCATCAATGCTCTGTTCTGAGCCACTGGATTCACCATCCACATAAGAGTGACCTGCATTCACATCAAACATGGGCTGATCTACCTTCTCTTTTCCTTTTCGTGATACCTGCATACCACTCTCTGCATTGCTTTGAGGAGATTCTCCTGATCTCAATGTGCCTGTCCATGGCGAAGTATGTGAACCACTGCTAGATGACACTGCAGGTCCACTGATATTTTGTGATTGCTGCTGTGAATTATGTGCAGCATTGGGTATGCACAGACATATGGCATTGATTATGAAGAAACTTTCAATCCGGTTGCAAGGATGGCAACCGTAAGAGCAGCCATTGCTATGGCTGCATCAAAGGGATGGTCTTTACATCAGATGGATGTAAATAATGCCTTCTTGCATGGTGATTTGCAAGAAGAGGTCTTTATGGAGCAGCCATCAGGTTATGTTCATGCTCTTCATCCTGAGTTTGTTTGCAGGTTGAAGAAAGCCTTGTATGGCTTGAAGCAAGCACCTAGAGCATGGTCTGACAAGATAGGACAGTATCTTGTCACTATTGGCTTTCAGATTTCCAAGGCAGATTTCTCACTCTATGTGAGAAAAATAGAGAAAGGTATTATGCTGCTTGTCATTTATGTTGATGATTTGATCATCACAGGTGATAGTGATGAAGATATCCTTCATGTGAAAATGCTATTGAGGCAGAAATTTGAGATGAAGGATTTGGGAGAGCTGTGTTATTTCTTGGGCATTGAGGTGATTAGATCACCAAGTGGAATACAGCTTTTGCAGAGGCAATATGGATTGGACATGCTGTCCAAATATGGGATGACAGGCTGTAAGCCTATTTCAGTTCCTTTGGAGCAAAATGTGAAGCTGAGCACAGATGCAGGTGAGCTTTTGGAAGACCCTACTATGTACAGATGCATAGTAGGAAGTTTGATTTATATGACTATTACCAGGCTAGATCTAAGCTATGCTGTTGGATTGGTAAGTCAGTTTATGCAGGCTCCAAGGAAACCGCATTTGGATGCGGCTAGACGCATACTCAGGTATGTGAAGTCCACATTGCAGTATGGACTATTTTATGAGGCTGGGGTTCAGATACAGTTGCATGAATACACTGATGCTGATTGGGCTGGTAGTATTTCTGATAGACGATCTACCAGTGTGGATATGTGTTCTCTTTTAGGAGTGCTGCAGTCACTTGGAGCAACAAGAAACAGCCTACAGTTGCCTTGTCGAGCACAGAGGTTGAGTACAGGGGTGCAGCAATGGCTACATGTGAGGTAGCTTGGTTGCATAAGCTACTCTATGATATGCATCAGTCTACAGATGGGCCAGTTGTCATTTATTGTGACAACATGAGCAGCATACACTCGGCAAATAATCCAGTCTATCATGCTAGAACAAAGCACATTGAGGTGAATTATCACTATGTGCGGGAGAAGGTTTTACTAGGTTTTATTGATCTAGTTTATGTCAGCACAGAGGATCAGGTAGCTGACATATTCATGAAAGCATTGGGCACAGAGAAGCCGCGCAAGTTCAGAGACTTGCTTGGTGTGCAAGAATTGGGATTGAGCTCGAGGGGGAGTGTTGAGATATCGAGCTCCACTCGCGATATGCCAAGGTGACCGTTGTGCATTTATGTCACCGACTTGTTAGCTGGATATGCGGTTGGTACACCGCCCACGAATAATAGCTAGATGATAGCTATCCTTATCTACTCTAGTTTGTGGCTCACTTAGTACGCCACCTTAGTTAGTTGAGTTTGGTTTGAGACCCACATATAGGGTTCTTCTATTTCTTTGTACTAGAGTTCTTTTGGCTTTCACAACTAAGAAGAGGAAAACTGTTTTCAGCCTCCACCTTTGTGTGTATTCCCCCATTGTGTATGTGAAAAAGCTACAAGTGAGACTCCTTCCCTCTCTCCCACTATCTTCACACCTTCTCCCCGATCATCAGCACTCCCTTCCTCCCTATGTCAAATTGGAGTCCCTTCTCCCCTATCGCCGTCAGGAGGCCCTTCTGTCTCGCAAAGCCACCAGTGTACTCCAGTGCGGTCGTGAGTTCGTACTAGTTTGTCTCACAACAGGGCAGTAGGCATACTAGTAGGGAGAGCTCTTGGGGATGCATGGCATAGGCATAGTGCTTTGGGGAAGGTAATGGTGGGGGTAGGGATGCCTCAGATGACATAGATGTGCCATAGGGTGATGGTATGATCTTCTATGACATCACTCAGAGAGGAGGCATCTTGATGGATGCATGGGGGAAGGACATCATGGCCTTCATGTGCTCTATACAAAGAGATTACTTTATTCCATACAAAGAGCATCCAAAAAGCTTGGCTGATGAAACCATCAATGTTGTACACTATAGGTATCCCAATCCCCCCAATGTTGAGTTCATAGATAAATGGCCAAAGTTAAAGATCATTGTTATAGAATCTGTGTACCCAATTGGGTACATACATGTCTCCTTTACCAAAGCAGATGCACATCTCCTTGGTACCGTTCATGTACCTCATGATGCACTTAACTGCCTCCCAATGCCTCTTTCCTAAATCCTTCATATCAAAGGCCTCATGCAACTTGGCCTTTAATGCATCTAGCTCATAAGTATTCCTGATAGCATATCATCCACATATAGTGCCGGGATTGTCAAGCTATTATCCTTAGCCCTTTTAGTATAAAGGCAGTGATCAATTTCACTCCTTCTAAAACCCTGGGACCGAATGAAAGCATCAAACTTCTGATACCATTCTCTAGGCACTTTCTTGAGACCATAGAGACTCTTCTTCAGCTTACAAACTAAATGCTCTTTGCCCTTTTCTTCAAAGCCGTCCGGCTGCACCATGTAAATTTCCTCATGCAAATCCCCATGCAAGAAAGTTGTCTTGACATCCATCTGCATAAGCTCCATATCCTCTGCTGCCACTAGTCCAAGCATGCATCTAAGTGTGGTCATCTTCACAACCGGAGAGAATATCTCATCGAACTCCACACCCTTCTCTTACTTGAACCCTTTAGCAACCAAACGGGCCTTGTACCTAGGCACATCATCACCTGTGACCTTCATCTTGTAGACCCATTTACATGGCAATACTTTCTTTCCATGTGGCAAAGAAACCAAGTCCCAAGTCTTATTCTTCATAAGTGAACTCATCTCTGATTGCATAGCATACTCCCACTTGCATTGATCCTCGTGCATCATAGCCTCTCTGTACTAAGAAGGCTCCCCGCAATCGGTAAGCATCACATAGTCTACCCCTAGAACAAACCTATCAGGTAGTCTAGACACTCTAGATGATCTTCTCAAGGGCATTTCAGCTTGTTGTCTCGCCTGCATATCAGCCACATTTGGCTCATCATTTCCACCAATAGATGATCCATCATCTACCCTTGATTGTATACCTGTGGGAGTATTTGGGTACCATTTCTTGCACATTTGGTGCATGGATAGCTTGCTGTCTATCAACATATGCGGGTGGATGCACATCCTGGAAAGTGATTCTCCTCATTTCAACATCCCTGAGGGATGCCTTATGCATCTTCTTCTCATTAAAGACTACATCATGGCTGCATATGATCTTCTTTGCTTCTGGATCCCAGAGACGATAGCCCATCTCTCCACTTTCACCATAACCCAAAAAGATGCATTTCCTAGACTTAGGATCTAGCTTTTTTCAAAGCTCTTTTGGCACATGTGCATACGCCTCACACCCAAATATATGCAAATGAGAGTAAGAGGGCTTCTTGCCACTCTATGCCTCTTTAGGAATACCACCATCCAAACTCTTACTAGGTGATCTATTGATCACATGCACTGCAGTCTTCATTGCCTCAACCAAAAAACCACCAGAAAGACTTGCATTGGAAAGCATGCATTGCAAGCTTTCTTGAATGGTATGGTTCATATTTTCTGCAACTTGATTTTGCTCTGGAGTATCAGGGGATGTGAGCTCCCTCTTAATCCCACGTGTATCACAGAAATGCTGAAAGTCATGAGAGAGATACTCTCCACGATTGTCAGTCCATAGGCATTTAAGTGTTCTACCTGACTGATTCTCAACCAAGGCCAGCCATTTCTGAAATACCTGGAACACGTCACTCTTCTGAGCTATAGCATAAGCCCACACTTTTAGCGTAGAGGCAGTGATAAATTTCACTCCTTCTAAAACCCTAGGATCGAATGAAAGCATCAAACTTCTGATACCATTCTCTAGGTGCTTGCTTAAGACCATAGAGACTCTTCTTCAGCTTACAAACTAAATGCTCTTTGCCCTTTTCTTCAAAGCCTTCCGGCTGCACCATGTAAATTTCCTCATGCAAATCCCCATGCAAGAAAGTTGTCTTGACATCCATCTACATAAGCTCCATATCCTCTGTTGCCACTGGTCCAAGCATGCATCTAAGTGTGGTCATCTTCACAACCGGAGAGAATATCTCATCAAACTCCACACCCTTCTCTTGCTTGAACCCTTTAGCGACCAAATGGGCCTTGTACCTAGGCACATCATCACCTTTGACCTTCATCTTGTAGACCCATTTACATGGCAATGCTTTCTTTCCATGTGGCAAAGAAACCAAGTCCCAAGTCTTATTCTTCATAAGTGAACTCATCTCTGATTGCGTACCATACTCCCACTTGCATTGATCCTCGTGCATCATAGCCTCTTTGTAGCAAGAAGGCTCCCTGCAATCGCTAAGCATCACATAGTCTACCCCTGGAACAAACCTATCAGGCAGTCTAGACACTCTAGATGATCTTCTCAAGGGCATTTCAGCTTGCTGTCCTGCCTATATATCAGCCACATTTGGCTCATCATTTCCACCAATAGATGATCCATCATCTACCCTTGATTGTATACCTGTGGGAGTATTTGGGTACCATTTCTTGCACATTTGGTACATGGACAGCTTTTTGTCTATCAACATATGTGGGTGGATTCACATCCTGGAAAGTGATTCTCCTCATTTCAACATCCCTCAGGGGTGCCTTATGCATCTTCTTCTCATTGAAGACTACATCATGGTTGCATATGATCTTCTTTGCTTCTGGATCCCAGAGACGATAGCCCATCTCTCCACTTTCACCATAACCCAGAAAGATGTATTTCCTAGACTTAGGATCTAGCTTTTTTCGAAGCTCTTTTGGCACATGTGCATATGCCTCACACCCAAATATATGCAAAGGAGAGTAAGAGGGCTTCTTGCCACTCCATGCCTCTTCAGGAATACCACCATCCAAACTCTTACTAGGTGATCTATTGATCACATGCACTGCAGTCTTCATTGCCTCAGCCCAAAAACCACCAGAAAGACTTGCATTGGAAAGCATGCATTGCAAGCTTTCTTGAATGGTACGGTTCATATTTTCTGCAACTTGATTTTGCTCTGGAGTATGAGGGGATGTGAGCTCCCTCTTAATCCCACGTGTATCACAGAAATGCTGAAAGTCATGAGAGAAATACTCTCCACCATTGTCAGTCCGTAGGCATTTAAGTGTTCTACCTGGCTAATTCTCAACCAAGGCCAGCCATTTTTGAAATACCTGGAACACATCACTCTTCCAAGCTATAGCATAAGCCCACACTTTCCTAGTTGCATCATTAATGTATGTCACATAGTATTCAGCCCTCCCTAATGACTGTGTAGGCATGGGACCACATACGTCTGAATGCACCAAATCAAGCTTTTCAAATTCTTTCTTTCCCCTTCTTTTATGGGCTGATTTAGTCTGCTTCCCATATAGATAGTGCTCACAAAATTCAAAATTAGAGAAACTAAAATGCGGTACATAACCCAAATGGCATAAGAGTTTCATTCCATTCTGGCTTATGTGCCTCGACCTGCAATGCCACAAAGAAGTGCTTGGCTGCTCGGTTATTGCAACAACATGATCAAATACCTGTGATACATGTAAGGGATACAAAGTCCCACACTTGGCACCCCTGGCCAAAAGCATAGAGCCCTTCTGAATTTTCCAACTCTGAAAGCCAAAAGTGGTGTGGAAACTAACATCATCTAGCTGACCCACTGAAATAAGACTCTTGGTCAACTTAGGCACATGTCTCACATGTTTCAAAATAAATGCAGACCCATTTGCAAAAGAAAACTTTATGTCACCTACTCCCACTATGTCACATGCATAGTCATTTCCAAGAAGCACACAACTTGTCTTTCCACTGTCATAAGTGGAGAACCATTCCCTATGGGGAGTAACATGGAATGAAGCACCATAATCCAAAATCCAATCCTGGGAATATGCATCATCTAAAGTGGTAAGCAACTTTACAGATAAACTAGACATGAAGAGAACGTTATTGTCACTATCATGTGTGACTACATTGATCTCCTCGATCTTCACTTTTCCTTTGTCCTCCCTTGGACTCTCTTCCTTTTGATTTGCAGCCCAATTTGCATTCTTTTTCTTATCCTTTTGCTCTCTTTTCAGCTTGTAGCAATCCTTTTTCATATGGCCCTTCTTGCCACAGTGGTAACACTCAATGTTCCATGCCCTAGATTTGCTATGAGACTTCCCTCTCTCTTGGGACTTCCCCTTGAACTGTGATCTACCCCTTTGCACATTTAAGGCTGCATCCTGCTTGTTGCAGTCCATAGACTTTCGTCTAATCTCCTCGGCCAACAAGCTACCCACAACATCATCAAATTTTAGAACTCCACCAGGTGCAGAGTTACTGACAGCTGTATGGAAGGTATCCCATGAGGATGGAAATGAACATAAGAGAAATTTTGCCTTAGTCTCTGCATCAAAATTCATCTTTTGAGCCTAAAGCTGGCTGAAAATAATATTGAATTCATTCAAGTGAGAAGCAATGGAGACCCCTTCCTTCATCTGCAGCTCAAACAACCTCTTCATGAGGTAAACTTTATTAGAGGCAGTTTCCTTCTCATAAGTGGCGCACAGTTTCTTCCATAAATCTTCCGTAGTTTGCTCATTTACTACTGTGAAATAAATTGACTCTACAAGATGAAGTCTAATAGTAGACTTTGCTAATGCATCCAACTCATTACAATCATCCTCAGACATATTTACAGGCTTAGCTTTAATCCCTACCAAGGGTTTAATCTGCTTCTTTTGAATAAGCACATCGCTTATCTGTTCTTTCCACAAACAAAAGTTTGTCCCATCAAACTTTTTAATGTTGAAAAACTCCTTTTCAGACATGGAAGAGGATGCCATGATGCAAATAAAGAAAAATCCCAAATGCTAGTGCTTGAAAGAGAGAATCACACCAAATACCAGGTGCACCCAAATATGTATGCCACAATAGACTGAAATATCACCAAAACTCAAAGCTCAAAGCAATGCAGCTAACTCATGTGCATGTACTATGCATCCATATGAGCAAATCTGGCCCAAAAGAAAATGCCAATTGCAATGGCAATCCAAAATGCCAATAGGTGCCAAATGGCTCAAGCATAAACATCGTCCATGGGCATATACATCAATAATATCTCATCCAAGAGAGCATAACACTATCAATGCATCACCTGCAATGTGTCAAAGCCGTCCCTCAACATAATATAGCATCCATGTGCAAAGCATCCATAAAAATGGCATCCCACAAGGCAATTTGGGCCTATCAGCGCATCCAATAAGGATCACAATGCATCCAAATGGCCTATAAATCATCCACTGCAACCCAATGCACACCACAAATGAGCGCACATGGCTCAAACTATAACCAGAGTGATTTGCATAAGGTATGCTCAAGAAATCATGGTCCCACAAAAAAGACCGCTACTGAAAATAGAATTTGAGATGCCTCAAAACATGGATGCCATTGCATAATTGGACTTAGCAAGAAAATCTGCAAATATCTCTCTTCTGTCAAAACTCCAAAATCCCAACCGATGAGTGAGAAATGGGAGTCAACACTTATCCACTGCCATGTGGCATAAATCTAAGGTTTCAAAAAACCTTAGAATGAAAAATGCATAATAGAGAGATGAAATCAAATACATAGAGGTCTATAACTCTGAAAATACTCCATCGAATCATGCAAGAATTGACAGGTAGGGGTTTTTGGGCATCGGAAATGCAGTGAGATAGACGGTTTTGGAAACTGTGGTCTCAATCACTGGGTCCAACACACGGACTGAAAAACGTTTTTGAAATAGAGCTGTTTGTAAACTCCATTGGAGTGTGAATGATGAGCAACATAGAAGTTTTAGGACCTCCTGAGTCCACCAAAACTGATAGATCTACAAATGGTTACTCCAAACTTGAGTTCCAACACCCGGGTAGAAAAACGTAGAACTAACACATTGAGTTAGAATTCCAATGAAATGATCCCAGATTCAAGAATGAAGGTGTTTCCAAGCTCTTGAAGTGAAGTGGACACCAAAATAAAGCAATAGTTGCCTCTATAAGTCAATACGAAGTCTCTGTCATCGAACGGAACATGGAAAAGCTCAAAAAATGACTTTTTCTTTGAAGACACTTAATAGGCTCTCAAAACCACTTTGCAAAGCCAAAGTGACTTTTCCAAAGTTCCTCCAAGGTCTCTACACACTCAGATGCACGTCACGTCACCCACAAAGCTTCCCACAGAGCTTCTCCTTCCTCCCACAGAGCTGCTGAGCTTCCAAGCACTCACGCACGCTCAACTAGATCACCCGGGCTTTGATACCAATTGAGAGTGCTCTCAACAGAAGCAAGAACGGAAGAGGGAGAGAGAGAAACAGAGAGCCACACAAGTTTTGGTGGGTACAAAACACCCTAATCTTCTTTTTCATTCATTGATATATGTGTTTGAGTATTGTACATAACCGGGTAAAGGTACAGTGATGTTTAACCCTAATGTCTTTTACATGGATAAGGAGTTTCCTCTATGCGGCATAGACTTCTCTTGATGTGCACTAAGAGTTGATGATTGATTGTCCATCATTCCTCTTGCCGTTTGGTTATTGTATATTCATCCTTAACAAACTCAAAGGGTTCCAATAGAAGCTCATCACCTTCAATTTGTTCACGAAATGAGAGAATGTGGGATGACCTATGTCTCTTGTCACCCTAACAACACCTAATTCCTCCTTATTATCATAGTCAATCACTTGAATCCTAAAAAAAGATGCCATGATAGGAAATGAGAACCTTAATTATAACCTCCCCTCCACCTATATGTGCATGACCTACAAAATTTAGATTGCCAATTTGTGAATGACTGGTGAGTTTAAATTTAATCATTATAATAAAAATTTGTATGCATGACTCATGGGTTTGAGTTTAATGATAATAAACACAAACTCTTCCCAAATTAAAACACAATTCTAATACACAAATATAAAATTTTGAAAAAAAATAAAAATGCATTCTAAGACATTTTACACTTTATTAAATTCAAATACTATAAATACATATACTAGTATTCAAAATGCAAGAAGTTACAACACAAAGATAAAAATTTGAAAGTTTTTTTAAAATATATTTTATAATACTTTATTAAATTCAAATAGTATAGATGCATATACTAGTATTCAAAATGCATTGAAAGAGTAATATTATAGTTTATAAACATAATTGTCCAAGAGTAGCTTTATAATAAAATCGGATTCATCATCTCACCTACAGGCCGCAAACAGGCATGGGGTTGAGTGTTAAATCTTGCTAGTCAATTATTCATCTCGGCCAATGTCATTCTATTTTGTTTTTCCACATATAGTTAGTTGCATTGAAATAAATTTGCCGCAACTTGCCACTCCATGCTGACTATTTTATGTAATCCTCTTTGAAGTAGTATTCCTTACACTCCTTATAAAAATTAATAACCTCTTTAATCATGTATCCCATGGCAAACACATCTGATTCTTTACTGTAAGCATTGGTGTTCTCAGGGTCGATTATTTCTGGAGCTTGCCAAGGCAGAGTTGATTTTGTCTTATTGATGTACTCTTCTTGATCTTATAAGTTACATCATCCATATCTGAAGTACGCTTCACAAAATTAATAGCTTCTCTTGATTCACTGTATTGACGTAGCAATCCCTAGTCAATGCTGCCAACCCATGGACTATGATCCTTGGTAAAATCTAGCATGACATTGAAAGTGTGTAGATCACAGTGTATAATGCCTTCTTGGTGTACAGTTGCTAATGCATCAACCAATGCGTGTATGATGTCTGGGGTAGCTTCCACAAATGCCTTTAATCTCGTAAGCCCTACATCATTAACTCGGGTTCTCTCCTAGTGACTCCATTGCCTTTCAATCATAACACTTGTTTTTTGAAAGTCCCTTTCTCAAAGGGTAGCTGCATCAACATGTCTCCAATACTCCCTCCATTGAAGTATGGAAAAATTTTAGTCCAAGGTAAGCTTCTAGTAAATCCTATGCATCTAACAATTCTTGGATGTAATATTTGCATTCCATACTCTTTGTCAAATGATTTAAGGTATGAGATATGTTCCCTTTGTAATGCTTTGCCACATAAGTAATACTTTGAGGAAAGAAAGAGATGCCATTAAAAGTGACTTTAAAGCATACTCCAAATGATCCAGCACCAAGATTCTCACCCTCGTCTATCTAGCCTCATGGGGGATACCTAACACAATTGAACAATCACCATTCCTAAATGAATGTGCTCTGTGAGAAGCATCCCCACAACTACCCTCAATAGCTAGCCATGCCTCAGAAGTTGGATCACATGAATGTTTTGATTGCTCATATTGCACTCTTTGAAATAGTGAAATGTGAATCTATGTCTTTTGCCCTCTTGCTTCTACCCTTCTCCTCTTTCCACTTCAAATCCCAAAAACCTAATTTTTCCATGTCAACCTCTTTTGCACATTTCTTCGTATTTCCTATGATGCTATTGATCATGTGACGTACTCCACCTTCATTCATTTCACTCTTGGGTAGCATCTCCCATTGTGTTGGCTATGACCTCATTGTAGAAACACTCTGTCCATATTGCATTGCTAGTTATGTCAGTTATTTGCTCCTTGCTCATCTTACTTATCCCTATACAAAGATGCTGCCTAATGACTTTGATCCAATTTTTCCTTTGCTCTGCTTGCATCTTTTCACAAAAGGATTTCTAGCAAAACATGCATGAAAAAACCAAGTATTGAGAGAGAATCTAAAGTATATTCATATTTTAAATAATCAACGAACACAAAGTTAATTACAGTAAAGAACACAACGAACTCCATTCTTATAAAATTTGCATCATGCTTACATGGGCCTACCATTTGAGTGCGTGGAGAAGTGTGTGTTAGACACTAGATTATCAACATTGGAAGAGTATTTCAAACAATATCCAATGGATGATGACCCACAATTGATTAAAGATAAGATTCAACTTGGAATCCTTATACATAAGTAGCTTTCAAAGACCCCATGGATAGGCATGAATCAAAGACACAAATATCATAAACTCTAGCATTGTTACCTTGGATGTATGAGCATGAATCGAGGAGACATTGAGCATTCATTCCATGCATTTGGAGGTGGCTCTAGCATGCAAAATGCTTTCTAATAATGGACGTTTTTTCCTATAGCTTAGAGTGATGATTGATGCTATCCACAAAGTGAAGAACCTCATCATATATTTTCTCAAAATATCCCCGTCAAAACATTTATTTTTATTTGTTCTCCTTGGAACCACACAACCATCAGGCATGGCCACATAATCCATCATTTTTTCCTCCCATCCATCAATTTCTTCCATGGTCGCTCTCCACATATTTGTATATTTATTGGGAAGTTTACAACCTCTACACACTAGCATTTATGCAATGGTCCCCTACATTCTACACAAAATATTTCCAAAGAGGACAATGGTGTGGGTACAGGTAAAAGAGGAATAGTGAAGAGTGAAATGGAAGCAAGGCAAGTAATGAATCAAGGGAGATGAAATCCTCTAGAAAGAAGGAATGCATGGTTTCACTAGCTTGATGGGGGTATAAATTTGAACTTGACAATGCCCCTAAAGAGTGCAAAGCAAGGCGTTCTTTTTCATGTGGAAGAAGCTGTATACCTTTGAGTTATGATTGCTTACTAGCGATAAGAATCCTTACAATCTGCTCACAATTTGGGCCTTCAAAATTAATGCCAGGCCTTTATTGAGGATGGAAACTTGGTAGAAGAATACCAACATGCAAATCCAAATCTCAATGCTACTTATAACCAAGGTGGTGATAGCTGAAGGAGTCTAACTAAGCTATTAATTTACCAATTGCAACAACGCACGGGTTTCCCATTAGTCTATTAATTATACTAGATCACAAGTATTTAAAACTAAACAACACAAACAACCATTTCATAGGCAAGCTACAATGACACGAACATCGAATCAAATGACTAAGTGTCAAAGCTTGGACAATTACATTTAATAATATTAAGTACAACAACACCAAAAGTTGAATAAATGACCAAGTGTTGAAGCTGAAACTATCATACAACACTGATTACCTACAATGACACTGAAAGCCAAATAAATGACCATGTGTCGAAGTTTAAACATTTGTTTTATGAAATAAGCTACGACCATTGAAAGCCGAATAAATGACTTAGTGTCGAAGCCTACTTATTTCATAAATTCTATATCTAAGGAACAACACCAAAAGTCAAATAAACGACAAAGCGTTGAATCCTATTACTCTTCTAAGGTTGACAAAGGATATGACCAAGTGTCAAGCTAGTTTCAAAATAATGAGGAGGAGTCCTTGTAACGACATCAAAGGTCAAATATTACAACCAGCTTTGTCCGCCTCTATGAAGGCACATGTGCATAGGCCAAACACCCAAAAGTATGCATATGAGAAATGGTTGGCTTGTGTCCTTTCCAAGCCTCATAGGGTGTGATTGTTTTCAATGCTTTGGTGGGGCTCTTGTTGAACACATAATTGGCACACATCACTGCATCCTACCAAAACATATTGGGCAAATTCTTTCCCTTAAGCATACACCTAGCCATTTCCATAATGGTCCTATTCTTTCTCTTAGCAACTCCATTCTGCTGAGGATTGTAAGGCACTGTACACTCATGATGAATACCTCGGGCTACCATGTAATCATTAAATTCCTTTGACATATATTCACCACCTCTGTCTGATCTCATGTGAGCAATCTTCAAGCCTGAATCATTTTCAACCAAGGCAATGAAAGGCTTGAAGCAGGTAAACACCTCTGACTTGGACTTTAATGCAAAGATCCAATTGTACCTGGTAAAGTCATCAATGAATGTCACAAAATAATAGAAGCTTCCAACTGAAGTAGCCCGCATGGGACCACACACATCACTATGAACAAGAACAACTTGCGTGATGCCCCAACTCTACCATCTTTAGGTATGACATAGCGGTGCATCTTGCCAAGCAAGCAAGCTTCACAGACATGCTTATGAGGCATCTGCATCTGTGGCATATCCTCAACCATTGTAGGCAACCTTACCAAGGCATTAAAGTTGAGATGCCCAAACCTCTCATGCCACAAATAAGTGTCAGGCAAAACATATGCATCAACTGCATGAGCATTATGAGCTAAACTGTCACTGCATCTATCATATGCATCCAGGCTGTACAATCCCCCTTGAAGAGTACCAGTCAATACAATAGCATCGGCATGACTCAAGTCATAGACTGCACACCTATGCCCATCAAAGACAATCCAAAATCCACATGTAGCTATGGCTGAAATAGAAATCATATTTTTTCGTATGCCTGGCACATACAAGGCATTCTCCAGAGTGACAACATTGCCTACAACTGATGTAACAGCCACCTGCCCAATGCCCTTAACCACATATGATGCATTGTTGGCACATCTCATGGAGCCCCCCTTTGGGGCATCAGCAAGAGAAGTAAACAAAGTTTTATAGGAGGTAATGTGCTTAGAAGCACCACTGTCAGAGAACCATGTAGAAGCTAAATTTGCCATACAAGCATCTGAACCTGTATCGTGCACTGAAGGATTGTAATGACATTGGACAATGAAGCCCCAAGACTGCTCTCTGGCAAAATTAGCATGCTCATGTATGTTTGCATTAGTGCCAGAGGTAGTAGTTGTGATTGAAAGTCCAGCTCTGTTAGATATCAATTCTCCACTCTCGTGTAACTACGCGAGAACCATGTAACTCTACTTGTAAGCCCCCCATATGAGGAAAAGGCATTTGAGTAGCTCGGTTATCCGGTAGGTCCTGGTTTGGACACCAGATGGGGGCCATGTGTGGCCTGATGGCTGGACAACTTCAGATAGAGTTGGCACACTGCCAACTAGGCTACATGCAACTACGGGAAGGCATCCCATGATTGACTACACTAAGGGTAGATGGAGCATTTCCCGAGGCAACCCACTGTCGGGATACGGGGCCCGTTTGAATCCCCAGATGATCTCAGATGGCTCTGGGTCCCGAACAATAACCATAGGTTAGTTACTCTATTCTGTGCCATGGTTCTAACATGTGGTCAGTGGCCTATTTCAAGACTGACCTCTAGCCAGCCATTTTGGGCCGACTGGGTCGGTCTCCCAATTGGGTCTAACCGACTATGACTGGTAGCTATATAAGAGCAAGCCTGTGAAGCCCATTATCATCACTCGCTATAGCAACCCTGATTCCTTAGAATCCAACCTACATCCTCTACTGTTTTCAGCATGCCATTGAAGCTTCTCACACAGGAGCGCATGGCTGGGAGGCAGTGCCATCTATTGTATCAGTTTTACAGTAATCAAATATTTTATTCTCCATACTATCTGCTTTTTGTAAGAAAATAATACAACGTTTGTGCTCAACAGATAACAGGATCTCGTACGCAAGAGAGGAAACGAGATAGTATGGAGAATCAAAAATTTGATTACTATAGAACTGCTATAATAGATGATGCTGCCTCCCAACCGTGCGCTCTTATGAAAGAAGCTTCGATGGCGTGCTAGAAAAGGTAGAAGACGGAGGCTAGATGCTAAGGAATCAGGGTTGCTGTAGCCAATGATGAAATGGGCTTCACAGGCTTGCTCTTATATAGCCACCAGCCATAGTCAGTTAGGCTCAATTGGGTGACCAACCTAGTCCCCCCAAAACAGTCGACTGGGGGTCGGTCCCGAAATAGGCCACCGACCATACAATAGAACTAGTGCACAAAACAGAGCAACTCTCCTATGTTCGTCCCAGAGCCATCCGGGATCATCTGAGGCTCCAAACGGGCCCTGCAACCCAAGAGTGGGCTGCCCTAGGAAATGCTCCATCTACCCTCAGTGCAGTCAGTCAAGGGATGCCTTCCCGCACTTGCATGTAGCCTAGTTGGTGGTGTGCCAACTCTATGTGAAGCCATCCAGCCATCAGGCCACACATGGCCCCCATCTGGTGTCCAAACCAGGACCTACTAGATAACCAAGCTACTCAAATGCCTTCTCCTCATATGGGGGCTTACAAGTAGAGTTAGTTGGTTCTTGGGTAGTTACACGAGAGTGGAGCATTGATATCTAACACCCCCCCTCAATGTCCACCTGCATGTGAACTTACTTTTTCGGCCCAATGCCAAGTCGATCAAGATGCCTCTCCAGTAAGTCTCTTCCAAGAGCCTTTGTGAAGATGCCCGCAACATTCTCTGTAGTCGGATAGTACACCAAGTCGACCTCTCCATCCATGATGAGCTCACGTACAAAGTGATATTGAATCTCAATGTGTTTTATGCGAGCGTGGAACACCGGGTTCTTTGTAATTGCCATGCAACTCTGATTGTCACATGATAATTGCGTGGGCTTGTTCTGCACTGCACCCATGTCCCCCAAAATCCTCCTCAACCACACTGCCTTGCAAGAAGCAAAGCATGCAGATTTGTACTCGGCCTCGGTAGAAGAAAGAGCAACTGTGGGTTGCTTCTTGTTAACCCATGACACAACTCTAGATCCAAATGAGAAACAGTACCCTATCATTGATCTCCTACTGTCCACGTCTCCTGCCCGATTTGAGTCACAGAATCCAGTCAAGATGTTGCCCTTGGTATAGGTGGTGCCATAATCAAGTGTACCTTTGATGTATTTCAACACCCGCATCCCTGCCCTCCAATGGTTCTCTCGGGGCTTCTTGGAAAACCTACTTAGTACACCAGTTGCAAAACTGATGCCCGACCGTGTGTTGCATAGGTAAATCAAGCTGCCCACAAGCCTTCTATACTTTGCTTCATCCACCAGTGGTGATGAATCCTCGTTTGAGAGCTTCGCATCAACCTCCATAGGGGTACCAACTGTCTTGCACTCAGCCATGCCAAATGCCTTCAGTATCTCTCTAGCATACTTTAGCTATGAAATGAAGATCTGTTTTGGCTCCTACCAAACTTCAATCCCCAAACAGAAATGCATTAGTCCGAGATCTGTCATTTCAAACTCTCTTCCTAGCAAATGCTTCGTCTGCGAGATCTTCTCTTCATGGTTCCCTGTTATGACAAGGTCATCCACATAAAGGACGATGATCATACACCTGCCTCCTTCTCTGAAGATATACAAATTTGCATCAGATGGGCTCCTCTTGAACCCATTTTGTAGAAAGTAGGCATCAATTCACTGGTACCACACTCATGGGGCCTGCTTTATCCCGTAAAGTGTCTTCTTCAGTTTGCAGGCTTTACCTTCTAAACCGAGGATATCGAAACCTGGTGGTTGTTCCACGTATACCTCCTCCTTGAGATCTCCATTCAGAAAGGCAGATTTCACATCCATCTGAAACACGGGCCAACTTCCCTGGGCAGCTAACGCCAAAACACTACAAATTGTGGTTAGTCGAGTTGTGGGAGCAAAAGTATCTTGATAATCAAAACCATGTACATGTTCAAATCCTTTTGCCATGAGCCAAGCCTTGTACTTATCCAACGTGCCACCGGACTTGTACTTGGTCTTGTACACCCACTTGGTTCCGATTACCTTGCATTTTGGTGGTCAATCCACAAGGTCCCAAGTGTTGTTCTTCATTATGGAGCCATACTCTGACTGCATAGCCTCCATCCACCTATCATCACCCTGTGCCTCTTCAAGACACTTGGGTTCATCAGCACGGATCACTTCTATCATCAAAGCATAGTTGACCAAGTGTTCCTGCACCCTTCTTTGCTCCTCTAATCTCTTGGATCGGTAGTGTTCGGATGGTTCCCCCTCAATGGTTGGAGGTTCTCTGCCATCCAAAAGCTGCTTTACCCACTTCAAGAATGGCCATTGCCGTTGTGGTTTTGTAGGCTCTTCTTCATCTTCTTTGTCTTGAATCCTCCCAAGCACCATTGGGGGAGTTCAGTCTGCTACTAGTGGTAGTACTGGATGGATATCCTGGTCCTAGTTGTCTGGGAAGGAAGCATCATCCTCCAATTGATGCGGTTGTTCTTTTTTTTTTTTTTTAAAGAAGGGCTAATTATATTACTTCGAGAGAAGGCATACAAGAGAGACTCAACAGCAATGTTGGAGCACAGGGATAACTCCCACCTGCGAAACTACAAGCCACCCAGGGCCAAGCAAAAAACTGTTGCAAAATGCTGTCAAAACAAAAAACCTAGTCTGGGTCTTCTGAAAACCAGTAAACCGCGAAACCAAAAAAGCTACGGATCCCTGATGAAGTGAATCCTGGAGGTACTAGAAAGTCTTCGAGACAGTGAATCATCAACTGATATGACTCCTCTGAGTCAACATCCAACAATCGAGGCCGACCAATAATCCCTGATGAAGTGAATCCTGGAGATACTCGTAATCCAAGCATGTATGGATCCCTCCTCCGCTGAGCTCCCATCCATCATGCCCGCCCGAGGGTGCCAATAGGAAGAGACCTGCCAGCATGAGCAACCACCACCTGGCGGGGGGCGAGTCCGCACTCCAGTAGCCCGCTCCATGCACCTGCAGGCCTCAACCCACATGGGGAGCCTCCTGGTACGACAAGAAGAAGTAGAGCCAAAGGAGAAGGGATCCCTGAGGAAGGAGTCGAGGCTGCCGCCCTGTGGAAAAAGAGTCTTCGAGAAAGGCTCTGAGTCTTGAGAAGCTTGGAGACCCAAGCAAAAAAGGGTCCCTCCTCCGCTGAGCTCCCCTCCATCGAGCCCGCCTGAGGGCACCAACAAGAAAAGACCCGCCTGCATGAGCAACCACCGCCTGGCGGGGGGCGAGTCCGCACTCCAGTAGCCCGCTCCACGCATCTGCAGGCCTCAACCCAGTTGGGGTGCCTCCTGGTACAACAAGAAAGAGTAGAGCCCCAAGAGAAGGGATCAAGTCCAGCAACCCTGCGGATAGAGCCAAGAGCCACCGCCCTGTGGGAAGGTCTTCGAGACAGTGAACCATCAACTGATATGACTCCTCTGAGTCAACATCCAGCAATCGAGGCCGACCATGACCAAGGTGCCAACCACGATCAAGAACCCCTGCTAGGAGGAAAGCAGTGAAGCCACGTCGAGGTAGCAAGGTTCCACGAGTCGGTGTAGCTCCGAGATCGGAAGCACCAGGATCCCTGTTGTGGAGCTTGACCATCAAGAAGAGCTCTTGACAACCATGGGAGTAGGCATCTCGCATCTCTATCTCCTTGAGCTCGAGGTAGTACCAAACCTTTCCTCAACAAAAGGTCCCGAGCACACACGACGCTTCTTGAAAGATGTTCCTGTTGCTGCGATGAAGGTGCAGGTGATGCAAGCCGCTGGGGTGGAGGAGCAGGCTACAGCCAACAATGCTCCCCTCCGAGGAGATGCAATGCCCCAAGCCACGGGTGGCACGAGAAAGCAACTTGCACCTACAAGCCCTACGCGAACGAAGCATGCCCCAACAAGAGGGCAAAGGGTGCAGACCACCCAACCCGCCACTGGCTAGCTCTGCCGCTAGAGGTGAACCCACCATCACACGATCGAGGCTGCTCAAGCGAGGTCTACGGAGGCCCAGGCGAGGGAGGTTCCGCTGAACTCCAGCCGTTGCTGCCATCAGATCGAAGAGGGGTGCGAGGTGAGGTGGAGGAGGAAGAGGGAGGGGAAGTGGAGGAAGACGGGGGGGGAGGGGGGTGAAGCGGCGCGCAGGCAGCGAGGGGCCATGGGTGACGGGGCTGCAGCAGTAGGGAGGCGGGAAGGTCACGATGCGGTTTTTGCAGAGGAGGAAATCTCGGTTTAGGACAAAAAAATTGATGCGGTTGTTCTAAGAAGACCACATTGCGACTTACAATCAACTTCTTGGTAACAAGGTTATAGAGATCATAACCCTTCACCTCTTCACTGTAGCCCAAGAAAATACACTTCCGGCTCTTCGGTTCCCATTAGGTCCTAGTAGCATTAGGGACATGCACAAAACAGTCACATCCAGAAACTCTGAAATGTGTAGCTGAAGCTTTCTTACCAGAAAAGGCTTGCAGTGGAGTCATCTCGTTCACAGCCTTCATGTAGCTATGATTTAGGATGTAAACTACAGTGTTACATGCTTCAGCCCAGAAAGTATTTGGCAAATCTTTCCCTTTCATCATACTCTGGCCCATTTCGCAGATGACGTGCATCTTATGTTCTGCTACTCCATTTTGGTGTGATGTATATGGCAGGGGTTTTTGCCTCTTGATTCTGTGACTTTTGCAATAACTTTTGAATTCAGTTGATGTGAACTCTCCACCTTTGTCTGATCTCAACTTCTTCACCTTCCTCCCCATTTCTTTCTCGACCATTACATGCCATTCCTTGAACCTACTAAATGCCTCGTCTTTAGTCTTCAGGAAGTATATCCATATCCTTCTACTGTAGTCGTCGATCAGCATCATGAAGTAGTAGGAACCACCCAAAGCTTATGTCTCCATCTTTCCACAGAGGTCCGTGTGAATGAGCTCTAAAGGAGCCTTTGCCCTGTTGGTCTCTTTAGGAAAGGGATGCCGATGCTACTTGCCCATCATGCAAGCTTCACATACATCAGGCAAATCTGAAATTTCTAGTAGGTCTGCAATCATTCAACTTTTATGCATCTCCTTCAAAGAAGTAAGGTTTAGATGACCAAACCTCTCATGCCACAGCTTAGTGTTCTTCACATCTACTCGAGCACTGAAAGCTGAGAGTTCGTAAATGTTGTTGCGCCATGTACCTTTACCAATGACCTTCCCTTGAAGATCCAGAATCTGTGCACCATTCTTATTGAATTGAACTTTGAGGTCTCGATCCGTGATCGCAAAAATGGACAAGAAGTTCCTCTTGATATCTGGCACATAAAGAACATCAGACAACTGTTTTACAACTCCATCTGACTTGAGAGCAATCGTACCTTTTCCTTTTCCTAGACATTTTGCATCATTGCCGATTGCTACCAGGATGTCATTCCCTACCAGCTGTAGAGAGGTATACCAATCCTTCCAACTAGTCATGTGGCACGATGCACCACTATCAATGATCCACGGTTCATCCGCAGGTACATGAACTGGCTCCGTGTAAATCTCCTCAATTGCGATGAACAGATCTACTGGTACTGCCTGCGCACTATTGCTGGACTCTTTCTTTACTCCGTTCTTCTCATCTGCAATCTTCTTTTGGCACTCATTCTGCTTGTACCCTGCCTTGTTGCAATAGAAGCACTTGATCTTCTTCTTTCTCTTTTTATCATCAGAAGAAGATGGGCTACCAGAGTCCTTACCCTTACCTTTCTTTGATCTGGTCTAGAAAGCCGAATCTTCTACAGTCCTCGTCTTTTGATGCATCTCCTCTAGAAGCATCGCTATGAAATCCTCAAAGTTGAGGGGCAGATTTTTGTTCTACATATTTAGCACCATAACAAGACCATCGTACTTTGGTGGGAGAATCCATATGCACCTTCGTGCTAGATTCTCACTGGTGATGGTGATGCCAATCGCAGTCATCTGATCGTGCAGATTCTTCACCCTGGTGATGAACTTCTCTACTGCTTCAGACTCAGACAACTTCTCGTTCACGAGTTGAGCCTCCAGATTCTGAATCCGCGTCTGATTTGTGGTCTCGTACTGATTTTTCAAGACCGTCCATGCCTCCTCCGCTATGGTAACATGTTGAATTAATGCCATGATGGAATCATTAACACTGCAGACAATAGAAGACAGTGCGTCTGCATTTCTTCTTGTCCATGCGAGAATCTCATCCGTAGTTGGTACTATCTGTTGTCCTGCATTGGCTGGATCCGGTCTCGCAACCGGCCTCACATCCACCCTAGTAGTAGTGTCCCAAAGCTAGTATGCGCTTAGGATGGTCTTCATCTTGAACTTCCAGAGTGGATAGTTAGAGCCATCCAACTTTTCGCTTTTGCCGAATGGTGGGATTCATAGTCTTGCGGGCTGGGCCATCTCTCACAATCTACTCACAAGCAGAAAACACACTACCAAATCTTCTTGCTAGAGTCCAAGCTCTAATACCATGTAAGAAAATAATAATACATCTGTGCTCAACAGATAATAGGATCTCATATGCAAGAGAGAAAACAAGATAGTATGGAGAATCAAAAATTTGATTACTATAGAACTGATACAATAGATGGTGCTGCCTCCCAACTGTGCGCTCCTGTGAAGGAAGCTTTGATGGCATGCTGGAAACAGTAGAAGACGGAGGCTGGATGCTAAGGAATTAGGGTTGCTGTAGCCAGTGATGAAATGGGCTTCATGGGCTTGCTCTTATATAGCCACCAGTCGTAGTCGGTTAGGCTCAATTGGGTGACCGACCTAGTCCCCCCAAAACAGTCAACTGGGGGTCGGTCTCGAAATAGGCCACCGACCATACGATAGAATCGATGCGCAAAACAGAGCAACTAACCTATGGTTGCCATTTGGCCTAGAGCCATCTGGGATCATCTAAGGCTCCAAACGGGCCCCGCAACCCAAGAATGGACTGCCTTGAGAAATGCTCTGTCTACCCTCAGTGCAGTCAGTCAAGGGATGCCTTCCCGCACTTGCATGTAGCCTAGTAGGCAGTGTGCCAACTCTATCTGAAGCTGTCTAGCCATCAGGCCACACATGGCCCCCATTTGGTGTCCAAACTAGGACCTACCAGATAACCAAGCTACTCAAATGCCTTCTCCTAATATGGGGGGCTTACAAGTAGAGTTAGCTGGTTCCTGCGTAGTTACACGAGAGTGGAGCATTGATATCTAACACTTTTCTCTCTTGCATATGAGATCATGTTATCTGTTGAGCACATATGTTCTATTGTTTTCTTACATGGTATCAGAGCTTGGGCTCTAGCAAGAAGATTTGGTAGTGTGTTTCTGTTTGTGAGCAGATTGTGAGAGATGGCCCAGCCCGCAAGACTAAAAATCCCACTGTTCGGCGAATGCGAAAAGTTGGATGGCACTAACTATCCACTCTAAAAGTTCAAGATGAAGACCATCCTAAGCGCATACGAGCTTTGGGATACTGCTATTGGGGTGGACATGAAGCTGGTTGCGAGACCGAATCTAGCCAATGCAGGACAACAGACAGTACCAACTACAGATGAGATTCTCACGTGGACAAGAAGAAATGCAGATGCATTGTGTTCTATTGTCTACAGTGTAAGTGATCCTATCATGGCATTAATTCAACATGTCACCACAGCAGAGGAGGCATGGAGGGTCTTGAAAAATCAATACGAGACCACGAATCAGATGCGGATTCAGAATTTAGAGACTCAACTCGCGAACGAGAAACTGTCTGAGTCTGAAATGACAGAGAAGTTCATCACCAGGGTGAAGAATCTGCACGATTAGATGACTGCGATTGGCATCACCATCACTAGCAAGAATCTAGCACAAAGGTGCATACGGATTCTCCCACCAAAGTATGATGGTCTTGTTATGGCACTGAATACACAGAACAGAAATCTGCCCCTCAACTTTGAGGATTTTAGCGTAATGCTTCTGGAGGAGGAGATGCGTCAAAAGATGAGGACTGCGACTTTCTCGGCTAGAGTAAAGAAAGATAAGGGTAAGAACTTTGGTAACCCATCTTCTTCTAATGATAAAAAGAGAAAGAAGAAGATCAATTGCTTCTATTGCAACAAGGTAGGGCACAAGCAGAATGAGTGCCGAAAGAAGATTGCAGATGAGAAGAACGGAGTAAAGAAAGAGTCCAGCAACAATGCGCAGGTAGTACCAGTAGAGCTGTTCATAGCAATTGAGGAGATTTACATGGAGGTAGTTCATGTACCTACAGATGAACCTTAGATTATTGATAGTGGTGCATCGCGCCACATGACCAGTCATAAGGATTGGTATACCTCTCTACATCCAGTAGGGAACGACATCCTGGTAGCAGTCAGAAATGATGCAAAATGTCCAGCAAAAGGAAAAGGTATGATTGCTCTCAAGTCAGATGGAGTTGTAAAGTAGTTGTCCGATGTTCTTTATGTGCCAGATATCAAGAGGAACTTGTTGTCCATTTCTGCGATCATGAATCGGGACCTCAAAGTTCACTTCGATAAGAATGGCATATAGATTTTGGATGCGCAACAACATCTATGAACTCTCAGCTTTCAGTGCTTGAGCCAATGTGAGCAACACTAAGCTGTGGCATGAGAGGTTTGGTCATCTAAACCTTAGTTCTTTAAAGGAGATGCATAAAAGTGGAATGATTGTAGACCTACCAGAAATTATAGATCTGCCCAATGTATGTGAAGCTTGCATGATGGGCAAGCAGCATCGGCAACCCTTTCCTAAAGAGGCCAGCAGGGCAAAGGCTCCTCTAGAGCTCTTTCACACGGACCTCTATAGAAAGATGGATATGGAAGCTTTGGGTGGTTCCTACTACTTCATGATGCTGATCAACAACTACAATAGAAGGATATGGATATACTTCCTAAAGACTAAAGATGAGGCTTTTAGGAAGTTCAAAGAATGGCATGTAATGGTCGAGAAAGAAATGGGGAGGAAGGTGAAGAAGTTGAGATCAAATAGAGGTGGAGAGTTAACATCAAGTGAATTCGAAAGTTACTGCAAAAGTCACGGGATCAAGAGGCAGAAACCCCCGCCACATACACCACAGCAAAATGGAGTAGCAGAGCGCAAGATGCACGTCATCTACGAAATGGGCAGGAGTATGATGAAAGGGAAAGATTTGCCAAAGACTTTCTGGGCTGAAGCATGTAACACGGAAGTTTACATTCTGAATCATAGCTACACGAAGGTTGTGAATGGGATGACTCCACTGCAGGCCTTTTCTGGTAAGAAACCTTTAGCTACACATTTCAGAGTTTTTGGATGTGACTATTTTATGCATGTCCCCAATGCTAACAGGACTAAATGGGAACCGAAGAGCTGGAAGTGTATTTTCTTGGGCTACAATGAAGAGGCAAAGGGTTATCATATCTATAATCCTATTACCAATAAGGTAATAGTAAGTCGTGATGTGGTCTTCTCAGAACAGCCACATCAATTGGAGGATGCTTCCTTCCTAGACAACCAGGACCAGGATATCCATCCAATACAACCACCAACAACAGACTGAACTCCCCCAATGGTGCTTGGGAGGATTCAAGATAAAGAAGAGGAAGGTTAGCCACCAAGGCCCTACCTACTAAGGAGAGTCTGGCCAAGCTCCAATATAGAAGCTTGCGCTGCACACTCTCTGAAACTAGGGCTATGTGCATCTCTGTTGAAATGTCTAGGCTCTATACCCACCGTCTACCCCAGCAGGATCCACCGAATCCAAGGGCTGCCCATAGTCACGAATCTCTTGGACCTCCTTTGTTACGGTGAGGAGGCTGATGGATTTGATGATTGGTCCAGTTGGTCTTGGCTCCAGAAGTCACGCAGTATAAATCCAAGCGTCCCCTAATCGCTTTGAGGCTCCCTGTTTGAACCCTCACATAAAGGGCCATGTATATGCAAACTCCAAATTGAAGAGCTCATCCTCTTGTCGAATTGGGAGCCTCATCTTGGTGAGGCCAACAGTCTAAGAGCGCAAAAAGTAACCCGGCGCCTTAGCTACGAAGAGGAAAAGAAAGGGGGCAAGGGGACAACCCTATTGAACCGAGCGAGAGAGAGAAAAGGCCTTGCTTGTATGGCCACCATAAGCATCTAACTAGAGCTTCTTGCATATAAGGCCGAGACCCCTCTGGTCTATCTGTCTGAGGAGCCTAGTCTCTGCATAGTGCCCTCTAAAAAGGACCACTCCACCTATCATAAGCCTCCTCAAAATCCAAGTGAAGGATAGCAAGAGGTTGAGACTCCTTCTTGTCCCAATCCAATGCCTCTCAAAAGGCAAAGATATTGTGCGGGATACTACGCTCTTGGCTGGAGCAAATGAGGGTGGACAAGGAATACCACTACTGTGCAGACAGAGTGCTGGAGACAATCCCCCACTGTCTATGGGGATGCTCAACAGCAAAGAGGATCTAGTCAGGGGCTCTCAGGATTGTGCCAGGACGCAGCAGATGCAGCGGGACTCTACCTGGGGCATGGTCATGTCGCTCACAGAGGGGGGCCATGCATTCTCCATTGATCCAGCCTCTCCAACCTATCGAATTCAGAGTCAGAATGTGGTTAGGATCGAGGCATATGAACTATTGTCTCCTTCCTGCCATGCTTCTGCAAATGATAGTGTATGGGAGATGGTGTCCAGCATTACTGCTTGGAACACAGGTTACATGTAGTGGTTTGGTGATGGGAGGCCATCAAGTCTCCCCAGCAGCCACTCTTGCCACCATCTGGCAGGATATTATTTACAGATTGCACGCCATTTGGGACCGCGAGACGTCGGGTTCTAGAGTGATCACCAAAAAGCGGGAGCGGTTCTACAAGGCTTGACCCACAGGCATTTTTTATGCCTCATCGCAAGAGACATTCGCTGGATGTATAGTCTGCCACCTTGGTTGTTAGCCCCTATTCCAGAGATTTCCAAGGCAATGAGCTGGGTTCTCTAGAAACATGTTGGTTTCTTTCTAACGACCAAGTTTTGTTTTGCTGTATTTTCCCACGACCAGCACCTTTCGGTTAGCTGATTTGTATGGTTGCTTTTTCAAGCATTAATAGAAGTTCCTTTTTCTTAGAGAAAAAAGAAAGAAATGAATATAGTTCTGGTCAATGTAACTGACTGACCCAGTCGGTATTGCAGCAGACCCAGTCAGCTATTCTAGGGGAGTTTCCAGCCCATATAAAGCCAGCTGCCTATGAGTGACTTCTAGCACCACATGAGATCAAGAAAGAGAGGGTTCAGCAAGCTGAAATAGATCCGCCATGAGGTGAACTTCCACCTTTGACAAGACTAATATACACAACCTAACTAGTTTGTTGCTTGATACAACTCCCATAAAGATACATGTTATGAAAACTTTATAATTATTTCTACTAAATGAAATGCAAGCATGACCACTTGTGAAGTTCATTAGTTACTTTGGCATAGTAGAGAGAGAATGAGAAGTGCTTGAGAAGGTGAACATAGAAGTCATTCACGGAAGACAACAATGGCTTGAGGATGATTTCCTCAAAGAGTGCTTCTTAAGAAATTGATGGGCTAGGGGTTAAGGATGATAATTCTAAAACATTAAGCATCTAGATCAAGTAGATTAAGGACATAATTCAAGTGCACCTTTATTCAAAAGGAGTTACTCTCATAGGCGCACCATGGGCACCACCCACACATCATGGATGGGCAAGATTGCCCGCCCCATCCAACCCATGGTACAGATGCATTCAATGCACCATAGAGGGATTTAGGCAGCTCTAGTGTGAAAATAGCATAAGCATTCAAGGTGCCAAGTTAAGGGCACTTCAGCCTATAGAGGGGCACGTCTGAGCTAAGGTCAAAGCCACAGAGAGAGAGAGAGAGAGAGAGAGAGAGACAGAGACAGAGAGACAGAGCGCAACGAAATGTACAGGAGAATATTGTATTGGGTGGTAAGTTTACCTCTTGAGTCAAGGCAGCAAGGACGGCGAGATATACAAAAAGAAAAATTTTACATTACTTGGACCTTGATCAAGAAAAACATACTCTAACATAAAAATTTGTAACTTAACCAACCTAGCATAACCAAACTAATGTGAATAAACTCACATAACGAGCTAGGTTTCATAAAGTGATATCGATCAACTTTACCACATATATGAATAAATGGAAGTAAAATAGTGTATGGTTTCAAATGAATACCACGTTCACACACACACACACACACACACACACACACACACATACACACACACACACACACACACACACACACACACACACACAGTCTATGGTCTCAAGTTCTGGCATTGCAATGGGAGAATGGCACTACTGCCATCCTCCAATCTCCCCATTTTACAAAGCTAAATTTTTTTAAATTTGCTCCACTTCCATTCTCCCATTGCAATGTCCCAATTCAAAACTTTGGCTTTGCAAAGGGGGAATGGCATCAGTGCCATTCTCCCATTGTGATTTCCTGATTCAAATCTTGGCTGTGCAAAGGGGAAATGGCACTAGTGCCATTCTCCCAGATTCAAAGTTTTGGCTTCACAGAGTCAAAATGGCACATGTGATTTTGATGATCTCAGTGTCACTATGTAGGTGCCAGCATGAGATTGGCATCACTGCCATTCTCCGCTAGTGATAATCTAGACAAACTAAACCTATAGATTGACATTCCACTAATTTTATTGGCTACAATAGGATAATGGCAAAGTGCAAATGCACATGTGAGTTTAGGATTCCTTGTGCATGTTTTCAGTTCATGGTATGAGATTGGCACCACTGCCATTCTCCACAGAGATTGACACAAATCCATATGAACTCTACAGAGCAGAGACTATGATCATAGGAGAGTGGTGTTCGATTCCATTCCACATGTGAGTTTGATGATCTCAGTGTCATTATGTAGTTGCCAGCATGAGATTGGCATCACTGCCATTCTCCGCTAGTGGTAATCTAGACAAACTAAACCTATAGATTGACATTCCACTTATTCCAATGGGAGAATGGCATTGGTGCCCTTCTACCTTTGTGAAGCCAAAATTTTGAATTAGGACATTCCATTGGGAGAATGGCACTAGTGCCATTCTCCATTTTCCAATGGGAGAATGGCACTAGTGCCATTCTCCATTTTCCTATTACAAAGCCAAAAAATTTAAATTTTAAATTTGCACCACTGCCATTCTTCCATTGCAATGTCCCGATTCAAAACTTTGGCTGTGCCATTCTCCCCATGCAATGTCATGATTCAAAATTTCTACTTCACAAAGACAGTATGGCACTAGTGCCATTCTCTCATTGCAATGTCACGATTCAGAATCTTGGCTTTGCAAAGGGAAAATGGCACGAGTGCCAATCTCCCAATGCAATGTCTTGATTCAAAGTTTGCCTTCATAAAGGGAGAATGGCACCAGTGCCATTCTCCCATTGCAATGTCCTAATATAAAATTTTGGCTTTAACACCTATTTCATTAATTTTGGACTCTTGCATTGTCCAAATTCATTTTGTGAGATAATTTTGGATAAAACATTTCAAAAAAAGAGGCTCTTATAAAACAAAACATTGAGTCAAAAAGGAAGATTTTAAAAAATCAAATTAGAAAAAATGACGTGAGATGTTATTAAAACTAGAGTATATTAAAAATAGAGTACATCACATTGTTAAAAGAGACAAAAAGAAATATTTTAAAAAATCAAATTAGAAAAAATGGTGTGACATGTTATGAAAACTAGAGTACATTTCAAAATGAGCACATCACATTTGTAAAGAAGTAGATCATATTACTCAAAGCCATATGGTGTCAAAAAACACCTTAATACAGTCTCTCTTAACATCATCTTAACATCACATTTGTACAAGAAGTAGATCATATTACTCAAAGCCATATGGTATCAAAAAACACCTTAATATAGTCTCTCTTATCTTCTTAATCACCCTAAGTCTAGAAGATCTCATCATTGGTCTCTCTTATCTTCTCAACAACCCAATCTTTCACTACCTCCACAGCTGTATCCTCAACATAATTACATGCGAAGAAGAAATTTAAGCAATCACAAATTGTTTCTTTATAATTTCTCTGAGAGGCTCTTATTGTTCTCTCAGCATCCGCATCAAATCGCCCATGACGAGAGCTGCGATAACGCAGGTTACTTAAGAAGTCTAATAGATCTTGTCGTGCTTTTATCATACGTCTTAAAAGTCTTTCACTCTCTACTATCTTGAGAGTCTCCTCCCTCTCTGCGTGCCTTTGTGCAGCAAATTCCTCTCTCTCCATGTGTGTCAAAGGAGAACCTTGTCGAATTCTGGCCTCTCTCTGTGCTCCTTGGTCAGCAATCCATTCTTTGAGATTGTTAATTCCGAACTCCACGTCTTCGACAATGCCAAGGACATCCATGGGTGGGGAGATGATAAAGAAAGGGAGATGGAGTACGATGCAAGAAAGAAGAGAGTGTCTGCGGAAGGACTACGATGGAAGAATACAAGTTAATGAGAAGCACTAGGATGGATGAAAGAAGGGATGAAAGAAGAGAGTGTTTGTGGAAGAACTAGGATAGAAGAATACTTGGGGACTATGATGCAAGAAAGAAGAGAGTGTCTGCGGAAGGACTACGATGGAAGAATACAAGTTAATGAGAAGCACTAGGATGGATGAAAGAAGAGAGTGTTTGTGGAAGAACTAGGATAGAAGAATACTTGGTTATCAGGATGGATAAAAGAAGAGAGTGTTTGTGGAAGGACTAGGATAGAAGAATACAAGTTACTCGGAAGGACTAGAATGTAAGAAATAAGAGAGTGTTTGTGGAAGGACTAGGATGGAAGAATACAAGTGCACTAAGGCACGATGTGTTCACTATGATAAGAATAAGGGTTGGAATAAAGTGAGAGGCACGATGTGTTCACTATGATAAGGATAAGGGTTGGAATAAAGCGAGTGGAGATTGAATGCTCTACTTTAAGTGAGTGGAGATGATAAGGATAAGGGTTGGAATAAAGTGAGAGAAGCATTGCAAATGCTCTACTTTAAGTGAGTGGAGACTGTCCAACTGAATAAAATTCTCATCACACAAGGATTTATTTCCAAATAATCACATCATCACACATTCATATCATAAAATTGTGTGCATGAAGAAATATATTACAAATATTACATCATCACATATTCATATCAAAATTCTCATCACACAAGGATTTATTTCCAAATAATCACATCATCACACATTCATATCATAAAATTGTGTGCATGAAGAAATATATTACATCATCACATATTCATATCAAAATTCTCATCACACAAGGATTTATTTCCAAATAATCACATCATCACACATTCATATCATAAAATTGTGTGCATGAAGAAATATATTACAAATATTACATCATCACATATTCATATCAAAATTCTCATCACACAAGGATTTATTTCCAAATAATCACATCATCACACACATTCATATCATAAAATTGTGTGCATGAAGAAATATATTACAAATATTACATCATCACATATTCATATCAAAATTCTCATCACACAAGGATTTATTTCCAAATAATCACATCATCACACATTCATATCATAAAATTGTGTGCATGAAATAATTATATAAATATCATCAGTAAATGCCACTTAAGTAATAAGTCACAAATTGGTGTATAATCAACAAAAACTACAAACACAACATCATACATGCATCACAACTCTTGTGATGCTTCTAGTGGAGACTGTGGCAACTCTTCTGATGCATCCAATGGAGGCTATGGTGCTGTAGATGTACACTCAGTCTCTACTTCTTTTGTAGTATTTGTAGTATGTAGTGCTTTCAGAGTAGACTCAGTATCCTCTTCCTTAAATGCAAGCGGAGGCAGTGGCAACTCTTCTGATGCTTCCAGTGGAGGCTGTGATGCTGTAGGTATACACTGGGTCTCTACTTCTTCTGTAGTGTGCAGTGCTTTCATAGTAGACTCAGTCTCCTCTTCCTTAAAGGGAAGCTCTGATATTGCTTCAGTTGCATGTTGTATTCTAATGGCAGCAATTAGGTCTCGAATGATTTCAGCCCTAAGCAATTGTATATCCTCCTCTGAATATTTGAGCTCTAAAGAGTCTTCCGATGAGATCTGTGGCTTAAGTGAAAATTTCTTTGAAAATCAACATGCAGTTGTAGGCAACTCTCCACCCACAACTATGCCCATCTTCCTACTCTACTACTAAACGCTTTTGGAAGTTTACCGAGTCTTTGTACTGTCCTGTTTCTCTGATAGCAGATACCAACTTCTCAATCGACCTGCTCATCGCGACATATTAAAAAAACTTAGTATGTCTATTACATAAGGTACATAATATAGAAGTAACAACAGATTAATAGAATACTTACATTTGCACTGAGCCATGAAAGCCTGCAATCGAGTTAACAAACCAACAATAGTTGTCTTCAAGGTCCCAAACCACCAGACTCCAATGTTTCCTACACGAATAATTAAGAACCATTATTATTTAACACAATGTTGCCAGTATAAGATGAAAATAAAGGTTGCCATGATACTTACATCTCATGATATGCCATAAATAGGACTCGCATGCCATGTAAATGTAAAGGCTATAACAATTTACAAACATCGGCTATTGTCTTTCTACTATCGCTAAGTATAGGAGAAAGGAGGGAATCCAACATATACACACGATTTTGTACGACTCTACCAAATCGTGAGATAACTATACTGCACCAACAAATAAATGAATATTAGCTTATTAGATTTAATCAAAATATTGAATTATCAAGCAGAGAAAAAGTTTGTATCAAACTTGAGAATGGCCATCATAACGTTGTTATTGACCTCATTTGAAGCTCTAGAGAGAATTGAAATCTCCTCTTCCCCAAATTCAAGATACTGAGGTCTATGTTGAATCATAACCCTAACATTAAAAGAGCTTCCCAATTCTTCCAATGAAGCCATGTTTGTAGAGTTGAGGTCTTCTATCCTCTTTGACTCTTTGACGGCATTCATTTCGCGATCAATGATTGCTTGAATGGTACATGTTATAAATGCATAGAGATGCAAATCCGTAATTGTTGATAGTGTGGTGTCATTTTGTATCTCAAAAATTTGACCAAGTACCAAAAAGCAATTGTAGGCCACCCTCCATCCACAATTATAGATGTGGCTATTCTCTTGATGTGATACCTGACATGTTATATACTCTATTTGTTGTGCCAAGTCACATTGTCGCATTACTATGTCGATAGCACCTACTAACTTTCGAGCTGATCTGCACATCAAAACATATAACACATTGCCATGGACGGATGTCATTGAGTTGGCAAAGAAGCACTTCTTCGCAAGGATGTCCATGACTACCAGACTCCAATGTGAGCTGCATTATCAATAAAGAATAATTACTGTGTTTGAGACAATTCTAGAAATGCAATAGAAAAAACAAGTAGGGTTTGATGCTTACTTCTCATAATATGCTATAAAAATAACTCGTGCGTCATTCATAGGAACGTGCTTCAACCACTTGCAAACATCCTCTATGGTTTCTTCTTTGTTGCTAAGCACTTCCGAAATATGAGGATCGAGCATATATGAAACGCTTTGTATATTTTGCAGAAAATTTACTATAACATTACTATATTTAAAAAAAAAGTATTAGCTTCTTGGGTTTAATCAAAATAAGCAAAGTATAAATCCAAGGAAAAGGCTGCATCAAACCTGAGGATGGTTGTAATGACTTTGACATTAACCTCATTCTTAGGATTCAAGAGGATTGAAATCTCTTCTTCACCAAATTCAAAAAAATGAGGTTGTTGTCGAATTAACAACATAGCGGTGAATGAACTTCGAATCTGCTCCAATAGATTCATATTTTCATGACTCATCTTATTGAGAGAGTAGTCTACATTGTATTCTTCTTCACTTGCTATGTCCTCCACATCCTCCTTCTTCCATAAAAATATAAAAAAGTTATGCGATGTACACATCCCAAATAAAGGCTTAAACAAGCAGATAAGGTTTCATACATGCTTTCATTAGAGTGAGTCTCTCCTCTGCTTGGAGCAAAAATTTAAAAAGGTTTCATACATGCTTTCATTAGAGTGAGTCTCTCCTCCTCTTGGAGGAAAAATTTAAAAAGTTATGAGATTTACACATCCCAAATAAAAATAATGGTTTAAATAATCATAGAAGTATAAAGATAGCATGCTTTCATTAGACAAGTTATGAGATTTACACATCCCAAATAAAAATAATGGTTTAAATAATCATAGAAGTATAAAGATAGCATGCTTTCATTAGACTCAGTCTCTTCTCCTCTTAGAGGAAAATATAAAAAAGTTATGAGATTTACACATCCCAATTAACGGCTTGAACAAGCATACAAGTATAAAGATAAGGTTTTATACATGCTGCAATGTAGTCATATTTTCAGGTTGTTTCCCAATGGTAGTAATTAGATGCTGAATACTCTCAGCCTAAAATGCTAGTAGATCGGCTTCTGTATATGATTCCATTTTGACTGGTAACTCCAAATCAAAAATCAATCTAAGAAACAACATGCAGTTGTAGGCAACTCTCCACCCACAGCTGTGTCCATCTTTTTGCTCCACTGGCAGACGTCTTTTGAATTCTACTTGATCTTGTTGCTCTGTGGTTGTTTTGACAGCAAATACTAGCCGATATGCAGCACTGTCCATCATGACATATTAAATATATTAATATGTCATGATCATAAGATACAAAATAAGAAAGTATCAAAAATATTAAGAGAATAATTACCTTGGGGAGTTGGCATGATAGCCTTCTATTGAATTCACAAACCATAAATGGTTGAGTTCAAGGTCCCAGAAGATCAGACTCCAATGTGAGCTACACGATTAGAATAAAAATGATTATTGTTTTACACAAACTTGCCAAAGAAATAGTAAAAATAAGGTTAGAGTTGATACTTACGCCTCATGATAAGGCATTAAGATGACTCGCACCCCATCTAAATTCAAAGGGCTTAACCAGGTACAAACATCTTCTATAGTCTTTTGAGGAGAGCTAAGAATAGAAGAAAGGAGAGCATCGAGCATGTAGACATGATGCTGCACTGCACTAGGAAGCTGAGAAATAACTACACTGCACCAAGAAATAAACAAACATTAGCTCATAGAATTGATTTGCATTCTGCACTAGGAAACTGATATATAACTACACTGTGAATAAATAAACAAATGTTAGCTCATTGAAGTAGCAACAAATAAATAAACGTTACCTGAGAATGGCCAAGATAACATTGTCATTAACCTCTTTTAAAGGATTGGAGAGGATTGAAACCTCCTCTCTACCAAAGCTTAAATACTGAGGTTCTCATTTCAAAACGATCCTAACTTCAAATGAGCTCTCCATTTTATCCAATGCAGCTAAATTTGATTTTTCAATCAAATTTAGAGGTGGTTGCATTGTTGAAGTAGAAGGGAGTGCCTTCGTATTGACTTCATCCATTTCTTCTCCCTCTATTGCCTGTAAACAAATATGAAAGATTAGATTCATTATCTTTAAATTTAAATCTTATTTAAAAAATTGTATTTAGTTGAGAAATAGAGAGTTCATACCGCTAAGTATTGTCGTAGTGGCCTTTTTTCATAACCCTGCGAGCCATAATTATCAAAGAAGGCATCATTATGTTTGTCTTCATCCACCAACCTCTCTGTGAACGGGTCATGTAAGTCCATCTTTTCATCATCATCAACTGGGACATTATGATCTTCAAGGTAATCATCCATGTCATCGGTGTCCTTGTGGTCTATCTCTTTTTCATAGCCTGTGGTTAGATCTGCTTGAAGCTGGAAATAAGCCATGAAATGCTTATTTTCAATAATATTTGTGGAGTTGCCTTTTCTTAGGAGATCCTCAAATAAATATCCCATCCTGCACAAGGTGACCTCCCAACTTGCCGGTAGCAAATTCTCCATCATGGTAAGCAAGAGACTCCCACTTTTTGTAGGACTTCCATAGTTGTTTTTTTGATAATGTATGTACCTGGGAATATCTTGCTCTTCTAGCATCAATCTCAAACTTTCTTGAGAATTTTGTAAGTTACATTTCATCCTCATGTGTAATTATGTGAATTTCCATCTTGTTTATAAAAACTTTTATTTTATGTAAACTAATGCAATATCTAACTCCCGTGGGGGTCACTAAGAAATATGTAAGATAGCATGTGTGATCAATGAAATGGGTTTTATAGTTTTATGGAGTTACAACGGAATCGGAGAAGCATAGACTCAAGGAGTGCTTCATTCGTGGACGCCTCCTTAAAGAATAGAAAATCAGCCGCCTTTCGTTCCAATCGCTACTACAAGTAATCGGCGCTTCGTTCATAGTAGCGAGTCTTGGATCAAGTGCATCGCGCAGTCTGAGTCCGTCAAGGGTATATCTCTCCTCTCTTTCTTTCAACCCTCCTATTATCTTGTTGCATCGATGGTGGAGGAGGAAGCCAAATTGCAAGAAAGAAAGCAAAAAATCCAAAAATTAAAGAGGAAGCTATCGAACTGATTGAGCATCAATTGTGTTGTTTCCTTCCAGCTCCATCAACTACGACCATCAAGCTCCATGCGACCTCCTCGATTCTGCCCCTACCTCAAGACTCTCCGTGCGAGCTGTGGTGAGTAAAACTCTGAGACTCTGAGACTCCTCTCCAATTTGTTTTGAATGAATAGAAAGTGAATGAGGGAAAGGCATCAATTGAAATGAGAGAAAAGGTCTTGATTTGTCTGAAATGTAGATTTGAAAGTTAAAAGTGATAGTTTGAAACTACTAAATAATTCAAATTTTGATATATAGCTCTTCTTGCCATTGTTCCCTTTTGAATTTTGGATATATAGAGTGGCACTTATGCCATTCTCTCCAATATTAAATTTAAATTCAAATTCATATTGATATTTTTAATTTCAATTTGTATTTCAAATTGAAATTATTCTTTTGAAATTGTATTTCAAAACCTAAATTCTAGTTTTCAAATTTTGATTTCAAGTTAAACTTCAATCTCAATTTTGATTTTCATGATTGAATGGCAAATTTAGAGATTGAAATTCTAATTTTAAATGGAGAATGGCACCAGTGCCATTCTCCAAGACCTCATAAGAAGTCCGTGAGAGTGGCACTAGTGCCAATATCCCTTGAGATAAATAAAATTTTGAAATATAGCTCTTCCCGCCATTGTTCCCTTTTGAATTTTGGATATATAGAGTGGCACATATGCCATTCTCTCCAATATTAAATTTAAATTCAAATTCAAATTATTCTGTTTGAAATTGTATTTCAAAACCCAAATTCTAGTTTTCAAATTTTGATTTCAAGTTAAACTTTAATCTCAATTTTGATTTTCATGATTGAATGGCAAATTTAGAGATTGAAATTCTAATTTTAAATGGAGAATGGCACCAGTGCCATTCTCCAAGACCTCATAAGAAGTCCTTGAGAGTGACACTAGTGCCAATATCCCTTGAGATAAATTGAAAGACTTGCAACACTAGTCAAGATTTATGTGTAAGATTTGGTACCAAAATAAAAATATCAATGATACACTACCAATAAAATCAATGGAATGCCAATATACATGTTGAGTTTGTGCAGATTTCCACTGGGATCTACATAATGGAACTTAGATCCCCAAACTCACATGTGTATTAGAACCTGGCACCATTCTCCTATGATCAGTGGAATACCCCTCCTATAATATTAGGGTAAACAACTGTACCAAGGGAGAATGGTAGTGGTGCCAATCTCTTATTGGGCCCTAGAAAATGGCACTGAGAAGCCTAAACTCACATGCCATTCTTCTATGTTCCACCGGTGGAGAATGGCAGTGGTGCCATTCTCTAAAACATCCACAAGGAATCCTAAACTCACATGTGCATTAACACTTTTGCCATTATCCTACTGCAGCCAATAAAATTAGTGGAATGTCAATCTATAGGTTTAGTTTGTCTAGATTACCACTAGTGGAGAATGGCAGTGATGCCAATCTCATGCAAGCACCTACATAATGACACTAAGATCAACAAACTCACATGTGGATTGGAATCGGACACCATTCTCCTATGATCACTGGAATACCCCACCTAGAATAGTAGTGTAAACATTTGTACAAGTGGAGAATGGCAGGGTGCCAATCTATTATTAGGCCCTAGAAAATGGCATTGAGAAGCCTAAAGTCACATGTGCATGCTTCTCAATGCCATTTTCTAGGGCCTAATAAGAGATTGGCACCACTGGAGAATGGATTTGTGTCAATCTTTGTGGAGAATGCCACCAGTGGAGAATGGCAGTGGTGCCAATCTCATACCAAGACCTTAAAAATGGCACAAGGAATCCTAAACTCACATGTGCATTGGCACTTTTGCCATTATACTACTACACCCAATAAAATTTGTGGAATGTCAATCTACAAGTTTAGTTTATCTAGACTGCCACCAGTGGAGAATTGAACTGATGCCAATCATATGTAGGAAACTACATAATGACACTAAGATCCTCAGACTCACATGTGGATTGGAATTGGGCGCACCATTCTCCTATGATCCTTGGAATACCCCTCCTAGAATATTAGGGTAAACATTTGTACCAATGGAGAATGGCAGTGGTACCAACCTCTTATTAGGCCCTAGAAAATGGCACTGTGAAGCCTAAACTCACATGTGCAACCAATAAAATTAGTGGGATGTCAATGTATAGATTTAGTTTGTCTAAATTACCACTAGTGGAGAAGCCTAAACTCACATGTGCATTCTTCTATGTAGTGATCACTGTCTCCGATGTGTACAAATGTTCACCACTCTCCTATGATCACTGGAATACCCCTCCTAGAATAGTAGGGTAAACATTTGTACAAGTGGAGAATGGCAGTGGTGCCAATCTCATACCATGACCTGAAAACATGCAGAAGGAATCCTAAACTCACATGTGCATTGGCACTTTTGCCATTATCCTACTGCAGCCAATAAAATTAGTGGAATGTCAATCTATAGGTTCAGTTTGTCTAGATTACCACTAGCGGAGAATGGCAGTGATGCCAATCTCATGATGGCAACTACATAAAGACACTGAGATCATCAAACTCACATGTGGAATGGAATAGGACACCACTTTCCTATGATCACTGGAATACCCTCCTAGAATAGTAGGGTAAACATTTGTACAAGTGGAGAATGGCAGTGGTGCCAATCTCTTATTAGGCCCTAAGAGATGGCATTGAGAAGCCTAAACTCACATGTGCAGAGATCATATGGAATTGTGTCAATCTCTGTGGAGAATGCCACCAGTGGAGAATGGCAGTGGTGCCAATCTCATACCATGACCTGAAAACATGCACAAGGAATCCTAAACTCACATGTGCATTCTTCTATGTAGTGATCACTGTCTCCGCTATGTAGAGATCATATGGAATCCTAAACTCACATTTGGATTGGAATCGGACACCACTCTCCTATGATCACTGGAATACCCCTCCTAGAATAATAGGGTAAACATTTGTACAAGTGGAGAATGGCAGTAGTGCCAATCTCTTATTAGGCCCTAATAAATGGCATTGAGAAGCCTAAACTCACATGTGCATTCTTCTATGTAGTGATCACTATCTCCGCTGTGTAGAGATCATATGGATTTGTGTCAATCTCTGTGGAGAATGCCACCAGTGGAGAATGGCAGTGGTGCCAATCTCATACCATGACCTGAAAACATGCACAAGGAATCCTAAACTCACATGTGGATTGGCACTTTTGCCATTATAGAATGCCACCAGTGGAGAATGGCAATGGTGCACAAGGAATCCTAAACTCACATGTGCATTCTTCTATGTAGTGATCACTGTCTCCGCTGTGAAGAGATCATATAGAATTGTGTCAATCTCTATGGAGAAGCCTAAACTCACATGTGCAGAGATCATAAGGAATTGTGACAATCTCTGTGGAGAATGCCACCAGTGGAGAATGGCAGTGGTGCCAATCTCATACCATGACCTGAAAGCATGCACAAGGAATCCTAAACTCACATGTGCATTGGCACTTTTGCCATTATCCTAATGCAGCCAATAAAATTAGTGGAATGTCAATATATAGGTTTAGTTTGTCTAGATTACCACTAGCGGAGAATGGCAGTAATGCCAAACTCATGCTGGCCCTAAGAAATGGCATTGAGAAGCCTAAACTCACATGTGCATTCTTCTATGTAGTGATCACTGTCTCCGCTGTGTAGAGATCATATGGAATTGTGTCAATCTCTTATTAGGCCCTGGAATGTAAATCTATAGGTTTAGTTTGTCTAGACTACCACTAGTGGAGAATGGCAGTGATGCCAATAAAATTAGTGGAATGTCAATCTCTTATTAGTGGAGAATGGCAGTGGTACCAATCTCTTATTAGGCCCTAAGAAATGGCATTGAGAAGCCTAAACTCACATGTGCATTCTTCTATCTAGTGATCACTGTCTCCGCTGTGGAGAGATCATATGGAATTGTGTCAATCTCTGTGGAGAATGCCACCAGTGGAGAATGGCAGTGGTGCCAATCTCATACCATGACCTGATAACATGCACAAGGAATCCTAAACTCACATGTGCATTGGCACTTTTGCCATTATCCTACTGCAGCCAATAAAATTAGTGGAATGTCAATCTATAGGTTTAGTTTGTCTAGATTACCACTAGCGGAGAATGGCAATGGTGCCAATCTCTTATTAGGCCCTAAGAAATGGCATTGAGAAGCCTAAACTCACATGTGCATTCTTCTATGTAGTGATCACTATCTCCGCTGTGTAGAGACCATATGGAATTGTGTCAATCTCTTATTAGGCCCTGGAATGTCAATCTATAGGTTTAGTTTGTCTAGACTACCACTAGTGGAGAATGGCAGTGATGCCAAACTCATGCTGGCACCTACATAATGACACTGAGATCATCAAACTCACATGTGGAACTCCTATGATCACAGGAATACCCCTCCTAGAATAGTAGGGTAAACATTTGTCATTGAGAAGCCTAAACTCACATGTGCATTCTTCTATGTAGTGATCACTGTCTCCACTGTGCAGAGATCATATGGAATTGTGTCAATCTCTATGGAGAATGCCACCAATGGAGAATGGTAGTGGTGCCAATCTCATACCATGACCTGCAAACATGCACAAGGAATCCTAAACTCACATGTGCATTCTTCTATGTAGAGATCACTGTCTCCGCTGTGTAGAGATCATATGGAATTGTGTCAATCTCTGAGTTCATCAAACTCACATTTGGATTGGAATCGGACACCACTCTCCTATGATCACTGGAATACCCCTCCTAGAATAGTAGGGTGAACATTTGTACAAGTGGAGAATGGCAGTGGTGCCAATCTCTTATTAGGCCCTAAGAAATGGCATTGAGAAGCCTAAACTCACATGTGCATTCTTCTATGTAGTGATCACTATCTCTACTGTGCAAAGATCATATGGAATTGTGTCAATCTCTGTGGAGAATGCCACTAGTGGAGTAAACATTTGTACAAGTGGTGCCAATCTCTTATTAGGCCCTCTTATTAGGCCCTAAGAAATGGCATTGAGAAGCCTAAACTGACATGTGCAGAGATCATATGGAATTGTGTCAATCTCTGTGGAGAATGCCACCAGTGGAGAATGGCAGTGGTGCCAATCTCATACCATGACCTGAAAACATGCACAAGGAATCCTAAACTCACATGTGCATTCTTCTATGTGGTGATCACTGTCTCCGCTGTGTAGAGATCATATGGAATCATAAACTCACATGCAGAAGAAGGGGAATTGTGTCAATCTCTGATATCATCAAACTCACATGTTGATTGGAATTGGACACCACTCTCCTATGATCACTGGAATACCCCTCCTAGAATAGTAGGGTGAACATTTGTACAAGTGGAGAATGGTAGTGGTGCCAATCTCTTATTAGGCCCTAAGAAATGGCATTGAGAAGCCTAATTTCACATGTGCATTCTTCTATGTAGTGATCACTGTCTCCGCTGTGCAGAGATCATATGGAATTGTGTCAATCTCTGTGGAGAATGCCACCAGTGGAGAATGGCAGTGGTGCCAATCTCATACCATGACCTGATACCATGCACAAGGAATCCTAAACTCACATGTGCATTGGCACTTTTGCCATTATAGAATGCCACGAGTGGAGAATGGCAGTGGTGCACAAGGAATCCTAAACTCACATGTGCATTCTTCTATGTAGTGATCACTGTCTCCGCTATGTAGAGATCATATGGAATTGTGTCAATCTCTGAGATCATCAAACTCACATGTGGATTGGAATCGGACACCACTCTCCTATGATCACTGGAATACCCCTCCTAGAATAGTAGGATAAACATTTGTACAAGTGGAGAATGGCAGTGGTGCCAATCTGTTATTAGGCCCTAAGAAATGTCATTGAGAAGCCTAAACTCACATATGCATTCTTCTATGTAGTGATCACTCTCTCCGTTGTGTAGAGATCATATGGAATTGTGTCAATCTCTGTGGAGATGCCACTAGTGGAGAATGGTAGTGGTGCCAATCTCATACCATGACCTGCAAACATGCACAAGGAATCCTAAACTCACATGTGCATTCTTCTATGTAGAGATCACTGTCTCCGCTGTGTAGAGATCATATGGAATTGTGTCAATCTCTGAGTTCATCAAACTCACATGTGGATTGGAATCGGACACCACTCTCCTATGATTACTAGAATACCCCTCCTAGAATAGTAGGGTGAACATTTGTACAAGTGGAGAATGGCAGTGGTGCCAATCTCTTATTAGGCCCTAAGAAATGTCATTGAGAAGCCTAAACTCACATGTGCATTCTTCTATGTAGTGATCACTGTCTCCGCTGTGTAGAGATCATATGGAATTGTGTCAATCTCATATTAGGCCCTGGAATGTCAATCTATAGGTTTAGTTTGTCTAGACTACCACTGCAGTGATGCCAAACTCATGCTGGCACCTACATAATGACACTGAGTTCATCAAACTCACATGTGGATTGGAATCGGGCACCACTCTCCTATGATCATTGGAATACCCCTCCTAGAATAGTAGGGTAAACATTTGTACAAGTGGAGAATGGTAGTGGTGCCAATCTCTTATTAGGCCCTAAGAAATGGCATTGAGAAGCCTAAACTCACATGTGCATTCTTCTATGTAGTGATCACTGTCTCCGCTGTGCAGAGATCATATGGAATTGTGTCAATCTGTGTGGAGAATGCCACCAGTGGAGAATGGCAGTGGTGCCAATCTCATACCATGACCTGAAAACATGCACAAGGAATCCTAAACTCACATGTGTATTGGCACTTTTGCCATTATCCTACTGCAGCCAATAAAATTAGTGGAATGTCAATCTATAGGTTCAGTTTGTCTAGATTACCACTAGCGGAGAATGGCAGTGATGCCAATCTCATGATGGCAACTACATAATGACACTGAGATCATCAAACTCACATGTGGAATGGAATAGGACACCACTCTCCTATGATCACTTGAATAACCCTCCTAGAATAGTAGGGTAAACATTTGTACAAGTGGTGCCAATCTCTTATTAGGCCCTAAGAAATGGCATTGAGAAGCCTAAACTCACATGTGCAGAGATCATATGGAATTGTGTCAATCTCTGTGGAGAATGCCACCAGTGGAGAATGGCAGTGGTGCCAATTTCATACCATGACCTGAAAACAAGCACAAGGAATCCTAAACTCACATGTGCATTCTTCTATGGAGTGATCACTGTCTCCGCTATGTAGAGATCATATGGAATCCTAAACTCACATGTAGAAGAAGGGGAATTGTGTCAATCTCTGAGATCATCAAACTCACATGTGGATTGGAATCGGACACCACTCTCGTATGATCACTGGAATACCCCTCCTAGAATAGTAGGGTGAACATTTGTACAAGTGGAGCCCCCTTTTCTAATATATAAGCTACTTCAAAAATTAAAAAAAAGAGGCCTCTAAATTCATGAGTTGAGGTGCACATTTCTATGAGTGATCAAAAGGAGTGCCATTATTAAAAACTGGATGTAGGAAAGCCACCCATATGAGGGGCCATGAGTAGGTAAGATACAAAAGTGTGGCACAACTAGATGAGAGGATACTTTTTAAAGGAACACATAAGAGCCTAAGCAATGGAGACAAATGCATGATAGGAAACTAAAGGATGAATCTAATGATATTTATAAATTTATACTTCAAATGAAGGGAGTCTACATAATGTACCAAAAGGAAAATGTATCACTCATTGTGTTGTAGTGATGACTTTTTTTAAAAACTTTTTCTATTCTAACTTTTTGGTACCATTGACTTTTTAAAACAAGGTGGGGATCCCACTAAGGCCCTTCCTTTTGGAGTGACATTATAAGTTTAAGTGTAAGCTCCATAATTATTTCCAATAACTAAGAATGGGTGTAAATTGGAAGGAAAGAAAAAGACAAAAAGCAAGTGAAGGTGAAGGAATATGGGGAAACGTGGATGAGTGAAAGAAGAGAGAAAAGAGGTGAAAGAGGTGTGTGGTGGAAGGACCATTAAATAAAAGTGGGGACGTGTCTATTTTGGCAAGAGTAATATAAAGGTGGTGTCATATAAGAGACAAAGAGAGCCTCTATCTTTAGAGAGAAATAGCTAACAAAAGACAAAACCATTTAGGGTTTCCACAACAAAAAGACAAGAATATTTAGGACCTCCACAAGCAAACAAAAACGTGAAACCCTAAACACATTAGAAGCTCTTAAACTACTACTAACATACACTTAAAGCTCATACTAGCCACAATTTGGATGGTCATTGACCAAATGAACTAACTTCAAAACTATGGACCTAAAAACCAAGCCATCCCTTAGGACCCTTCTATTCTAACGTTTTGGTACCATCGTTCACACTTTGCAACCTAAGAAAAGAGGTTAGGTAAACCTCATGAGAATGAGTGAACATAGTCACAATTGTCTACCCTCTTTCCTTCATTGAATCACTTGTATACTCTTCTTAGTGTATCGTGATAGATCTACATTTATCTTTTTATTTTAAAAAATAACTACGATCAATATTTCAAAGCTTGAAATGTATACTTTTGCAATAAGACTGGGGCCTTTGGTAATGGTTTGCTAAAGATTTTTTGGAAATTCCTTGGTATTATTAGATTAAGTTATTATACTATTTTGGAATGTGGAAGAATATGATTGGAGAGTGAACCAAACACCTAACTCATCTCATTTGGGGACATTTGCAAGTGGTGATCGAATATCTACAAAGCTTCATGAAAGTACTTTTGAGGGTTGGTAAGGTGTACTGGAAAGCTATCCAAACTCACATCCCACCAAATCAAAACTTCTTGTGTGGTTGGTTGTATGGCTTACTCAATGTTTAACTTTCCCAAATGGCTGGCCTACCACATTTTGGAAGTGGGGGGGGCATGGTTGACCTACCACATTTTGGAAGTGGGGGGGCATTAGGGATATAAGGGGTGACCATTTCGAGGGTTAATGGAATAAAGGTTGGAGACTCGGCATTTGAATGTAAAGGGTTTGAATTTGTAAATGTAGCAAAGCAGGTTTGGTGGTGGTTGGAATGGGATGTTCATTGGAGAAAGAATCCATAGTAGTTGTACCAAGAAGGAAGCTACTCTTTATTGACAAGGAAGCTAGTGGGTAAGAATGGTGTCTACGTAGCAACATATTACTCTTTAAAGATCCCATCTCCTAAGATAACATCTTAATGTTCTCCTTCCTCGCACCATACACTTCTAACTGCTCTTCTTCTTATCATCCTTAACAGTTTCCACCTCTCTGTTCTCAATGGGCCGTGATAATCCCTCGCTTGTCTCCCCCCATGCATCGCCCCCCGGTGTCGTAGATCCCGCTTGGCTTCGAGTCATCGAGCTCGGCTCCCTTTGTTGCTTGCCCATGGCTTTGAAAGCTGCCATCCGCTTGAACGTCTTCGAAATCTTGGCCGCCGCTGGTTCTGGGTCTCAGCTCTCACCAGACGACGTTGTGGCTCAAATCCCCAACTCAAATCGTAGAGCCGCAGTTTCGTTAGACCGTATTCTGCGAGTGCTTGCGTCCCATTCCGTTCTAAGCTCGTCCTTGGAAACTGCCGTGGATGGAAAATCCCTCCGAAGGTATGGTCTCACCCCCGTCTCTAAGTATCTGGTCAAACAGGATGGCGCGTCGCTTGCTCCAATTGTGCTTCTCAACCAGGATCCAGTGTTCATGGATACCTGGCATCATTTAGCTGAAGCAGTGATAGATGGCGGAGAGCCTTTTACCAAAGCCCATGGGAAGGACGCATTCCTCTACGGCAAAGACGATCTACGATTTGACGCATTATTTAATTGTGCAATGGCAAACGACACAAAACTACTTATTCAGGCCTTGTTAGACGCATACGACGGCTTTAACGGCTTGACTAGCCTTGTAGATGTGGGTGGAGGTCTCGGTGCATGCTTGGACATGATTGTGTCACGGCATCCTCACATTAAAGGCATCAACTTTGATCAGCCACATGTGATCGCGGTTGCCCCTACCTACACGGGTAGACCCTTCTTCGAGCATCTTATCTTACGTTTACAAATGCTTACTCTTTTCTGGTTTCTGATCCGTCTCAAAACATCCACAGGGGTACAACACGTAGCAGGAGACATGTTCGAGAGCGTGCCGTCCGGGGATGCTATTTTCATGAAGGTTTTGCATCTCTCATACCTCACTAGTGTATACTAAAGGCAGTAGTGTTGAGAATTCTCTGTTCGGCTGGACTTGTCTGCCTTTCCTGGGGAATTGACGAAACGGTGCTCGAAAGTTCACCAGGCTTCCGTTTCCCTGGCTGAAAGGCTCCACACACTAAATAGTAGTTGGAAGCACTTTCTCCAAACATTTAGATTCTGATACTCACTACTCTAAAGGCGGATGTCCTGGCTACGCAGTGGATCTTGCACGATTGGAGCGACGAGCACTGCTTAAAGCTTCTGAGAAATTGCCACAAGGCACTGCCAGAAAATGGGAAAGTGATAGTATTCGATCCAGTACTACCAGCCGCAGTCGACACTGGGCTAAGGGCTCGCGTTGGGTATCAAATGGATCTGCTGATGTTTGCATACAATCAAGGAGGCAAAGAGCGCACGGAGGAGGAGTTCAAAGAGCTGGCAAAAGCCTCAGGTTTTGCCAAGATGGAAATGGTTTGCATGGTGAATGAGTCGACTGTGATAGAGTTCTCCAAAGCTCAAAGCTAGGATCAACACAATTATCTAGAGTGTTTTGTCCATACTCAGAACCATGAGTCAGGAGCTCTTCATACCGAAAGATCTCGCAACACGCTCTCATTTCCATTATTTTCATGTCTATAACCTGTAAACTACCTTCCTGCGTTCATAGGAAGGCCCGCCCCCCATGGCTTGTTGTTGTAGGTTCTTATCTTATCTTATATCTTATATCTTATTCTTATTGTTATATCTCTTAGTTTGAAGTGGTGATCAAAGGCTCTTCCACGTGTCCTTTGAGGTGGTGATCAAAGGCTCTGCCATGTGTCCTTCAAGGGCCTTCGATCTATTTTACCTTTTGAATTCACCCTGCGGCATCTTCCACCTTTTCAATTCACCCCGCGATGGCTGAATTTGCATCATTGATTGCAACATACAGTCCGTAAAGCTTACAGCAATCCAAGAACCAAGAAGTGCACCAGACACACAATCACAAATCCGTGCAAGGGAATTTGCTGTCGTAGATGGTTGAATTTGCATGCTTGAATTGGAACGTCGATGCACACACGAAATCTGTTGAATTTGCATGCTTGAATTGGAACGTCGATGCACACACGAAATCTGTTGAAATTGCAAGACAATCGCAGTGCTTTTCGAATCGCTAAGTGCATTTGCCAAGCGTTATGGTAATTCGTGAGTGTTATGTAGTTCGCATAATTCATAGGCCATTTTTGAAACCTGGATCACAAAATGCATAATTTGCGCGTGCAATTCCAATCCGTAGTGCGATTGATTTGAGCTGCAAGACGTTCATCATCCATCGCTAGCCTGGAGAAATTAGCATCTTTGTTCAAATCCTGCATGTGCCGTTTCGTCGGAGGGCCATGGCTCGGCAAACCAGATCACATCCAACACAAGTAAAGCAGCAATACGACGATCGACATTAGTCAGAGCCAGAGAGCGATTGATTGTGGCACTATGGCATTGCAATGTGGCAATCAACGCGTTGCTAGGCGACGTCCGAGAGAAGACACACACCACCTGTAAATTGCCCAACTCGCGCAGGGATCAGCAAGGACGCAGGAAAATGGCGGCAAGCATGGTTCAATCTCCTCCGATGCAGCTATGGCGACCCACTGCTGCCGCACAAAGTAAAATGCTAGTACCAAGACATTTTGGGCTGGGACGACGCCTTGCTTGGCTATGCAGCTGCAGCTTTGCACATGGGCGGGAATCCGGCGGGATCAATTACCTTCGCTTTCTCTAGGAGTACAGCGAGACCCAGACCAGCCTTTGGCTCGGTGCCTACATCAAGGACCTTTGCACCACTAAGAAATCCTAAAAAAACTTCTCAACTAAATTTTTTTCCCCAATAAAACAACTCCTCTTTACTTATGAACTAACAGATTTGGATTTGTTTCTAAATTTGAATTAAAAACCCCTTCTTGTCATTGTAAACCTTTGTTTCTAAATTTTAATTAAAAACCCCTTCTTGTCATTGTAAACCTGTTAAAATTTTCCCAAAAGTGGAATTATAAAACCCTTTCTTTTGAATGCACGTGCTACACTAAAATTCTGGGAGGTGAACCCCTCAAGCCTATATCCTTCCGTGGATCAAACATACTCTACACTTCATGAATGACTTCTCCGCGTCTCGATCAGAGGCGCGATCCGCATCTTTAAAAAGATACAGCTTGTGTGGTGATGCTAAAGTTTGCGATTTGCTAAAGTTTGTAACATCCAAGTTTGTCACCGACAAATTTTAGAATTACGAAAGAAGCAATAGGTAGAAAGTCGAGGCACAATTGTATGATACAAAAGAACATTGAAAAAGACCTAGAGGTATGGTGTAGGGCAGCGTAAGGGTGGGAGTGCAATAGGGATGGTGGAGGAATCTCAATTGCTCCATGTGTCATCAATGCAAGATATCCTTTGGCCATTGTTACTGGGTTCCTTTTTTGATATTAAATTGCATTTGGCATATTAGTACGAGCAAGATAAAGCTTTTGGCCTACGTTATGCATAATAATCAGCTCTTTCCCATGCTCAGAGTTTAGGCGACTATCATGTTCACAACGGCTGGCATAGCACAGATGGGCATAAACGAGAAGCGAGCTCAAGTAGATTGCCTTTGAAGCAGCTGGGGACTTCCGTCACCACAAGCATCATAGGTTTCAATATGAATTGGACATGCTTTGGCACATGCAAATGTACCATATATAATTTCCTTCTAATCATCACTGGTATAAGCGCCTATTCACAAGTATGATTTACCATTTAACTAGTGCATCAAGTTCACACACATTAAATTGTAGCTTCAAGCACCTAAGAACATTGCTATGGCTTTATCTTATTTCTATATATTCAAAGCTTTTTGAGACATATGCAAGCATATAAAGTATATCCTTCGAAAAGAGAACACTACCCCAAGGCACCCCTCAAACAAACCTTCTCCCTAATGAGGCACTCTTTCAAAGCACTACCTCCATGGTTTTAAGAATTGTAAACATAAGTTCTACTCAGAAAGTTTGTTTGCCAAATGCTCGATTCAAGAATCTTGATATGTAAGTAGAGAATACGATGGGGTCATAAATGTAATCGTGGAGTTTATGAGTTAAAATAGAAGAAGGCACCCCAAAGGATTCATTGTCATTTTATTACAAAATTATAACCTTAAGCATATATATATATATATATATATATATATAGAGAGAGAGAGAGAGAGAGTGATGAATGGTTTTTACTAAAATGCTTTCAAGAGGTGGGTATCTAGCCTATTGTAGACAAGTCAGGGCACTCGTCGCAATAAAAAATCATGATTAAAAAATATATAAAAAAGGCTTTGCGATTCAAGGAAAGTCAACCGAACCGAATAGATGTCCAAGTACTGCAGATTTTTGTGGGATTTTTGACATTGCTTTTGCTTTTGAATCACCTTTGCCTTCGGGCGCATGTTTTTATTAGGTGTCACCCCGTCTGCCCACTTTCAAGTGAACGGGTGTGAAATTCGCCTAAGTAAAGGCTATCATTTATTTGTTGTGGGCGGGTGGACATGTGTGAAGTCGTCTCCTAATGGGCGCTTATTTTTATTGGGCGTCACCGTGTCTACCCACTTTTCAGCAGACGAACCCTCCCTAGTTGCTACAAAGACAACGTTTTCAAAAATACAGTTGCGATTATGCATTTATTTCTTGTATTTCTTGATTTCTTATTTAACATTTTGCACTAGTGTACTTAAAAATCCATTGACATTTTAAAATGAGCTCACTTGTGATTTGTCTAGCTACTCGGGCTTGGTGTTATTATCGCTAGGATGCTCCTACTTTAGTTGCTTGAGCCCTATTGTGACCAAGATAATCTTGGTTCACCTGCTTAGCTGTAGAGTCTTGTTAACATCTTGGGGATATTCCTAATCTGGCCTCCCGTGGTGGCCTTCTTTAGAGAGATCACTTTAATTTTGGCAAATGTTCTTTGTCTCTTATTATGTTTGTATCCTCATGCACATGATACCTCTCTTGCAAAGGATTAGACATTATCATGTCACGATAAATGACATTGGTAAGAATTTCCTATTTCTATAAAATCATATGCCAATTTATGCATGTGATAAGGTAGAGACATTAATGTTATATATGATGCATTACACCCAATTTGAAATACACATGTCACATAAATCAAGCACTACTTTATTCTATGTAGTGACTTGTGTCAAGTTAATACCATGTCTTTGGTTATATCCAAAACTTTCTAAGAGGCCTATGACAAATCCTCTAGTATGAGGATTGCCAAATGCTGGCATCCCTAAGCCGTCAACTACATCTCGAGCAAACGGATCCTCAGGGCAAGGGCAAAAGGGTACAACAAGAGCCCATCTTGGTGGATGACCTCCTAGGTGACGAGACAGTCACTATTGGCCTCCACCCAGGAGCCCAAGCTATTCTAGCAACCCCCACTACACCCCAGGTCTTGGATTCATCAATGGCCCATCCTCAATAGACCACCTCCTTCATCACCGACACCTCCTCCTCTCCATGGGCAAGCCTCACAAAGGTCCTACAATTTTGCAGCGCACCCCACTATCGGGCACCAAGTGGCTATAGCCACATGACAACAATAGAGCATTCAACATAGAATGAGTCAATTTCTATGCTAGGCATTATATACCCAAGGGCACTAGATGAGTAGGGTGGAGATCATCACTCTCAAAAATTCCAAAGCTAGTCAAACGTTGCATTAAGCCTAATGCCCTTCCCATCACATTATCACTAACGCCCCGCTACTACATTAATAACGATAAAGCACCGTCGACTATGATAGCACTACTGTTCCCTTCTTGTAGAAGAGTTGCTGATGGAATCAACTTGTGAAGGAACCTTGTGAGTGTACACCTATCCTATGGACTCAGACATAAGAATCATGAATGAATGTTAGTGTGTGTGATTGCTTTGGATCAAGATTACCGTATTGCAACATACCTTGTTGATAGCCATGTCAAATAAGATTTGATTTTATCAAACAATAGGGATCATTGGCAGTCAAACAAGCCTGAGGTAATGTGGGGTCATCTCAAGGACGAAACTGAGAGTGCTCTCAACGGAAGCAGAACGGGAGAGGGAGAGAGAAACAAAGAGCCACACAAGTTTTTACTAGGTACAGAACACCCTAATCTTCTTTTTCATTTATTTATATATGTGTTTGAGTATTGTACATAATCGAGGTAAAGGCACAGTGACCTTTAACCCCCAGAATCTCCCACTTAAAGGACAATGTGCCTTTAAGGGAGAACAACTAGTGAGCATACTATCCAATGCCCATCAATACACGACAATACTCAAACCGCTGACTAGGTAGACTCTTCATCAGCATATCTGGAGGGTTATCATCTGTATGAACCTTGACAAGCTCTATGCGCTTGTCCTCAAGTACCTCCCTGATGAATTGGTACCTAACCTCAATGTGTTTGGTCTTTGCATGAAAGACCGGATTCCGTGCTAGCTGAATAGCACTCATGGAATCACTATGCAATGTCGGTACACCTGTATGAATCCCAAATCTCCCACTAGTCGATCAAGCCATATAGCCTCCTTGCAACCATCTGTGGCTGCAACAAACTCAGCCTCTAGGGTAGATAAAGCAATGCACTTCTATGCACGAGACATCCACAACACTGCACCACCTGCAAAGGTGAACACATAACCAGAAGTGGATCTCCTACTATCCACATTCCCTGCATAGTCTGAATCTGTGTACCCAAGTACACGCATGTCTCCTCTACCAAAGCAGATGCACATCTCCTTAGTACCCTTCATGTACATCATGATGCACTTAACTGCCTCCCAATGTCTCTTTCTTGGATTAGCCATATACCAGCTAACAACTCCCACTGCAAATGCAATGTTTGGTCTAGTAGCTATCATAGCATACATAAGACTCCCAACCGCTGATGCATAAGGAACCTTGGCCATCATGGCCCTCTCCTCATCTGATTTGGGACTATCTGTATGGCTCAGTTTCACATATGGAGGCAATGGAGTACTCACTACCTTCCCCCCCTCCATATTGAAACACTGCAATACTTTTGTAACATACTCCTTCTCTGAAAGCCAAAGGAGTTTCTTACTCCGATCACGCGTGATGCGCATACCAAGAATATGACCCGCAAGTCCCAAATCCTTCATATCAAAGGCCTCATGCAACTTGGCCTTTAATGCATCTAGCTCATGAGTATTCTTGCTAGCCAATAGCATATCATCCACATATAGTACCAAGAATATCAGACTATTATTGTAGAGGCAGTGATCAATTTCACTCCTTTTAAAACCCTAGGACCGAATGAAAGCATCAAACTTCTGATACCATTCTCTAGGTGCTTGCTTAAGACCATAGAGACTCTTCTTCAGCTTGCAAACTAAATGCTCTTTGCCCTTTTCTTCAAAGCCTTCTGGCTGCACCATGTAAATTTCCTCATGCATATCCCCTGCATAAGCTCCATATCCTCTGCTGCCACTAGTCCAAGCATGCATCTTAGTGTGGTCATCTTCACAACCGAAGAGAATATCTCATCGAAGTCCACACCCTTCTCTTGCTTGAACCCTTTAGCGACCAAACAGGTCGTGTACCTAGGCACATCATCACCTGTGACCTTCATCTTGTACACCCATTTACATGGCAATGCTTTCTTTCCATGTGGCAAAGAAACCAAGTCCCAAGTCTTAGTCTTCATAAGTGAACTCATCTCTGATTGCATAGCATACTCCCACTTGCATTGATCCTCGTGCATCGTAGCCTCTCTATAGCAAGAAGGCTCCCCACAATCAATAAGCATCACATAGTCTACCCTGGAACAAACCTATCAGGTGGTCTAGACACTCTAGATGATCTTCTCAAGGGCATTTCAGCTTGCTGTCCTATGTGCATGTCAGCCACATTTGGCTCATAATTTCCACCAATAGATGATCCATCATCTACCCTTGATTGTATACCCGTGGGAGTACTTGGTGGTACCATTTCTTGCACATTTGGTGCATGGACAGCTTGTTGTCTATCAACATATGCAGGTGGATTCACATCCTAGAAAGCGATTCTCCTCATTTCCACATCCCTCATGGGTGCCTTATGCATCTTCTTCTCATTGAAGGCTACATCATGGCTACGCATGATCTTCTTTGCTTCTGGATCCTAGAGACGATAGCCCATCTCTCCACTTTCACCATAACTCAGAAAGATGCATTTCCTAGACTTAGGATCTAGCTTCTTTCGAAGCTCTTTTGGCACATGTGCATATGCCTCACACCCAAATATACGCAAATGAGAGTAAGAGGGCTTCTTGCCACTCCATGCCTCTTCAGGAATACCACCATCCAAACGCTTACTAGGTGATCTATTGATCACGTGCACTGCAGTCTTCATTGCCTCATCCCAAAAACCACCAAAAAGACTTGCATTGGAAAGCATGCATTGCAACTTTCCTTGAATGGTACGGTTCATCTTTTCTACAACTGGATTTTACTTTGGAGTACGAGGGGATGTGAGCTCCCTCTTAATTCCACGTGTATCACAGAAATGCTGAAAGTCATGAGAGAGAGACTCTCCACCATTGTTAGTCCGTAGGCATTTAAGCGTTCTACCTGACTGATTCTCAACCAAGGTCAGCCATTTCTGAAATACTTGGAACACATCACTCTTCCAAGCTATAGCAGAAGCCCACACTTTCCTAGTTGCATCATCAATGAATGTCACATAGTATTCAACCCCACCTAATGACCGTGTAGGCATGGGACCACATACGTCTGAATGCACCAAATCAAGCTTTTCAAACTATTTCTTTCCCCTTCTTTTATGGGCTGATTTAGGCTGCTTCCCATAGAGATAGTGCTCACAAATTCAAAATCAGAGAAACTCAAATGCGGTACATAACCCAAACGGCATAAGAGTTTCATCCCATTTTGGCTCATATGGCCCAACCGGCAATGCCATAAAGAAGTGCTTGGCTGCTCAGGTATTGCAACAACATGATCAAACACCCCTGATACATGTAAGGGATACAAAGTTCCACACTTGGCACCCCTGGCCAAAAGCATAGAGCCCTTCTGAATTTTCCAACTCCCAAAACCAAAGATGGTATGAAAACCAGCATCATCTAGCTGACCCATTGAAATGATACTCTTGGTCAACTTAGGCACATGTCTCACATTTTTCAAAATAAATGTAGACCCATTTGCAAAAGAAAACCTTATGTCACCTACTCCCACTATGTCACATGCATAGTCATTTCCAAGATGCACACAACCTGTCTTTCCACTGTCATAAGTGGAGAATCATTCCCTATGGGGAGTAACATGGAATGAAGCACCAGAATCCAAAATCCAATGGGAATATGCATCATCTGAAATGGTAAGCAACTCTGTAGATAAACTAGACATGAAGAGAATGTCATTGTCCCTATCATGTGTGAGAGCATTGATCTCCTCGATCTTCACTTTTCCTTTGTCCTCCCTTGGACTCTCTTCCTTCTGATTTGCACCCCAATTTGCATTCTTTTTCTTATCCTTTTTCTTCTTTTAAGCTTGTAGCAATCCTTTTTCATGTGGTCCTTCTTGCCACAATAGTGACACTCAATGTTTAGTGTCCTAAACATGTCTAGGAAATGGTTTCCTTGCCTGTTTTCCAAATTGACAGGCTTCACATACCTTATGCATTTCTGCAACCTTGAATTTAGGCAATCCTGCAACAATATTTTGGGCCTACATTGATTTAAGTCATTGTACATTAACATGACCAATGCGTTTATGCCAGATATCAATATCTACAACTACACCGGTCCCATGTGCAAACATTGCTACACTCAATTTAGGCATGTCCACATCCAACGTAAACATCCTGCCCTTCTTCTTTCCTTTTGCTATCAAGCAACCATTATTTTTCATATCCTCAACAATGTATCCATGAGGATTAAATCTGACCTACAAGCCCTGCTCAACCATTTGACCAACAGAAACCAGGTTCTTGGTGATATTCGGGACATGAAATACATCAAATAGGTATTTCTTTTTCCCATCCTGCATAAACAAAGGAATTTTACCAATCTGCACAATAGGATGTACAGTATCATCACCAGTCTCCACAAATCCTGGTCTTTCCATTTTCCTTGCATCTTGCATCCATTCTGCATGACCTGTCATGTGGTTTGATGCACCTGAGTCAACATACCACACATCATTGCTTTCTTCTGCACTTGTCACAGAATTGGTCATGTGCTGCACCATAAACAGATGCTCATTTCTGTCACCACCCTGTCTACTAGAAGATGCATAATTCCCTTGCTGCAATTTTCCATTCATGATGTTATTCTGCTTTTTGTAGCAGTCTTTAGCCATATGACCCATTTTACCATAGTAGTAGCATTCAACATTGCTATTTGCATTTTGGCCTCTTTGCCATCCACCACGACCTCTTTGGCTCCCCCTGCCTCTAGAGTTACCATGTCCTCCTCCATAGGACTGGTTTTCTTGAGTTTGCTGCATATTTTGATTTCTACAACGGCCTCCAGATCGGCCTACTCTACCTCTGCCTCCTCTTCCAGCATTTGACTAGAAGATAGTTTCTTTTGAAGTTCCTCCTGAAGAAGATGCACCACCATTTCTCTGCTCTTCAGAAATTAGAAGAGCAAACAACTCCTCAAAATCAAGAAATTTTTCACGAACGGCATTGGATGTCTGGAACTGTGCACAATCCTTTCCTAGACCATTCGAGGTCACAGAAACTAAATCATCATCTTCCACTGGCGACCTAATGGAAGCAAGTGCATCTGCAATTTTCTTCACCTTCATGTGGTAGTCATTGATGCTCATATTTTCTCTCTGCACATTGTGCAACTCCTGCTTGAGCTGCATTTTCCTGGCTTGCGTATTTGTGCTATACATTTTTGCCAAAGTATCCCATGCCTCCTTTGGCGTACTTGCATCTTGAATATGCACAATCATAGAATCTGAAATACTGATAGACAGCCAGTACATAACTTTTCTGGCTCTCTCATGCCATCCTTTAAATGCCTGCATTTCCTGTTGATTGGGAACATTAGGAAGAATTGGTTCTTCTTTATTTCCTGTAATGAACTCCTAATAGCCTTTTCCCATAAGGAAATTCGTCATTCTAAACTTCCATGCTTGGAAGTTGTTCTTGTCAAGCTTTTCAGTGACAATCTGTGAAAGAGAATCAGTTGCCATTATAGAACACTGCAAAATATTCTGTCACTACAAAAAACACAGCTTCTGCCTCACAAGGGCAAATCTGCAAAACTGACGAAAGTGGTATTTGACCACACAGTCACTTCCTAGTGACGATTTTGCATCAACAGGCAATAAGGATGATTATGTAACTCCCAATATCTCTGCGCACAGGCATACGATGCAATTTCTACAGCAACTTTTCACCGACCTGTAGAGCAGTGGTCGCACAACAAAAATAGTGCCTTTTTCTTAGTGCTTCTGGAGAACTTCCACCTCCAAAACGAGCCCTGAAATGGCCTCGAATCAGAAGGGCAAACTTCCTAGTGACAATTTTGCATCAACAGACAATAAGGATGATTATGTAACTCCCAATATCTCTGTGCACAGGCATATAATAGAATTTCTATGGCAACTTTTCACCGACCTACAGAGCACTAGTTGCACAGCAAAAATAGGGCCTTTTTCTCAGTGCTTGTGGAGAACTTCCGCCTCCAAAACGAGCCCTTAAATGGCCTCAAATCAAAAAAATAAAGTCACTGAGGGCTTTGCCCACACCCGCAGCATATATTGCCCTCTCACCACACCACGAAGGGCGTCTCAATCTAAGACAATACACTCTTGCACTTTCCGGCTGTGCTACCTGCAGAGATTTGCTCCCAAACTCGAAAAAAGAAAGCAACACTGGTCCTCTTACCAGGACACCGCGAACTTGGTTTGCTTTCTTGAGCTCCTTACCACGAACCAGGCTCTAATACCATGTGAAGATAGTGGGAGAGAAGAAAGGAGTCTCACTTGCAACTTTCTCACATACACAATGGGGGAATACACACAAAGGTGGAGGCTGAAAACAGTTTTCCTCTTCTTAGTTGTGAAAGCCAAAAAGAACTCTAGTACAAAGAAATAGAAGAACCCTATATGTGGGTCTCAAACCAAACTCAGCTAACTAAGGTGGCATACTAACTGAGCCACGAACTAGAGTACATAAGGATACCTGTCATCTAGCTATTATTCATGGGCGGTGTACCAACCGCATCTGTAGCTAACAAGTCGGTGACATAAATGCACAACGGTCACCCTCGCATATCACGAGTGGAGCTCGATATCTCAACCCACTGGAGGCTCGATTGTAATACCTTATGTGCCATAATTTTTGTACCAAAGTGTCCACTGGTGATCCTTAAATTCGCTTCATCAGATACTTCTACAAACTCATCCTCTCGCACACATTGACACATGATGCCATCCTTTCCTATATAGTAGAGTTGGCCAGCTATTATTTTGGTACGATGCTAAATCCTTAATGAGCTTTGTGGGCCTTATCCTTGTTAACAGGTTTGTTCAGTGAGAACCCACTGGTGAGAAAGTGTCTGATATCTTTGGACACTTCTCATATCAAGTCTACAAGGAAGAGTGGGGCATCTGGAAGATCATCCTTGTTAACCAGTCCGACCACCCTGATCAGGTAGGCATTTCAATGACATTGGAGGTCCAGTTGTCAGAGCCACATGACCTGGATAGGGATGTTTTTATCGAAGCTATACTTATATGTTAATATAAAATCTTAGCGAAAGTTTATTGAGCTAGTTTTTTTAGTTTCACAATATTTGTAGAACATATTACACTTTTATATATTTTCTTTGAAATTTTAAAGGAAAAGTTGTAAATCTTGGCGAAACTTTAAATTTTTTCTCATAAAAGTTTCAAATCTTGGCGAATTTTTCAAACCTTTATTTTTATCAAGGCATACAAACTTTCGACACCAATATAAAAGTTTTGCTTCTTAATGAAACTAATAGGAAAAAATCATCCATGGACTTGGACTAACCTCTGACGGGCATTTAAGGTGTAGTCAAGAGGCTTCCACTCCCTGTTCAATGCAGTGGCTTCCCTAGTTAATGTAGTGTCACCCACGTGGTCGTAGCCATTTATTCATACGACGGTTAGATTCAAATCCCTAGGCACCTTACGATGACCGTTGGTAGGAAGTAGGCTTTATAAGGGGCACCTTGCCCCTCTTTGTAAGTTGTTGATTCCAAACTTCTAAAATAAAAGTGATGTTGCTTGGCTAGACACGTCAGTTGAGTCGTAGCACTCCGCAAAGAACTTTGAGCACTATATTCTTCATTTCTATGTTCTGTCTTCCAACCTCGTCTTTGTGTTTTGTTGTGTTGTTTTAGTACTATATTGTTGTGTTTCATTTAAGCAACCTGACTCGATTTTGTACTATCAAATTCCCAACTACTTGCTTTGGTTCTTAGCTCATGGCTATGTTAGAGAAATGGTGTATTAATATGATTGGTTAATGTAGCATATAAATCCTATTTAGTATTAACACTTTGGTGACCATGATCGTTAACCATCACCTTTATGTTTTTGAATCTGCATTGCCTTTGTGTCCCTATGGTACATGTCTACACAAGAAGCTTAATACAAAAACCGCAAACTGCATCGCTACAAAGATTCTGTCAAGTTAAAGGACTATGAAGAAGCCAATAGCAACGCTCTCGTAGGTGACGAGCATTCTAACGATTTTATTTCTCTTCCCTTGCACTTTTTTGCAACCACATCATGTTGTATCCATGTTGTGCCTCTGTATCCTCGGCCAATCGACTTTCATCATTTACCATTTCATGTTCATGTTTGTCACCCAATCATGATTGTAAGGTATGTTGAGGATTCATCTCATCGTGTTTGATATTGTGAATAACACTAACTGAAAGAGTGCTAAAAGGCACAAGGGTTGGAAGACCTAACACTAACCCAAAAGGGGTTTGTATATATTCTTTATTTTCAACTAAATTTAGTGTACAATTAGTCATTTGCAGTGTTCTCTCTAGCTGTGCCCTCTCTCCTCATCTCCACTCTTCTCCTCTTCTGTCTCCATTTTGTTCATGGTACCATGAACAAATATGGAGAGAAGAGAGGTTCATGAGTGATTCCCTCGTGAGAGAGTGATCTTCTATGAGAAACTAAGTGAGTTCTTCTATTTATTGAGAGAGCTCTATTTTGCATAGGGAGAGAGAAGAAAGGATCCTATTCTATTCATTCCTTTAAGATTTTGAGAAAGAACTTTTGTTTCTGAGGCCAGAGGATGAGGATGCATAGGTGAGTAGTTCTTGTAGTCAACAATGAGGCAATCTATAGCACCCCTCAAACTCTACAGCAAGCTTGCAAGTGCCTTGGGCAATAGTGCAAGGCCGATTGTAGAAATAGCACACAAGGTAACCAAATGGCAACTCAAGTAATGATCTCGACCCAACACCCCAACTCTTACATCTGCAAATGACACATAGCCCAACAACCAGGCTCATCTCTACAATGAACTACAACTCTAAGGCGCATTTATAGGAGCAAGGAATGCAATCCTATAATAGAAAACTACAAGCTTACAGAGTCTAAAGTGCTCTCAGCTGGCCAAGGTGGATGACTCGAGTAGCAAGCAATTGGCACCTAGCACACGAACTACCTAACAAAGCTACAGCTACCATAGCTGACCATTGCAAGAAACTCTAACATGAAGACTCAAATCCACTAGCTATATGCCCGGTGACCTCTAGACTAGCAGTCGCCAATAGACTAGAAACTCGACTGGCAACACCAATAGCCTTCCACAACACCTCACGATATGTGCATGCCAACAACGAGCCTACCTATGCTCCATGGAATTCCAACCTCCATGGTAGAAAGCAACTCCTCACAGCAACTACACTCAACTCCAGCAACCAACATCACCATGCATCTAAATGATAGCCAACCTGCAAGCAAAGCCAAGTGCCACTCCAACTATCCATGACCAAGCTGATAGTTTCAATAGTAGCAACTCGCAAGCAACACCCAGACAACTCACCCACGAGCCAGTGGATGAAATGACCTGGCAATAGCACCAACAATGACCCCGCATCAAGTATCAGCGATACCAAAGAGCAAACAACCTCATGAAATGCAATGATGATGGTGGTAGCCGACAGAATTCTTGCACACTTCTCAAATTCCATGGAACCTTATCTTCAAGGGGCTTGACACATGGCTTTGTGAAAACCAAACATGGGGCAACCCTATCTAGATTGCCACATGATTAGGGTGGCGTTATCCCTTATTCGTCATGTCACCAACTGGATCTGGTCACAAAGTAGCCACATGGAATCACTTTCCAATGCCAGGTCAATTTATTTAACACGTGTCCTACTATGTCATCATATCCATACAGCATTTCCATGTCATCCACTAACTCAATACTTCCACATCACCTACCATGTCATCACTACCAATTGTGGCACACAGCCCTTGCTACGTACACTTACCTCTTCATGTGCACACCAAACCTGCATGTGCACATAGGCTCAACATAGTGCTTCACAGGCACACCCTTGCCAAGCACAATTTTTTCATGTGACTCCTCTTGCCACATCATCATTTTCTCCTTTTTTCCCCCTCCACCTAGATCAAGCCGTATCTCTTGATTCATGAAGATTTTGAGGGTACTGCAAAAAGGAAAAGAGCTTGAATTTTTTGTCCTCTACATGCTCATCACATTATGCACATGTTTTGGCACATGTATCACACACTTTTTATCCTTGGAATCAAATCCACTTTTTGCACACATTTAAGCCTCTTCATTGTTGCATCTGATCCAACACCTAAAAGGAACAAAAGAAAAAGAAATTATTTGTTGCTTTTCATTGCTCGATGGTTGGTCTAGCTCAAGATCAGAGTAGATTAGTTCATCCATAGAGGAGAGAACTCCAAAGTAGCCAATCAAAGCCATGCCCCTAAATTCCCAATTAGTTTGTACTTGGCATCATTCCCTATGCTCACATGCAATTTCACATCATCACATGTCCTGAAACCTGACCATTTACAAGCACTTTGAGTACTATCTTGCGCCCTGTCTACCACTAGCAACCTCAATTTGGAGGATCTTCTAAGTTGGGCAATTTTAACTACAGCACATAGAAATATCAAATGGAGACCATTATTGTACTTCAAAGAAAATGGGAGTATGTAGATGGTGGGCCTAGACCGAGACCATGCAGTGTACCAACAACAACTACTCCCACCATTACCGCAGCACATGTAGAAGGGTCCACACCTACACCAACTGTGTCCACATCTACAATAGATCCTGCCATGGCATCAGAATAGGTAGAAGGGGATAAGAAACACAAATATTGATCTCATTTGATTAATCAAAATGTGTAAGATGTCATACTTGGATAGCTCAACACAAGGAATACATTTAAAGAAGCATGGGATATGTTCACAGCTCTCTATGAGTCTAAGAACACATCCAAGATTCTCACACTGAGAAGGAGCATAAATTTCATCATAGTCCTCACCATATTGCTGTGCAAATCCTTTTGCAACTAGTCTGGCTTTATATCTTTGAATACTACCATATGGATTGTACTTCAGTTTGTATACCCATTTGTTTGCTATGGCCTTCTTTCCTGGTGGTAGGTCACATAATTTCCAAGTATTATTCTTATACAAAGCATCCATTTCTTCATTCATAGCAGTTTGCCATTTTGGCTTGTCTACTGTGTCTTCGACCCGTCTTCGAAGTACACTGGCTCTTCTATAGCCATGATGGTAGTCATAAGAGCATAGTTGGTGGTTTCCACCTGAATTGCTTTGCCTTTCTGAGCATATGTCAATTTGGCTAGTGGTCTGCTTTCCCTAGTAGACCGTCTGAGCAACTCTGGCTCTACTTGGGGTGTTACTGGCAATTCTTGCTCTTCTACATCAACCTGTTCTATAGATGACTGTGAAGTCGATGCTTCCATCTCCTATGTATTTGAGGTTTTTCATTCAAATTCCGCATCAAAGATTACATCTCTGGAGATAATGACCTTGTGGTTGATGGGATCATACAACTTGTATGCTTTGCTTTCTTCACTGTAGCCAACCATGATGCATTTGTGTGACTTCGCATCGATTTTCCTGCGATGATCGTCATGTATGTGGGCATATGCTATGTAACCAAATATGCGGAGATGCCCAATCTGTGGCTTATGTTCAGTGAATGCTTTATAAGGAGTCATACCTTGTATCAGTTTGGTAGGAAGCCGATTAAGCAAATAGTTTGCAGTGGCTATTGCTTTTGCCTTATACTGATTCGAAAGATGCTTCTCACTAAGGATTGCTCTAGCACTGTCTGCTAAAGTCCCATTCTTCCTTTTAGCTCTTGCATTTTGCTGAGGAGTATCTACACATGTGAATTATCTTTGAATGCCATAGTTTTTGCAAAAGTTCATGAATGCTGAGGACATGTATTCACCTCCTCTATCTGATCTCATGACTTTGATCTTTTTGCCTCTCTGGTTTTCTACCATGGCTTTGAATTCTTGAAATTTGGAAAACACTTTAGATTTCTCTTTCAGAAAGTAGACCCAACAATATCTGCTGTAGTCGTCGATGAAAGTCAAGTAGTAAAGTGAACCATTGATGTTGTGGGTTTGGGCATAATCCCATACATTTGTATGTATCAAATCAAGAATATCTTGTGCATGAGAGGTACTTTTGCCAAAGTTGGTTCGCTTTTGTTTGTTGAAGCAGCATGCTTCGTAAACTTTTCTAAGAAACTGTAGCTTTGGAATCCCAATTGCCATATTCTGATTCCTGAGATCTAACAAGTACTTGAAATTGACATGACCATATATATCTCTTGTGCCATTTTGCAGATAGTGGCATGTGTTGCGGTTGAGCTGACATGGCATGTTTTTCTGGTATTGTAGCTAGCATTCTATATAAGCGTCCTTCCTTGACACCTTTTGCTACTAGCTAACATCATTCTAATAGTGCATTCATCTCCATCGAAGATGACTCTATAGTTGTGTTTCGTCATTTGACCTATTGACAAAGATTCTTGCTAAGCTTTGGAACATAGAGCACATCTTTCACCAATCCTTTCATACTAGTGAAATTGTTCATAGGGATAACACATGTCCCTTGAACTGGATTCGATGTATTATTCGATGTATTATCTGCTGTGTAGATTTTTTGACCTTCTAATGGTTTCATATTTTAAACCATTCCTGATGATTTGTCATGTGAGATGATGCACTACTGTCGATATACCAAGGATCTTGTTCTGCTTGGTTGACTTGATAGCTGAAGTCCTCTTTGGGATTATAGTCAGTGTCTAGGTACACTGTCTAGGTACACTGTATCAGTTTGTTGCATTTTCTTATTTGCAAGAAACATATTCCCATGCTCATTTGCAAAATAACTGTGACTAGAATGTCCAGCATGATGATTTCCTCTACCTCGAAAATTCCCTCGATTACTACTGGATTGACCGCCTTGGTCATATTGCTTTTTGCGGCAATCTCTTTCATAGTGTCCAAACTTGTGATAGTAACTTTGCATTGGATGTTTAACACGTTGGTGGATGCATTCCCTCATCCTTGGAATCTTCCTCAGTTGGAATGATTTCCTCTTTATTGATTCCGATGTTATTGAGGATGATGCTGATGCTGATGCTAATTTTGTTGATGATGACCTTGTTGCTGCTGGTGATTACCACTTCGCTGATATGATCTACCTCTGCCTTTGCCTCTACCTCTGCTTCTGTCTGAAGCTGTGAATGCCTAATCATTAGAATGACCTTTTCGAACTTGAATAGCTTGAGTCCTAAGTTCTTCACCAAGTAGGACTGGAGCTCTTCTAGTGTTGGAATTTGTCGTTGAATGGCAATCCTCTAGACTAGATTCTCATATCCCTCTTCTAGTCCATTTAGGATTACTTGAACCATTTCTACAGGGTTCATAGTCTCTCCTGCTGCTGCAAGTTGATTGTTGTAGTCTTTTATCCAAAGTACATAAGCATGACCGGTTTCATTGTTGTTGCGAAAACTCTAGTTGATATGGTTTCTCAATGTGAGAATCCTGAATGTGTTCTTGGACTCATAGAGAGCTGTGAACATATCCCATGCTTCTTTTGATGTCTTGACTATGTTAAGCTGTCCTAGCATGACATCTTGCACCTTTTGCTTGATCAGATGATAGGCGTACTTGTCTTTCTTATCCCATTCTTCCTAAGCTCAGGCAATGGCAAGATCTGCTACTGGTGCAGAAACTGTTTGTGTAGTTGTAGATCCCATTGTGGATCCCACTGTTGGTGTTGTGACAACAGGTGGAGTAGAGCTACCACTGGCTAGATCGTCCAATGGTCCAAGTGTAGACCCATCAACATACTCCTATTTGTCCTGAAGTACAAGAATGGTCTCCATTCGGTATTTCCATGTACCATAATTGGAGTTGTCTAACTTAGTAGATGCCTCCACATTGAGGTTGCTAGTCATAGACATGGTGCAAGAAATGTACTCAAAAGTGTCATGAAAATTTTTGTATGAATCAACTACAAATACACTGACTATGCCAAGTGGAATCTGGTGAAGAACTGCAATATATAAAATCTGATCTATGTTACAAGGCTTGTGGCAAATGATGCCGGGAATAGCGAAGAGGCTTTACAAGGCTGAAATGATGTGCACAATGCCTTGAGATAGCCAAATAGGCTTTACAGTGGTGGCATGTGTGTGTGAATTCAAATGCTATCTGCCCACTGAACAATTGGCAATGCCTCTGAACTCTTTGAAGTTTACTCATGAACTGATGGGCGTAAGGCTAATGGAGGCCGTAGCATCTAGTGGAGATGGCAAGGGGCTGGAGACGCCTTGCATAGAGGTGTAGACACGAAGAACTTCCACCTGCAAAGAATTAAAGAATGATTGTCGCTGCTGGTCACCATTCCTCGAATTTCGTCGAAGTTCTCTATCGCGTATTCTCCTTCTCTGCTCCACCTCTTTCTAATTCCTTTTAGGGAAAGTTTCTCCATGCTTTGTACTCTCTTGTGTTCAATTTTGAGTAGCAATGGCTATATATTTGAGGAGAACAGAGCGAAAAACCAGTTGACTTTGATGACATTCTAGCCAGCAACACCGCGTGACATTACATCTGACCTCTGCACTAGAAATTTTCCCATATGTGAGCCTTCATTTGAGCTAGAAAGCCCTATTTTCTTTGCTCTGAAGAAGGAGAACTAAGCCCTCCAAGATCAGGCCTCTGTTTTGGATAGTTTTGACAATGTTGTGAGTTTGGTGCTACATTAGATGCTACTTTAGCATTTTTGATGTTTTAAAGTGTTGAATAGCATCAGTACAATTGTGGTTGCAACTTTCCTTTAGGTTGCTATACCTGAATTTGCCTGTAATACTTTCATTTAGCCACCTCTATGAAGCATGCAAGTTGAAGCATCATTTCCATTATGATTTGTAGTATAGAATTTGGTTACAAGTCTTTGCTACACTAAATGCTTGTACTTTAAAGCTTTTCAACTCTTTCTAGCCTTGTAAGAGAGTAGACACTGCCCATTTTGGGTTAGACCCTCTCATGGCTACCTTCTTGAATATGGATAAGTTCAATGGTAAAGGCTTTCACACATGGCAGATGAAAGTTAAGTTTGCATTGATGAGGGAAAACGTCTAGGGGCTTGTCAAACCTGCTTCAACTTCTTCTTCAACAGCCTCTAATGCTGCAGAATCCTCAACTCCTACATGCCTGGCACGAGATCCTGCTAGAGAGGAGAAAGCCTATGGCATTATTGCTATTGGCTTAGGAGATGACTATATTCATTGCATTTATGATTTGGAGTCTCCTTCTGAAGCTTGGCAGAAGCTTGATATTATTTTTGGTGCTAGCTCTCACATCTCAAAATTGTCACTTAAGATTGCTTTCTTTGAATTAAAGATGGCTAGTGGCATCCCTTGGCTGCCCATGTTAATCACATGTGGAGTCTCATGACTCAACTTGCTTGTATCAGCTCTCCAATCACTACAGATGATGCAATGGCAATATTGCTCAAAAGTATACCTGAAGATTATGATCATGTTGTTACCACATTGAAAAATATTCCTAATCCTACTCTTGAAGGTCTTATTACTGCTCTTCAAGAAGAAGAAAGGCACATGGAACTCCAGAGAGGCAATGACATAGCCTATTAGAGTGACACTAGAAGAAGAATAGCCAAGGTCAAGTGGGCCTTTTACACCAGACCAAGAAAGGAAGGAGGCTTGGGTGTTATAAATATACAACTGGCAGCTTATAAATTAGCTGCCACTTAGATAATAAAGTCCATCACTACTCTTGAAAGTGATTGGGATAACCTCCTCCTTAGAAACTTCAAGTATGCTAGGCCTCACAAAGCTCCTAGATGGAAGGACTATCCCCTTCTCTCAGCCATAGGGAATCCTAAACCCTGCACTACCAAAGGGAGCCAGCTTTGCAAAACTCTATGGCATGCTTTTGAACTGATAAAAAGCCATATTATCCTCTCTGGAAAAGGGAGATTTATGGCTTTAGATTCAATTTGGGTTCCTACCTTCTTCATCAAACAACAGCTAAATGACAATGACTTCCTAAGGGCATGGCACTTGGTAAAGAAAGGGTTATCCTATTGGGGAGATCTATGGGACAAGACCAACTTTAGGTGGAAGACATGGTTGGAGATAAGAAGAGAATTCAAACTCAACAATGCAGATCAAGAGTTTATTATGAGAAGAATGCAACCGTGGGAGGGAGACATCATTTAGAAAGGGGGCAGAATCCTCAACTTCCCTAGAGAGTTTGGTTGGGTAGGCAGCTCAACCCTCCTACCTATTCCCACTCCATCTGAAGGAATAGAAGAGATTGTGACTAAACTAAACAGTAGATGGAACTATTATGATAATAATGAGAGGAAATGGGGTATCAGATTTGAGTTAATCTGGGACAGAAGAATTCAAGAGAAAATGTCCACGTTGTTATGGTTAATCCTACACAAGGCTATCTGGACTAACTGTAGAAGCCTCAAAATTGGTAAGGGAGATGGTACATGTAAACATTGTGTGGGTATCAAGGAGGACATCTTCCATTTGTTTATAGCTTGCCCAAGAGCAAGAAAAGTCTGGAAATTTATGCTATTAAGAATAGGTGAACCAATAAACTAGAGGTCTATTCTTTTGGGAGATGCACTCAAACTTCCATATGCTACATGGGTACACATCAAGGCACATGCACTATGGTTTATTTGAATTTCTAGAAATGCTTTTCAATTCAATGAAGAGGTCATGTATGCTGATCAGATCTTTTTTAATTGGTATGAAAGCTATTCTCCTACTAACTGACCACTATTTTTTGTGGTCCAGGCCAAGTTCTTATTGAACCAAGAATTTCATATTTATAATGTGATCAGGTATCACAACTATAGATAGAGCTTGAAAAACACATCCAGGATGCAGGGAGATGCTCCAATTCGGGGGTTGACATGCAAGCACAACTCCTTCCATCTTTGTTCCATGTCAAAACAGAACCCACTGTCTAAAGATCTTCCTCTGGCACTCAAATTTTCTATAACATTGTTCCTCTACTCCTAGGTCCACTACATCAAGCTTTGCTACTAGGTCTGCTAATGTAGCCTTGGTGGTTTCCAACACAACAGCAGCAAATTTTGTCAAAACAACTGTATGTTTTTTGGACATAAGATCAACCACAGCATATCTTCCTTTTTTTGGATGGATAAGGAGGCATCTTGGTTTCAGGATATAAGTTACAATCATCCTTCAACAAGCAAAGCAACACTTGACAAAGTTGTACTGATCAGAACTGTGAATTTGAGCTTAGGCTCCTCTCCTCTTTGGCTACCAAATCTTCTGTTTCTCACTCTTAATCAATGTTTTTCTTGTATGCAAGATAGAAAGTCCTCTCTAGAGGAGAATATTACATCAACTTTTGACATCATTGTACAAATCATATGATTATAATATAATCAACTTTTTCTTTGCCCAAAAAAAAAAATGCATCTATAAAGCCAAAATGAAGAAGGATTCCCTCTAGAAAGCCCCAAAATCTACTCATCATTAGGGGAGAAATGGTGTCTCAAAAAGGCCTCATAAGGAATGGATTAAGAAATGGATTAGTCCTAATGAAAAGTCCATGGTAGGGCCCAAAAAGTCCTAACCCCCCTCACCTAGGTGGGTTAAGCCCACAAGTGTCCCCACCTCTTGCACCTGTCTTACACCTAGGTGGGAGCCAAAATAATTTAAATTTTAAAATTCAAATTTTGAATTGCCTCCCTTCTTCTCTCTCATCCCTCGCTCCCTCCCTCCCTCCTCCTCCCTCATCCCCTTCCCTACTCCTCCTCCTCCTCCTTGCCCCCTCCCTCTTGCTCCTCCCTCCTCCTCCCCCTCCCTCCGACTCCACACTTGCTAGTCCTCCAACCTTCCCTCATCCTCCATGCCTACTAGTCCTACCCCCTCCATCCCTCCTCTTCATCTGCTAGTCCTCCCTCCTCTATTCCTCATCCTCCTCCCTCATGTGTGCTGCTCCATTATATTGACCCTTGGGTTGAAGGATCCTTGTATCCTTTAGATCTTGCCACCCAAAAGAGCCCTCCCTTTCATACAATGCATGAGCTTGTTTGGTTTGTTGGCAATGGACATGTTGGGTTGCTTGGCTATTGCAATCCATTGAACAATGCTAAGGCACTGGCTATGCAAGCAAGTGAGGTGCACAAAGCCCAAGGAGAGTAGATAACACATTTGGGAAATAGCACCATTGTTGTAATGCATAACTCTATGCAGGAGTTTCAAATGCTGAAGGAGGATCTTCATGATAAATCCAATGCATTGGATGTGGAGTAACATGCATTGGACTTGGAGCGACAAGAACTACAAGAATCACTCTGTAAGCTATCTAAAATCAAAAAAGACTTGGAAAGATCTATATACATCTATGTTCAACAGGCCATAGAGAAGGAATGAGAGAAGGCAGAAGAACGAGTGCAAAAGATGAAAGAAACACCTTTGGGATTGAACGATAGGAAAAGATACTTTCATAAAATGGATGCATTGGCACCCACTGGTGGTGCTAGAAAGAGAAGAATCTAGGCTACAAGGTTGGTTATCCAATGTTCCAATGAAATTTCACTCTTTCGTGCTACATTGTTTGTGCTAAGTAATGCTTGTGTTTTTCTTTAGGAACTTCATTGAAGATGAGATGGGAAAAATGGACGAGGATAATATTGACTATTCGTATGCTCTAGCTAGTTTATTGAAGTCAAACGGTGTCATCAAGATACTAAAGGCCCAAGACACAAACTCCTGGATGTGCAAGTTACTCAAGAGGTGATGAAGGACTTCAAGGACATTGTACATGCAAAGGAGATGCTTGCAGCTTGTGATGCTGCTGGTGTAAGTCGTGAAGCTTACACATATGCTTTTAAAATTTTCAAGTCTGCTATTGTGGAAAAGTATAAGAAGTCTACCATGCCACTATCCACACCTTGTTCCATGAGGTGTGCATGGAGAAACAAACCAGTGTGCAAGAGAAATGCTAGGAGGGTACCATTGCATAAGGGTCACAATGACTTGGAAGAGTCAAAAGAACTCTGGTTTGCAATCCTTCGAGATGAATTCTTTCAACAGTGTCTACTTGGATGTTGAGAGCTACAACAAAATATGGTTTTTTCTATGGCTTGAGAGAAGGTGGTAACATGAAATCCATTACAGCATTGCACTTTACTTAGTTTCATTTTCTATATCATGTTTATCCTAGACGGGAAACAAATTGAAACTCATGCCATGAAAAATATAAGCTACACCAAAGAGGGGAACAAGAATAGCCCATAGGAATGCCTTTAGGTAATAACAAAACCAAAAATTTTCTAACATCGAGTTGATGATAAAGATTAATTTGTCAATATCAACAAATAATGGAAAAGTCTTATTTGATTTTTTGTACCAAAAAACTTTGCCAATTTTGGACTTTATTTGGTTAAAACCCTTTTTGAAATGGTAGGAAAAGACAAATTTTCAAATGGAAGAAATATTTTCAAGCAAGATATTAGGATCAGCTTTTAATGGAATGTTTTCATTGTTGGGATATCTCAAGGTGTATGCCTCAGGCACACCTTATGTTTCTATGTGTGAGTGCTAGAGGCACAGTTAGGTGCCCACAAGCACAGTTAGGTGGTGGAGAGCCACATAGGATGATTGAGAGAATCTAGGAGCAGATTGAGGAGATGATTGTGGAGCTCTGAAGTCATCAGTGATGTCAGTGAGCATGTATGAGGTGCCTACTTAAGGACCTCACTCTTCTTCCTTCTACAAGCAAGTAATGCAAGTATTCTGAGTTTGTGTCCACTCTTTTCTTTCCTTTCAGCCTTCCAACATGGTATCAGAGCCCTTTGATTCCCCTTGAGCCCATTTCTGCCACATCATCATCTTCTTCTTCATCTTCTTCTTCTCCATTTTCCTCTTTCTTCCCAAAATCTTTGAGAGCTTGGTTCTCCACCTACAAATGACCATTGCCCAAACCCTTTGAGCTGGAAACTCCTCTAGTATGGGCGAACTTCCACCTGCAAGCAATTGAAGAAAAAACGTCTGTGGTGGCTGCCATTCTCCAAAGAGCGAATTTCTTCTGTTGCTCAATACTCCCTGCCTGCTCCGCCATTGCCTGAGCCCTCTTAGGAGTAGATGGGCGACCTCAAGACGAAGATTTTGAGCCATTTTTCAGGTCATTTGGTTCAGTAACGAGGGAGAAATCGTCAAAACTCAGGTTCAGCCTGTAGCAACTCTCCCGGGCAAAAGTACGTACCATTTCGTCCAACCTCTGAGCTGGACCCTCTCTGGTATATGAGCTTTCTTTTGCTTCAGAAAGCCCTCTTTTTCTTGCTTTGAAGAGTGAGCTACAAGCCCTCCAAGTTCAGCTTTTCAGTTTTGACAGTTTTGGACAAGTTTTTGAAGATGATGCTACATAAAATGCTACTCTAGCATTTCTGGTTTTTTGAAGCTTTCAATAACTTCAGTACAAGTGTGGCTTCAGTTTTGTTTTGAATTACTAGACCTGGTTTTGATTGGAAAGTATTCATTTTAGCCTCTTCTATGAAGCATGTAAGAAGAAGCATCATTGATTGAAATTTGGTCACAAGACTTTGCTACATTAAATGCTTATATTTTGAAGCATTTCAGTTGTTATTCTAAGCCCTGTAAGAGAGAAGACACTGCCCAATACCTGGGTTAGACCCTCTCATGGCTTGCTTATGCAAAATATGTGAAAAGCCAAAACATAAAGCAATGTCTTGTTATGCTACAAAGGATGAAAATGCCAATCTGACTTCCTTGTTGAAGATTGCCAAAACAATGGTTGCCAAAAAGGAAGCAACTTCAAAGACAGAAAATGCAAATCTACTTACAGTTAATGAGCCTCCACAAGATGAGGCATCCTTTGAAGATTATGCATTTTAAACACATCTCTATGTATGCTCCAGATCTCTCTTTTTATGTCAAGGTACTCATCCTGGATAGTCCTCCAAAATGAATGAAAATAAACTATTGTGTTTTGTGTGTTTTGTAAACACCTCTGGTCACCTTATGATGTAGGCCATGTGTATGTTTTGCTCCATGGTACCTCCTGCGGACATTGTGTGCATGTACATGCAGGGGAGATAACCATTGGAAGGTCTTTTTGTATCCCTTTTGTTTACCTTACACCCATGGGAACCCTTGCTAGCATGAGAACCTAGCCATAGATTTATCCTTGACCACCATGAGATGGCATGAGAAACTATGAGACTAGATGTATCCTTGACATAGCCTGAGGCATTCCCTTGAGGGGGGGTTTGTTGGGATATCTCAAGGTGTATGCCTCAGGCACACCTTATGTTTCTATGTGTGAGTGCTAGAGGCACAGTTAGGTGCCCACAAGCACAGTTAGGTGGTGGAGAGCCACATAGGATGATTGAGAGAATCTAGGAGCAGATTGAGGAGATGATTGTGGAGCTCTGAAGTCATCAGTGATGTCAGTGAGCATGTATGAGGTGCCTACTTAAGGGCCTCACTCTTCTTCATTCTACAAGCAAGTAATGCAAGTATTCTGAGTTTGTGTCCACTCTTTTCTTTCCTTTCAGCCTTCCAACATTCATAATATAAGGTTATATCGTATGTAAAGATGTGTGCTATATTACTGGGAATACTAATGGAAAAATCCATGGAAGATTGACATGTCTGAAAGAAAGGTATGAACAATAAGGAATGAAGGATAGTCTACTCTTAACCCAAGGGGGATGCAACAAAAACTTATATATAGATCAACTGTGATAATAGCCAATGATAGTGTACAGAAAGCATGATCATTTGATTGGAGAACCCAGTCTTTGAGGTGGTCAAGAATCTCAAGATGGGGTATGGGATCAATAGCATGCAGCATCTATGACACTGAAGACCAAAGAGGCCTATAATGCAATCCCAAGGCATAGTGTCTAACAGTTGTAGGGAAAGAGATAATGATACCAGCCACATCAAGCACATCATCCACATGACAAATTCCTTTGGACCAAATAAAATAAGAGTGATGAGGTTTCTGGCGTGAACACCTTCGACCAATGAAGGTTCTCACAAGAGTATCCTTGCCATTCAATTTTGAATGGGAGATTAGGGCATCCTTTAACTATGATGTCAATGTGACCCAAGAGAAAGTCCTAGTGTATCTCTACGGGAATCATTTTATGATTGTCTACATGCATGGGGTCTAGATGATCCTTTCTTCTTATTATATAACGGTAACTTATTATGATTGTAACTGGTCGTCCCTCTCTTTGCGAATGTTTTTCGTAATAATATGACAAATGGATTTCACCCATAAGAATGTGTGCACACACGTGTTATGTGCACACACACACATCTCTCTCTCTCTCTCTCTCTCTCTCTCTCTCTCTCTCCCCACACACACACACACACACACACACACACACATATACATATACATATATGTATGTATGTATGTATGTATGTAGTATGTATGAATGTATGTCGCACAGGTGCCACCCTCTTACTGCTTTGGGCCGCCGTTCAGTAGATTTCATGCCGCTTATCCTATTGTTCGTCGATGCTCACAGCATATTTTGTGTTGTGCTTCGCAAGAGAGAGGCACCTTGCTTGGTGCTTTTTTGGCTGCACTGGCCTGCATGTAGCTCTGTGGATCAAGCCTTGCACCAGTTCTTGTGGGCATTGGGCCTTAGAGCAAGGAGTCATCTTGGCTTTGGCCACTAGCCCACTACCATTTCTTGGTGCTTCTACTGGCCCTTGTGTGCCAGCTCAGGCGAGGTTAACAAAGTCTTGAGCCCCAAAATTGGAGATGGACTAGGGGTTGCTTTTGCTTAGCTCCTTGGTAGGATAAAAAGAAGGATCAAACGAGGAATGTTGAGTCCCAATTGAGACTGGGCCCAAAGGGGCTGTTGAGACGAGGACTGTGAAAGTAATTGAGCACGAAGTAACCTTGGCGAACCAGGGAAGGGAACCTTGTTTTTCATGCTAGCATTAGTGTGGAGTGTTAACAGGTCCAATGCCTTGCATGGAGGCTACCAATGTTGGTGGGGGAGAACTGTTTATATATATATATACACACTATATATGTATACCACAAAGTGGCAGGGGCAGACATCCAGATGTCACAGATGGGCTGTGGCGCACTTTGTATTCCTTCACATGAACACAGTGCCAACATCATCATCTTGCACATGTTCTTTTCATTTTAGGACTTTGGCTTAAATATTTAAATCATGGTTCACTATTATTCAACCAGACCTAGAATTAGATATGCTAGTTGAACCTCTACGTCAAGTCTCCTTGCCATATTTTCCATTTTCTTCAATGAACATGGTAGTTATGTAAGCGGATTGGACTCTTACAGGCATGTACAAACCCTGATGCTCCACATATCAACATGCTATATGCAGGAGCTTCCTTAGAGTCAATAAGAACTACTAAATAATTAGTATATTATTGCCTTCCCAAAATGAGGTTTCATGTAAAATCATGTTTTAATGTTCATAAAGATCCAGACAAGTGCAAAAAGATGTACAAGCGGCAACGATGGTATACAAACCTTATAGAAGTGAAAGGAATTTCATTTTTGGACTTCACAGAGTGTGTCTATGTACTACTGATAGCATAAGGTTAGAGCCTAAATTGAAAAAGTGATGTATTTTCTAAGACATGCAATGCTTGGAGAATTTTTTTTTGCGAGCTATTTGTTGTGAGCTTTTCCAGGAAATCTATACACTTTTTAGGTGTGGAAAAAAATCTCCCAACTCCAAAGAGACCAAGAATCCTATTAAAGGAAGAAAAAATTTCATGAACTTTTCAAGCTTCTTGGAGAGTGTCCAAACTCTTTTCACACATTTGCACCTAGTTCTTTAGCCATATCTATGGATTACATGAAGACATTAAATTTATCTATATAGATCCTAGATACCTATGTGTCTATATATCGATTTCTCCATATACACCATTGTCGAGATATCAAGGATCACATATGAGATTAAAAGTATGTATTTATAGCCTAACTCACTTGAAAAACATCCCACCTTGAAAAACATATGACATTAAGGGTATATATTTATAGCCTAACTCCCTTGAAAAACATCCCACATTGTGATACACACATAATTTGGCATTTTTGACACCTGAAATGCGCTCAGAAGGCCCAAAAACCCAAAAAACGACTGTAAACATAGGTAGCTTTAAAAAAAATTTCAAAACCTGTCTGAGAAAACAGTGCACTTGTAGGCCAGTTAGAGTTCGCGCTGGTGCAAGGCCCGAACGCAGACTCTAGCCAAACCCTGCAAGTGCACTTCTTTCCTCAAGTAGTTTTTGAAAATCATCCAAAGGTACCTATGTTTACAGTCGTTTCTAAGGGTTTCGGGCCTACTGGTGCATTTCAAGTATCAAAAGTACCAAATTATGCATATAAAAAAAGCTTTCATTTTTTTCAAAGAAATCCCAAAGGTTTTATCTAATGATTACTATATTTATTACATTATGTAATAATTTCCCATTGAAACATTGAGGACTTCATTACAGGCATCAAGGTCACTGAATACATCATTGCATTAAGAGAGCTCATCCATAACCTTCATTACCATATACGTTGATGATCTGATCATGCTCGTATTGGATTAAGGATGTGCCTTTACTTAATTTAATCTAATGAGAATTTCATTGCTAGTCCATATCTTAGTCTTGTTTCTAAAAGCATTACACACTATTTAGGAGTGTTAGTAATGGTCATGGTACATTGAGATTCATGTTATAAAAAAATTACATCAACATTTATCTAAATTTTATTAAATATACCAATAAAATGTCTTTGGGATTTGTATGTGTAGGAGGGGGATGTCAAAAAAACTCACAAATATCGTTGACTTACCTAAAAAGATCGCGACAAAAAGCTCACTGAAAAATCACGCCCGTAGCGCTTCAAATACTTTATTTGCTGCCTTTGAATTTCTATGAAGACCACTAAAAAATTCATTGCGTAACTTGGAGTAATAGCTGCAAATATTCTTCAGCAGGCCTGTCAGAGAAGTGCACTATAGCGTTTCTAGTTGGCCAATCTGAGCACTATTCTGCAAACAATGAATAGCACAACTTTCACGATGATTGTAAATTATTGAATGATAACGATTATGCACAATGCATGGCCAGATTGAATAGCTGGGTGGCCACCATGTGCAGCTTTAGATTGTAGAAATCTAAATACTGCTGGTGGAAGAGCAATGAAGATTGATATACAATTTTGAATTTTCGATATTTATAAAGATGTGGCCTTTACAAATGTAATTATAGTCACTGCTGATCCAGTCTATCAATCTTGTACAACAAGAGCTTATGCTCAACTTGATTTTTGTGTCCATTTGAAGGGGCCTCACCAATTTCAAATAATATTTATACCCCATTTAAACAAAAGGTGGAACACACGAACGTGTGACCCATTCCTTCTCATGAAGGTTGGAAACGCATCATTGTTTGAAACTTCAGCCCAAGCACAGGAGTGCTCAAAGCCTCACTGGTTAAGAAAGTCGCAGTGCGACCTCCTGAAGGAGAGCTCTCTTCTGTGCAGCATTAATAAGGCCCTTACATTCAGCATCCTCTAATACATCCACCATAATTGCAGCTGCATGTCCCAAGGGCTCCTCGGCAATCCGCTTCAGCATAAAGGCCTTTACCCATAGCACCACTTGTCAGACCAACAAAGTTTGAGGTATCTCCAACAATGAACTGCAACAAGAGCTATGCGAACCATACCTGCCCATGATGGTTAATTTCCAAAATTCCAGGTTCCTGGATCCAAGGCTCTCCATCAATTTGGACTGGAAATGTAGCCTGTGTATGAATCGCTATGGTTTGACCTTGTGCAAGCCGCCGTGCACTTGAAAGGCCTACCTGCAATAGCAGAGAAGTCTACTGAGCAAAAACTTTGGCCTGCTCAGAAAAAATGAAGAAAAGATATACAAACGTTTACCTGGAGTTTTCCCAAATGCCATGTCCCACAAATGCCCACTACTTCAAGCACCTTATCATGCATAAACTGTGGAAAATATACATCAAGGTCTTCTTCATTCTGCCATAGATCAACCCCTCCCATATAGCTTCCAATGTTGATAACAAGAACTCCCTCAATATCCTGTGGTAGTCTGATTTTAGAAAAGCATTACCTCTGCAAAGCAATCTGCAATACAAAAAGGAGACAAAGGAGACCATATTGTTCAAGAAAGACCTCAGGGATCACTACTTCTGAACGATCCACATACAAGCGAAGCTGCCAAGGTAGGCTGGCACATGTTCTATCCACAATATCTTTGGCACCTTCTTTTGCATAAAGCATTTTGTTCATAAACTGCATGCAGTCATATGAGGTCGTTACAGATACACAGTACACGCCAATAAAAATAGCAGAATGTCCCACCTCCAAGTATCTTCAACTATGGACTTTGCAATTTCTATACATTCTTGGCACAGCAATGAAAGGATACTGCGTGTCAGAACAGATACATATCTCAAAGTAACTGGCAAACCAGAAAAGAGAAAGAAAGGAGCATAAGCCAACTTCGTTCTGTCAAAAATACAAAAGTGCCTTACTTGATTGTAGAACTTCTCAGGGCTCTCTTCCCTTAACATATGAATGTCCAAAGCCACTTTTGCATCACATCCAATCCCTGGCAATCCAAAGACAGCTTATCAAAAATACGTTATAAAACCAGAACAGTAAGACACTATGGAGACTAGAAGTTATAGCATTCCTCCAACACAAAAACTGGAAATGTGGGGTGGTGTGTGAATCACCTATGTAATTATTCATAAATTTCGTTATTTTCTTAGTTTCAGTATGACGATTAAAGGCTTTCTCAGTCACTGTGATCTGCCACCGATCCAGTATTGTAACTGCAGCATGATCAATTTGCTGCAAAACCATCTTTATCCCACCTTGCCTCTGCACAGCTCCGTAGCCCCCTCCCCATGAAAGAACCCTGGCAAGATCATTTCCAGTTCCTATGGGCAGAATGGCAACAGGTGGGGGTGAATCGTAGTTCTGCTTTTCAATTGCATCCAGAATCCAACCTACAGAGCCATCACCGCCACAAACAAGAACCCTAAAGTGTGACACGTTTTTGAAGAAAGCCAGCCCTACTTCTGGACCCTCAGATGAGCTTAACTCAAATACCTGTAGCAAAGAAAGGATACAGAATTAATTCTCCTGCTAGTAAAGAGGAGAAGAGGGGGAGGAGGTGGGTTGAAGACAAGCAGAAGCAAAGAGATGGTTTTAAATTCTTACAATATTTATGAATCTTACACCCTTGTAAAACGGCCTGCAGGTGCCCTTACACATGCCCTAACAAGCAGCTCACATAATGGCATGGAAAATTACGTAGGGCATATGCTATTCTCCAAGATTGGTGGTCCCAAATCTCATTGAGCTACAAAGAGCATGCTTTTGCACTGAATGCATATATGGTGCTGTATCATCCTTAGCATGCATCCTTATTCCAAAGCAAATTATCATGTATTTAAGCACTTGTTTTGGCTGTCAGGAAAAGTGATCCAAATCACTGTTAATTACTTGTCTTATAACACAAAATGTTCACAGATTGTTCAGTCATTAGCATCCATAACATCTGCACACAGTAATAGCTGGAAAGGAGAATTTATGGTAGTTCTCAGCATCATCCATACACATCGGGCAACAAAGCCCTCTTTGTTTTAGCCTGTTATTCCATACTCATAGCCCACATCTTACATGTGGCTTCAGAAAGGCTTACTCTTTATTCATTGAGCCACTTCATAAGACAATAATCGTAACTCAAAAAGCATACTAGAAAAGAAAGCATCCACAACCTGCATAGAGATTCTGTTAATAGATGGAAGCGAAAGAGAAAAGTTCATGTTACGCAATAAGCCTTCCTGATTTAGGAGATCATTACTCTCTATCCATAAGAGGCCTCCATGTTGGAAAAATGTCCAAGTGACATCCACATTTAGAAGGTACAAGCATAGAGCGAGAGGGAGAGTGTTGCACCTTAGAAGAAAAAAGCCTAAAGGCTCTCCTTTATCAATCTAAAAGGGCAAAAGGGGAAATGCCAAAGGGCAAAGAGTTGATTCCTGAGATGACACAAGCATTGATGTTAGGTAGAGCCACATCCATGAGAAGCTATATTGTGATGTACTCCAAAAGTGTGAAAGATGGGCAAACGTTTGTGCATTTGAATGCTATCATTTTTCTTTTAGTGTGCTATTCATCTTCATTAGCAATTATGGGATTGTCTAGATTCATTTGCTATGAACCTCCATAGATCTATAATTGTGAGGTGGTATCAGAGCTGTTCCTGCACTCTCGTGTCCCCTTCCATTCTCAAAATGGAGAGGCAAGATCTTGAAAGGTTGCCAGGGAGTTGGATAGCTATAAGGTGGCGAGATTGTGCCTTGAGAGCACAGAGCAGAGTGTGGCAATCTCTAGGATTATATTACACAGTTGTGAAACGAGTTGGAAGCAGGCCACTCTGACATAGCTTGTGATGCTATCAAGGTCACTCTGCCTCGCAGGAGTTATCAGAGGGTGCGGGATGCAAAATACTGGATGTGCCCTCAATCTGGGCAACCATTATCGTCTGCTTTCCCCAGCAGATTGCTGCTTACCATTCTCACCAGTTTGCAGAGTGAGTGTTCTAGTTTTGTATGATCATGCTGCCTTAGCTCCAAATCAACCTCTCATCTACAATGGTGGAAGGAAGGCTCCAAGGCCAATGAGAATCTGGATGAGGTGTCAAGCAAGAGCAAGGTGAAATCAACAAGTGTTCCCCACTAGGATAGCAGTCTGAGTAATTGCAACAAGTCCAGCACTGATGGACATCTAGCTGGGATGCTCGGAGTCGCTGCATTACTGCAGATTATCACAGGGCAGATGAGCACAGTGAAGCAGAAGCAGAAAGGCAACAGCACGGCGATCCTAGAAGCGAGTGAAACTTGCGCTTTGTAGCTGTCTGAAGCAAAAGGAATATTGATTGCAATTGTGGGAGCCTAAAATGCAACAAAACAAAGAGGGATCTTTTTGAAGTACCTAACGTAATCAAGAGCAATTTGGATGAGAAGAAGCTCTGGCTACCGAAAGTAACAGAACAAGAGGGGCTGTCTGTTTTTCCATCTTGCTCCTACACTCCAGGTGGGGCAAAGCATAGGCTGTTAGAGATTAAGTGCCAGAGAATATTGACAGTTTTCATTTTTTGTGCCTTGCCCAGATATTCCGACCTGAAAATGGATGTAACCTTTGATGTCAGCGACCAGATAAGCATGCATAGGATAGGGAACACGTCGCATCCCACTATTGTAAGCCTACTCTCTTGTAAAACTAGCCTAAGTTGGTAAACCAAAGACAAAAGAGCTTGGTAACATATCTAGACTAAGGTGGTGAAACTTGAGCCTAGTAGAGCTTAGTGAATCCACATATGTCTATAAGTGATAATTACTTGTAGGGGCGATTAACCAAAACCACTCATCCCTACAAAATGGTGAAGACCTCAGTAAAAGAAAATAGATTAAAACCATGTTAGAGGGATGCATATCACTTGGGGGGGCGTTTGTTGGAAAAATGTCCATGTGATATCCACATATAGAAGCTACAAGCATAAAGCAAGAGGGAGAGTGTTCAACCTTAGAAGAAAAAAGCCTGCAGGGTCTTGTCCAAAGGTTATCAATGTAAAAGGGAAAGAGGGTGAATGACGAAGGTCAGTAGATTCTTAAGATGACACAAGCAATGATGCCAGGTAGAGCCATATGGGCTAATTGGATCTATATTAGCAATTCATTTGCTACAAGTCTCCATAGATCTGTAATTCTGACACTCTGGGTTAGTTGGTTTGACAACTATTTAGTCGACAAAGACACCGATACACAATGCCTGCTTGCACCAATGCACCTTAACAGAGAAGCAATCAAAAGTAAAGGTGAATCAGACCAACTCTTAAAAAACTGTAACACACAATGAGTACGTCGATTTGTCAAAGCTCTCGCGATCAGGTGTCGTCCACTCAATATTTGCAATGACTCACTCAAGCAGCCTTAACGCAGCTGGCAAAGGCATCAAAACCCAATGCAAATTCCATGGCCATCCTAGCAAAAACCTGTGGGCAATCTCAGGCAAAAGTAGGGCATCCAACAACCAAAATACCTTAGTATCTGGCAACCTCTGGCTCAACCAAACCCCGTTGAACTGGGCCAGCCAGGAAAAGACAACAAGAACACAAGCCTGGCAGGCGAAATCATCAGCAACAGCCCCTGGAGAAGTGAAAAGCAGCAAATCGACTTCCTTATGGCACCCCTCTATCCCCCTGGCAGCCCAATCCTGGAAGGCGAGGTGAATCTGGTAGCAAACTGGCACCTTGGAAGCTACGACAGGATTTTGACCTGTTTTGGTGGCCCTGGACAACTCCCAAACAGCTGCGAATTCTGCAAAAGCTCTGTGTGTTGAACCTGGGAAGGACCTGGAAGCAGCAAAACTGGTAAACAGCAAGTCTGCCAGCCCTGGAAGGCCCCTGGCAGGTGTGACTCAAGATCTTCCATAGTTTGGAAGCAAATCAGCCTGCTTGGGAGCTCAAAACAGCCCTGAGAAGTCGCAAAACTGATGGTGCCTGGCTTGGAAGGCTCTTGGAACAAGTGCGAATCAATTATGGGGGCTCTCAAAGGCACGGACAGCAGGTATGCAGTAAAAATGAATTAATCTGGAGGCTCTTGACACAAAAACGAAATTCGGTTTTGAGCTTCTGGCAGCCCTGGCATCCCACCAACAGCCCACAGACGGCCTTGGTAGTCGAAAACCAGCATGGCGATGTGATAGAATAGCCCTGAAGCACTTTCCTAGCCTATGACTTGCCTCGCCCTCTTCTTCTATGGTCGAGAAATAAGCCTCAAAGAAAATTTCTCCCTTTTTGGCTTGCTCCTCAAGCCAGCTTGCTAAACGTGACGCCTTGAGCTATTTTTACCCCTCTCTAATGCACTTGCCCCTAGCCCTTGGCCCTAGGAATTAATGCACTAGGTTAGCCTTTTTACCACTCTAGGGCTTGTGCTATCAAACGTAGATTCTAATAATTAGAATCACGTCCCCGTGACATACCCCCCTCTTGGAACCCCAGCAAATGTCCTCATTTGCTGTCCAAGTGACATCAAGAGGTAAATTCTGAAAATTACAAGTACAAAAATAAGAAAAATTAGACACAGCTTGGAAGATTCTTGCTAGCATTGCAGCTTGGCACATTTGGAGGGCCAAATGTACAGAGGCGATGGAGGGTTCACAAGTTCAACCTTCCGAGTCTATGGCCAGTATATGGACTGATACTATACACACATTGATGGCCATGTGGGCGAGCATGCAGGGATCCTCCATAGCAGCTATAGCCAGGAGAGATTTTTTTTCCAGAGTTTGGAGAGAATCTCCGTTCTTCTCTGAGTCTTCTTCAAGGTTGAGGTGGCATTTTCAGCCTCCACCTTGGATTTTGTTAGCTCCTTTTGAGCTGTTTTTTCTCTCATGCTTGACATGATGTACTCCCACATTTGAGCTTGCTCTTGCGGCTTTCATTCATACTTGATGAAGTAATATTTTTGAAAAAAAAAAAAGAAAAGAAAAGAAAATTCCAAAATGTGGCAGACTCTTCCTTTTCTCATATTTTCTTACTTGTACATGTATATCCAATAATGCAAAAACAACATTACAAATCCAAAGTATAGCAAATACATGCTTTATTAAGACCAACAGATGTCTCTAGAAAGACCAACAGATGCTTCCATAATGACCATCAGATATCTCCTAAAAGACCAACAGAGATATGTGTCAGAAAAGAAACCAGAAGATATATGATATGGTAGAGGTGCACAATACCAATAATATACATCCAATCCTGCAGTGAATAGTACACTGATCATAGGCCTCATGGGCAGAAATACTGTTAGCCAACCATTACCTTGGGTGAGACAATCGGTTTCACCAAGCGACCTCATCATATCTGATGAGCTATGTGAACCAAGGGAGTGGAAGTGCTACCCGCCTCTAGAGCACCATGAAATGCTCCATACCTACGCTCTCCTCAGCCTGAATGAGCCATAATCGCAGCTGGCTCTAGCTGAAATGCATCTAGATAGAGCTGTAATACCTTAGGTGATTCTGCCAATTCACCCTCTTTCATCCACCTCGCATCCAATGCTGGATAATTCTGAAATTTAACCAACCTTTCGTTCCTATGTGCCAATATCTATTCCGGTACCAAAATCTCATCTTGTTCCTCAACTTCAAGTTGTTCCTCTAGAGGCATATCTTGTGGCACATCACCCTAGGATGGTTTCAACAAGCTCACATGGAAGGCATTATGTATACTCCAATGAACCGGTAGCTTTAGCCTGTGTTTCAGAGCACAAGGCAAAATGGGAGCAGTATTTGCCACTCATAGAGTTTGCTTACAACAATACAGTACATACTACTGCAGGTAGAGCGCCTTTCGAAATTGTGGAAGGTGGAAGGAAAGTTCCATCGATTTTGCACACCAAGGATAAGATCTTTGAAGCTGATCGGTATGTGGAGAATTTGGATGAGGCTTACAGGAAAGGGAAGTTGGCTCTTCAAAGGACTCAAGAGAAGCAAAAGAGAGCGGCTGATCGCCATAGACACGAGTTGGTTTCTAAAGAAGGCGATTGGGTTTTCTTGCGCTTTCAGAAAGCAAGACTCAAGAACAAGAAGGGTAAGGAAGGGCTGTACACTAAGCTGAATATGTGTTATTATGGGCCTTTCCAAGTCTTGCAAAATATAAATTAGCCTCCTCTAACTGTCCATTTGTCTGTAGATGAAAAGAGGATAAGAATTGAAGAGTGGTACCCATATTTTCAAAAAGTCCCCTCCAGAAAAGACTCGTCATCCGTGGATCCCTATGACTGATGATAGACTGCATCACACCATGATACTTGAAGATGTTGTACAGAATCAACTTTGCCATCTAATCCGCTGAAATGTTCTTCCTCACCGGAATGAAGTGGGACCTGCTTGCTAAACCTGCAAATTATGGTCCAAATCCCATCATGACCACTCGGTGTACGAGGAAGATAAAAAATAAAGTCTATGGCTATGCTCTGCTATGGTCTATTCTGAACAGGAAGGGGATGCAACAACCCAGGCACCTTCCACCTATCAAACTCAACCTTCTGACAAGTGATGCATGTCCTGACAAATGCCTCAACATCCCGTCCCAAAGCTGGCCAAGAAAAGAAGTGCTCAACAGCCTTCACCGTGGCATCAATATCTATACGCCCTGCATACGGTGGAGCATGACTTTGCGTAAGTACCTTCGGCATAACTGCTTTGTGGCACACAAGTGTCCATGCATCAAAAGGAAGCCTTCCTTAAGAGTATAATGATCATGCTTTTGCCTATCCATAAGCTGATCAAATATCCTTGCAAAGTCATTTTCACCTTCAGAGTATCCAACGCAATATGATAAGCAATAGTCACTGCTGAATTTTAGGCACAAGTCTCCTGGATAAGGCATCAGCCACAACATTCTTCTTGCCTGCAACATGAAAAATCTGAAAATGGAACATAGACAAGAAGTTTGCCCACCTCATATGCTATCTCCGATAGTTTCCTCTGAGTAAGAAAGTACCACAAGGAAGAATGATTTGTCTATACATCAAAATCAGCACCCAACAAATAGTGCTTCCACATGGTCAAAGCATAAATTACAGCAAGCATTTCTTTCTCATAAATCTGCAAATTTTGCTCAGCTGGCTGTAATACCCTGCTCTCATAGGCTACTACCCAACCGTCTTGCATCAAAAACACCTCCTATGCTATTGCCACAAGCATCGCACTCAACAACAAAGGGTTTTTTGAGATTTGGTAAGATTAGCACGGGATCGGAACATTACTTTCCCTTCAACTCTTCAAAAACTGAGTTCTCCTTCTTAGTCCTATAGAGCGTGCAACGGTGAAGCAATCTCAGAAAAGTACCTGATGAACCGTCTATAGTAGGAGCATAAACCAAAAAGCTCCGCACTTCATGACTATTCTCAAGTATTGGCTACGATCGGATTGCTCTCACCTTGGCCAGATCCATCCTTCGACACTATATGCCAAGAAAATGAATCTCTATCATGAAGAATTCACTCTTCTTTGCATTAATAACCAGCTGATGTTTTCTCAGCTCTTCAAACACCATAGCCAAATGTTTCCTATGCTCCATTGACTACCGTGCACTCAACAAGATCACCATCAAGAATAGGTTCCCAATTTCTCATATCGATTATAATATGGATAGGTAGGGATTTGCTATGTTTAGTCGCATCAACTCGAAGAGCGGATACCCTCAAATTCACATCCGACCAAAAGATGTGCACAAAACCGCTTTTCGGATCAGCTTTGGTTTGTATGAATATCTTGTTATGTCATTTGTTTCACTAACTCTCCGGCCACATTCAATCGGATGATGGACAGGATTTTCCGAGAACACAAGGCTTTTGATGACATTATCGTGTTCTCAAAGAATGAGGAGGAGCACACACATCCTCCAAGATCCATCCTTTTTCTGTACCAATAAAACCGGCGAGAAAAAGGGAGAGAAGCTTGGCCTTACGAGCCCTTTCTGAAGCAAGTCATTGACATGGCTCATAATTCTTCTTGCTAAGCTGCACTTACCCTGTATGGCAGCTTGTTGGGTGGGCTGCTCCCTGGGGATTATGTCATTGGCATGATTCTCAGGTCTTTCCGGTGGCAATTCACATGGCAAAGACTCAGAAAAACTATCTTTAAACTCGTAAAGAAAATCTATCCTGTGCTTTTCCAGCCCAAAAAGCTGAGACCTAGCGTCTTCTAGCTGAGTTTCTTTTGCAAAAATCAAGCAAGCAGAAATATTCTTTTTCATTATGGAAGAAATGGTAGAGGCCGATACAATGGGGATGGATTCACACTTGAGTTTTACACCCAAAACATGAACCTTTTCCCTGTGAGTCAGGGTCAACTTCTTATTGAAGGTATCAATGATAGGCCGCACCCTGTAATACCAGGGTATACGCAGCCAAACATCACATTCAGACAAGGTCATAATGTAGAACTCCTCTGTGTCCACATAGCTCTGAATGTGTAGCCTCAACTTTCCAATGATCGGAATGATAGGAGATTTGAACTCAAGATTGGCCATATCAGCTTCACAAAGTGGCCCCATCTCCTCGGAACGGATTCCCAACTTACCTGATAGTTCGGGCGAGATAAATTGGCTCGAGCTCCGGGGTCAAACAAGATTAAACAAGTTTGGTCACATACTTTGCCCCAAGCTTTGGGTAACTCTAACTTATCATCATTCTACCCCTCACCAATCACATCAGCATAAGTCCCGTACTCGGTTTTGACTTCTTACCCATATATTTGCTCTTCTGGTCCTTTTCTTCAATAGGCTGTTTCTTGTTCTTATTTGGGCATTCCCAAGATTGATCGCCTTCCTCCCTTCAGTAAAAACATTTAGTTTTCCTCATCAGGTCTCCCTTTTCCTCAAAAGTCAGCCTCTTGAACTTAGGCTGTCTCATCTTGCGTCGCTGGCCTGCAACAAAAGAAGCCTTAAAAGGCTTGCCACTCTTCTCAGTTTTGTGTCCTTTGAACCCTATGGTCCTCCCCTACATAAGGGCATACACCATGCTCGCATTTTCAATCAACTGGAGGGTGTTTGACACCTTTGTCTTCGTCGTACGTACAATAGTACCAATCTCCTTGGGCAACCCACAGCAGTACTTCTCTATTTGTTACCACAATGGTACAAACGTGTAGGAACTAACAGGCAATAAAGCTGGCCAAAACTTCCTGTTATAAGCCTCCAAATTGACACAATTCTCAGCATCGAGCTTGTGCCATGAGGTCATCACCTCCACCTCAAAAGTAGAAGTCAACCACGAGGCTGCAAATACCTGCTTAAATCCAATACCCTGCAAGAGCAAATTAGTCCACCACTGCAAAGCATTGCCTTTCAAGAAGGTGGCAGCCTTTCTGATCTTCGAAGCTTCAAGGTTGAAGGAAGTTCCCTCCTGATAAGCTACATCAAATTGTTGCAGAAAGGTCAGAGCCTTTAACCTGTCCTACATCCCATTAGAAGTTTCAAACTTTACGCCCAAACCTCCCTTGAACTCCTTTCCTTTTCCTCTCGGAGCCAAATTGTCATAGATGGGTGGCTGCCAGAACATTCCCATAGGATTTCCCATGCCTCCTTGCATCCCTAGCTGCATCCCAATGTTTCCATACATCATATTAGGCATTCCAGCCTCCATCATGTTTGGCATGCCAAGTTGCATCATGTTTGGTATTCCTGCTTGCATTCCTCCAACCATCTGTCCTTGGAAACCCTGCATACCAGGCTGAGACCCCATTGGGAAGTTTCCAGCCATACCCATGCCTTCATTAGGCTATCCAACCATCGCCGGGAACACTGAACCTCCCCAAAATAACCTGGATACATTGTGGACTGAGGGAAAACTTGCTCTCCAGAATTAAAATACTGCAAATTACTGCCTTGATCATTCATCTAGGCGCCGGAGCCAAAAACAAATTGTTGCATAGGAACCTGTGGCATAACATTCGGCTGTCCATTGCCTGGCTGAGCACCAGACTGCTGCCTGTGTGCTTTCTTCTTTTTCTTCTTATCCTTCTTCGGAGGATTAAGTTTTTGAATACAAGGATTTTGAGTGAGCTGAGTAAACTTATCCATCGTGCTTGCCAACTGCGCTCTTAGAATGGCATCTCCCTCGTCTTCTTCCTCCTACTCAGACTGAACATAAGTTTCTTCCTGATCCTGCTGTCCAAAGACTTGCTAGCCATAAGCTTGTGGTCCAAAAGCTTGTTGTCTGACAGCTTGTTGCCCAAAAAACTGTTGCGTCAAAAACTAAATGTTCCTAAACTTGCTCCTCGTCCTGAGAATATTCATCCCCAAGGGATTCTTATTCTTGAGATTCATGTGACTCTTCCTGCTCTTAGTCCAGAATAGACTGCAATCAGCGATTTCGCACGATGAGACATATTTGCGGAATTTACTTGGCTGCAATTATTTCCAGCTACCTCCACTTGCCCAAACACAACCACGGGGGCTCACCTCTTGAGAAAGATGGTGGCGTCCCGGCAAAGGAACCACTATCACCAGCCTTCGAGTTCTCCAAAGGGCAGTAAATTCAAAATAATGAGCAAATCACTTAATTACAGTCACTTTGAAAATTCAAAACAGCAAACAAATAAACTGCCAACACACAATCCAAGAGCTAGAATGCCCTTGGTCCGCACCAAACACCAGATTGGCCCCAAAATCGTTGGCACCCCTTGTGGTATTTCTTTAATTGTATTCAGTGAGGTCAAAATACAACAAAGCCTCGACTTTGCACAACACCCAAGAGATAATACTCAAGCAACCTTACTGCAGCTGGCCTTGGCATCAAAACCTAATATGCGAAGTCCATGGCCATCCTGGCAAAAACCTATGGGCAATCTCAGGCAAGAGTAGGGCATCCAACAAACAAAATACCTAGTATCTAGCAACCTCTGGCTCAACCAAATCCTATTGAACCAAGCCAGCTAGGCAGAAACCAACAAGAACACAAGCCTGGCAGGTGAAACCATCAGCACCAACCCTGGAGAGGTGAGAAGCAGCAAATCAATTTCCTTCTAGCACCCCTCTATCCCCCTGGCAGCCCAATCTTAGAAGGTGAGGTGAATCTAGTAGCAATCTGGCACCTTGGAAAGCTGCAATAGGATTTCGACCTGTTTTGGTAGCCTTGGACAACTCCAAACAATTACGAATTCTGCAAAAGCTCTATGTGTTGACCCTGGGAAGGACCTGGAAGCAGCAACATTGGTAAACAGCAAGTCTACTAGCACTGGAAGGCCCTTGGCAGGTGCGATTCAAGATCTTCCATAGTCTGGAAGCAAATCGGCCTGCTTGGATCCTCAAAACAGCCCTGAGAAGTCGCGAAACTGATGGTGCCTGGCCTGGAAGGCTCCTGAAAGAAGTGCAAATGAGTTCTGGGGGCTCTCGAAGGCGCGGACAGCAGGTATGCAGCAAAAACGAGCTAATCTAGAGGCTCCTGACACAAAAACGAATTTGCTTCTGGCAGCCCTGGCGGCCCACCAATAGCCCACAGACTGCCATGGTAGTCGAAAACCAACATAGTTCTGTGATAAAATAACCTTGGAGCACTTTCCCCGCCTGTGACTTGCCTCTCCCTCTTCTTTTGTGGTCCGGAAACAAGCCTCGAAGCAAATTTCACCCTTTTTTTCTTGCTAAACATGACCCCCTGAGCTACTTTTAGCAATGGGATTTTACCCCTCTCTAACCCACTTGCCCCTTTTCTTGGCCCTAGGAATTATAGGTTAGCCTTTTTAGCACTCTAGGGCTTGGGCTATCAAACGTAAATTCTCATAATTAGAATCATGCCCCAATGACATTCTATCTATGATTTCATGCTCCCGCTCCCTCATCACCCTTGACGGGGGGAGATAGAGGAACCTTAGTTGTGACACCGGAGCATATTTCACATTGTATTCTGATGACAGATGATCTGATGGTGAGGATGATAGTGATGATGTAGAGGATCATTCTGAAATGACTATGTAGCATTTTGCGTTTTGCATCTTGCATGGGTGTTGATGCTCGGTTAGTAGCTCCCCCCTTTCAACTTGCTTATCAAGTTTCTTGCGTCTCATAGACCCATTGGTCTTCCGAATACTTTACCAGACTTTCTTTCTTTCTCCTACCCCATTCCTTTAGCTCTGTTTCCCATTCCCCTTCCTCTCTCTCGCTTTCATTCTATCCCTTTGTCTAAATATGCCCCTACCCTTTTTTACATTGGTATCAGAGCACCTTCCTAGGGCCTTCTTCTTAGCCCCATTGCGCTCTGAATTTAGACAACAATATGGTAGGCCTGAATCTTCTACAAAACGTGAGGACAGATTTCCCTATCTTGATGTCTTGCTTGAAGCACTGTGGTGACAAACTAACCATGGATAACCTACCGGCTATGAAACCTTACCTGAACGGAGAGAGAGCAACGAGGAATCTGACGGTCATTGGAGAGAGAATGATGTTGACAGAAATCGATAGCACTTTGCTAGACAGGCTTGCGCCACTGCTATTTTTGTGCTCCTTGCTGCCTTCTTAAGCTGGCCAGATGTGAGGGAAACGTTGCTGCATTTTATTCAGGGTTTGCATCCCTCCCTGGCCTTCGATATGAGGGCTCCCCCCAACCATTGAGCAAGCTGAGGTATTCGAGCCCAAGTATGCCAACAAGTACAAGCATGCTACATTGTAGCAGCCCCCAGCCCCATCTCCCACGTTTCCAATAATATACGGTAGAAGAATGCCACATGCAAGGCCTTATAGGCATCCCGATGCGAAACCAGAAGGGAAGCCTCATGCTGTAGCAGAAAATTCAGACGTTAGACAGCATACTAGAGCCATCATGGACAGCAGAAACAGGGCAAATCTATGCCTGCTGTCTGTTGTGGGGCTGTGAACAAGGCAAATATGCCATGGGCTCCATATACTAATGGCGTCCCCCTTTTGCTGAAATTAGAACTAGGGTAGATGAAAAATCACCGTACATGCTGAAAGGAGGTGAGGATACTCATCAAAGAAATCCTCTTCAACCAAAAGTGCCTCATGGGAGCTTCTATGCTTCAACTCGATTGCATACAAGCACTGAGCAAGGCCGATATGTCATGATGAAACCGGCGTTCAAAATCGCCAAAGGGCAGTGAACAACTAGGGTAGATGAAAAATCACCGTACATACTGAAAGGAGGTGAGGATACTCATCAAAGAAATCCTCTTCAACCAAAAGTGCCTCATGGGAGCTTCTATGCTTCAACTCGATTGCATACAAGCACTGAGCAAGACCGATATGTCATGATGAAACCGGCGTTCAAAATCGCCAAAGGGCAGTGAACAGATAATAACCAGTGAATACTTAATTTCCAACCATTTAGAACTTTCCACAGCAAACCAAAACAACTTAGAACACAACACCCAAGAGCTAGATTGCTCTCATCCTACACCAAACACTAGATTGGCCCTAAACTTAGTGCCCCTTTTGGTATTTCTTTATCATTTATTCAAAAGGCAAGAAAAGCACTGTTGTGCATCAGTCCAAAATCAGCCAAGCGAATAATCCATTCACAAGCACTTCCGTCCTGCTATGCAATCATACAAAGGCATCCTAGTCCAGTGCATCCCATGGCAGCCTTTCTTCCGATTCTGGCTGATCATTCTAACCTGGCAACTCTGATACCCTTCAAGGGAGTCCTAGCAGGAGAGAAATCAGCCAAGTCTGTCCTAGCAGCTGTGATACCCTTCAAGGGAGTCCTGGCAAGACACAAACAAGCAAAACAACCAACCATGGTTGTTCCTAGCCCACAAAAAGGCTGGCTGCAACAAGGCAAGAAACTCCGAAGGTTCTAAGACAATTGTAGGGCTCCTAGGAGGCAGATAACTGATCAGAGGGCTCTGCAAACCTGGAGCAGCAGCAAGTAGGTGAATTATTCTGGAGCAGTTCCCAAGCAATCTGAAGTCAAAATCAGCTAACTGATCAGAGGGCTCTGCAAACCTGGAGCAGCAGCAAGCAAGTAGGTGAATTGATCTGGAGCAGTTCCCAAGCAATCTGAAGTCAAAATCAGCTAGAAGAGGTGAAAAACAGCAAAAATGATTTCCTTATGGCACCCTTCTGGCCCTTGGCAGTCCAATCCTGAAAGGCAAAATGGATATGGTACCAATCTGGCACCCCAGAAGCCTGCAGCAACGATTTCGTCCAGTTCTCAAAGGCCCAGAGCAGCTCAAAAAGGTGCAAATTTTTGAAAACGACCTGTCTGGTGACCCTGGAGTGGATCTGGAATAACAAAATCAAGTCTGGCAGCCCTAGAAAGCCTCTAGCAGGTGTGACTCAGCAAGCATGCAACAAACTGATCAGCAGCACTGGCAGCCCATTAACAGCCCACAGTCTGTCCTGGTAGTCAAAAATCAGCAAGGCGATGTGATAGAATAGCCCTAGAGCACTTTTCCAGCCTATGACTTGCCTCTCCTCCTTCTGTGGTCCAAAAACATGCCTCAAAGGAAATTTCAAACTTTTTGCCTTGTCCCACAACCGTGGCTCTTAGAGCTATTTTTGGCTAAAGGAATTTTTACCCCCTCTAACCTTCAGTTTCTTGCCTTGGCCCATAGAATTAATTGCACTGAAGTGTCCTTGGAACTATTTTAATCAGTTGGAGGCTAGGGCAATCACCATAAATTCCTAAAGCTTAGAAATTCACGTCCCCATGATAGAACCCCCTCTTGAAACAAAGCAAATGTCCCTGTTTGCACCGAACTTTTTGCTTTCTTCCATCAGAACCTATAGCAAAAGTCTCAAAGCAACTAGAAGCTCAACGCCTTGGTTAGTTCAAAAACACAACCAGGCATCCTTCCACAAACAGCAAACATACATGCTCAAACAGACAAGATGCTCGGTATGGCCATCCCATAGGACCCACATAGATTTATCCTCTCATGGACATCCTGTAGGACCTAGAGCATGAGGTACATCAAGAGCATATGCAAGCATTCAATGCATGCAAACATATAGTCAATGTGTATCTTCTTTTTTTCAAATGGCCATCCAACAAGACCCATGTATGCACCTCTTGATATACCACCCACTTTCATATGGCATCCCTCAGAACCCACAACTAGTGGTACATCATGAGTACACACAAAAGCACTTCATGCATGCAGACAAACATTCCATGCATACTTTTCACACATTTTCCTTCAATTATTTACCCACTTCATCTTATGGCAGAGTGTCCAAATCTATTTCGGCAACTCCAAAAGAGTCCTGACAGGCGTGGTATATCGGGAACATATCACACAAGTTCACAATCCAAACCACACAAATTCACAAGAGCCAGTTTGGCATCACGTGCCATCAGAATTATGTGGCAGTGGTTTCTTGTTTTTGTTCTAACAGGTAGGCCATCCTACTTCTCGACGATAGCGGTGACCGCAGTATGTTATCCTGTCTCGAATTTAGGGATACTCCCTCTAATGACCTATCATGTAAGAGTGGCATATACTCCCATTCCAAGAATGTGCCACATGCACAATAAGACTGGTGTTGCATATGTGTATGATTTGCAGAGCCCAGGATAGCATACTATATCCAAACACAAGACTATCTCAACAGATTTAGAAGACTCTGCCATTTTCTTACATGTAGGTCTGTATAATCAAGATTACAAGATAAAAGACAATATATGATTTGGTAGAGCTGCAGGTACAGATAGTCTGACAGTGAGTAGTACAGAAGTCCCATGGCAAATATACCATCAGCAAGCGCTACCTCGAGTGAGACATACAGTGTCACCAAGGGAGTGGAAGTGCTACCCCCATCTTGAGCATTAGGCAATGCTCCAGACGCACGCTCTGCTAAGCCTAAATGAGCCACAACCGAAGTGCTAAAATGCCTCTAGGTAGAGCTGCAACAACTAAGGTGAATCTGCCAGTTCACCACCCTCCATCCACATCACATCCAAATAGCGACGAGGAACCTCTACCACTGTGTGCCAATAACTGTTCTTGAATCAAGATCTTGTCTCGTTCCACTGTCTCTGGCTGTTCCTCATGAGGCATATACTTTGGCACATCTTGTGCCTTCACTGCACAACATCTTGGCTGAATTCTCTTAGCAACCATAGGCCTCAGCTCTTGAGACAGATGGTGGTATCCCTAATCCCAGCATCATTCAGAACAACCACAGTGTCTCACCCCCTTGCTAAAGTTGGTGATATCCCAGCAACAGAACCACGGAAACCAGCCTTCGAAATCCCCAAAGGGCAATGAACAGATAATAGCCAGCAAATACTTGATTTCCAGCTATTTAGAACTTTCCACAGCAAATGAAAACAAATTAGAACACAACACCCAAGAGCTAGATTGCCCTCGTCCTACACCAAACACCAGATTGGCACTAAACTTAGCCACCCTTTCAGTACTTCTTTATCATTTATTCAGAAGGCATCCAAATACAAGAAAAGCAATGTTGTGCATCAGTCTGAAATCAGCCAACTAAAAATCCGTTCACGGGCACTTCTGTCCTGCTATGCAATCACAGAAAGGCATCTCAGTCCAGTGCAACATTCCATGGCAGCCTTTGTTCCGATTCTAGCTTATAGTTCTAACCTGGCAGGTTTGACACCCTTCAAGGGAGTCCTGGCAAGAGAAAGACCAGCAAAACAACCAACCCTGGCTGTTCCTGGCACACAAAAAGGCTAGCTGCATTAAGGCAAGAAACTTTGAAGATTCTAAGACAATTGTAGGGCTTCTGGGAGGCAGATAACTAATCAGAGGGCTATGGAAACCCTGGAGCAACAGCAAGCAAGTAGGTGAATTGACCTAGAGCAATTCCCAAGCAGTTTGGCAGTCAAAATCAGCTGGAAGAGGTGAAAAACAGTAAAAACGATTTCCTTTCGGCACCCTTCTGGCCCGTGGCAGTCCAATCCTGAAAGGCGAAATAGATGTGGTACCAATTTGGCACCCTAGAAGAATGCAACAAAGATTTCATCCAATTCTGGAAGGCCAGAGCAGCTCAAACAAGTGCAAATTTTTGAAAACGACCTATCTCGTGACCCTAGAGTGAATCTGGAAGAGCAACAACAAAATGAGGTCTGGCAGCCCTGGAAAGCAATCAATTCTTTAAGCTTGAAAGAGTGTAATGGAAAGAATGGCTAAAAAGATGGCTTCCTTGGCCTTTTGATTCAGAAGGCTCTGGCAGGTGCAACTCAGCAAATCCTCCCGCCCAGAAGCAAATCAAGTTACCTAGAAGTCCAAACCATCCGAAAAAGTGCAATTTTGATAGGCCCCTAGCTTGGAAGGCTCCTGAAAGAAGTGTGAATCAGATTTGGTCCTCTAGGAAGGCATAAACAGCAGGCACGCAGCATCAACGAACTGAAGTGGAGGCTCCTGGCACAAAAATGAAATTCGTTTGTTGAGCTTCTGGCAGCCCACCAACAACCCACTGACTGCCTTGGTACTCGAAAATCAGCAAGGCGATGTGATAGAATAGCCATGCAGCACTTTCCCAACCTGTGACTTGCCTCCCCCTCTTCTGTAGTAGTCCTAAAAAAAGCCTCAAAGCAAATTTAGACTCTTTACCTTGTCCCAAAAGCCAACTTGCCAAACGTGGCTCCTAGAGCTATTTCTTACTAAAGGACATCCCCTTTGCTGAAATTAGAACTAGGGTAGATGGAAAAATCTCCTTACATGCGGAAAGGAGGTGAGGATAATCCACAAAGAAATCCTCTTCAACCCAAAGTGCCTCCTAGGAGCTTCTGAGCTTGAACTTGACTACGCACAAGCGTTGATGACTATCCGTACCCTTCTTGAGTCGATGAAGCAAAATGGGCTCAGGCTCGACCACCTCTATTTCGTTGACAATCTCAGGCTGCTCCACATCTAGGACCATTGTCAATGCCGGGCCCATACATGGCTTGACGCACGACACATTGAAGACTAGTTGTTGACTCCTATTAGGCACAAAACAATAAACATAGGCGTGATGTGGGCTACAACAAGAGGCAGTTGGTCTATCTTCAGATCATGAAGAAGCGACTGAAGCAGCTTGGGAGGAAGTGCCCGAATCTCTCACATCGAAGCTTTGGATCTTTTCCAATCATTATAGTTATCGACGATGTCTCCATGAAGTTGCAATTACCTACAACATAGACCATGCTTGTGCCTTGGCAAAGCAATCTTTGATAGAGTCCATGAGCTGATCATATCATTCAGTGATGCGATCAGCCTATACACCTTCTCATTAGTCCTGGTAAGAAGGGACTTGAACCTCTAGCCGTAATTTGCCTCATAGGTAATCTCAAGGACCGAAGAAGACCTAGCAACTACTGTTCAATTCTTCTTGGAGTATCCTCTCACAAGCTCCTTTCCGTTGTCAGGCTATTCTCTCTAGGAGAGGTGGAGTCCTCGTGCTTTTTGTGAAGGCAACCTTGGATCCATGACCCTTGCTCATGAGCTCGAAATTATGGGCCAGCTCATAAGCACTTTCATAATCGTGGGGTCTAAAATTGTGCACACATTACTGAATTTCGGAGCGCAACCGATGGAGAAACTTACCCAGCTTGTCTTGTTCCTCCCTCAATAAATGTATGGCTACCTGTTGAACCGGTTGGTGGTTCACCAATTCGTTGGGGTCCTAGGAAAGTTGAAGAATGAACTCCAAATACTGTCGGAGGAGGAAGCGTGCCTTATACCCTTCAAGACCTTCTACACATAATGGGACATCTCGTTAGCAGCATCAAAGTGGCCTCTTTGCATTTGTGCCACGCATGTGACCCCCTCGCTTTAAGGTGCATCAATGCAACGATGCACCACTCATTGTCTCCCGTAGGCACAACTGAGAAATAACTCTCAAACAAATTGAGCCAAGAAATCAACACTAATGGTTATGTCTCGGGAAATGATGGTTTGGAAAGTTGCTGGAACCTCTCCAGAGCCTCCCCTCCCTATGGTCGGAGTAGAGGAAAAAGGAGATGGCAATCAATTTCTTCTTTTGCCTCCCAAACCTCTCACTCTGCTACCTGCTCCATACAATCTCGAGCCTCCTTGGCTGCTTGAGACTTTTGCTTGCGATCCTCCTCCCTGGAGTTGTAGCATGAGTGCAAAGAGGCCCTCTGATTGCTGCGAACGCATCTGCATCATGGCCTGCATCATTGTCACCATGGCACAAACTGTCACTGGGGCCTTTATAGGCGGGGGTGTTGAAGGTGCTACTGGTGAGGCTATGGAACCCCCTTAATCCTCCACCCAAAGTTTGGATTGCTCACTGGAACTCATGGTATCTTGGTCAGATCTCGTCAGCATCATCCACTAGTGAATCCCTACGTGAACCTCGCTATCTCACCAAAAAAAAAAACTGAAGCTCTGATACCAAAATGCAATAGGGAGAAGTCTAACTCACTCTCATAGACCCTTCGGTCTGTCGTATACATCTCTCTCTCTCTCTCTCTCTCTCTCTCTCTCACACACACACACATCTCTCGCACCTCTCAGCCCATAGCTGTCTCTCGCACCTCTCAACCGTAGCCCATCTTGGCCCCTCACAGCATTTCTCAATACCTCTCAACTCCTCGCAGCCCATCTAGCTTCTCAGCTCAGCCCATCTGCTCAGCTCAGGCGACAGGGGCTCTAAGGGAAGGGCGTTTTTTTTTTTTTGGGGGGGGGGCGGGGGCTGCCCTTTCCTAACCCCTAGGTGGGTTAGTCTCAGTCAGGGGTAACAGTAGATATGGCCAGCATGGAATGGCCAAGCCTCTCTTCTTCCTCTTCTTCTTTGAAATCCTCCTAAACCACAACAGCCTCAACCAGCAAGACTCGGTACGCTACAGTGGTAGCCATGACGCCCTCTCCGTATGCAGAATCGGCCCATTATTGGGCAAAAAACCCTCTGAATCGACCCATTATTGGGCACCATGAGCAGAATTTTTTATCCAAAGCAATGGGTAAGAGAGTTGACTATTCAACTAGCAGATGTAACAGCTAAACTTCAGATCCTTGAAGGTCCTGGGAAGCAGGCAGTAATTGATGAGGTGGTGTAGTCTTGTACGGCCTCTCCCCCTACCTTCAAGTAGTCTCTACAGTTAAAGACCTAGTTCAGACTGACGTCAAGCAATTAAAAAGGAAGTGACCGTGGAGGTTGATGCAAAGGCAAGTAAAGCTGACATTCAAGAAGAGATCAAGGAACATGAAGCCAAATGTGAGAATGCACTAAAGATTAGAATAGGGGGGTTTTGTACAAAGAAGAGGATTCTTTCAGCACATGTCAAAGCGACTATGCCCAACATCGAATGGAAGGTTGAACAATGAGGTGATGCTGGAGAAACAAATATCCGACATGCTATTATTATGCTTAGCTCACAGAATTTACGGATCAAACTTTTCCGACAATCTGCCAAGCTAAAAGGGACCAAGGTATGGATAGCCGAGGAACTCATGTTAGCCCTTTGAAGAATAAGGCAACGGAATTAGCCAAGATCAAGGCTGCTAGGAAACAAGGAAAATTTTTCGTATACCGTGAAGGTATAGCATGTTAAGCAACTACAATCCCCAATTTAAGGGCAAACATACCAGCAGCCAGCAGGGCCATGCTGTCGGCCAGAATCAGGCTGACCAGCTGGTCTAGCCGACCCAGAACTAGCCGACCAGCTGGCCAGCCCACCGACCAGCTGGCCGACTGCCTGGGTCAGGCCTATAAAAGACTACCTCTCCCCCTCATTCTCTGAGACAGGACCTGCAGCTGCTCTTCACCTCTACCATCCTTTGCTGCAGCCCCTCCTGCTCCAGATCTGCTCCTCTGCTCCAGTTCTGCCTGCTCCATCCTCTGCCCCTCTATTCCTCTTCTCCAGATCTAGCCCTGGACCTCCAGCTGCTGCTCCAGATCTGCTCCTCACCACCTAGGGCAGCTCCAGCCCTTCATCATCTTCATCATCATCGAGCTACACGGAGGACTGCATTTCGCTCCCTCTACTGCTATCTTTTCTACAGTTTCTCTACATGGAATCATCTTTCTGATTCACCTCAGCCACAGTCCTTGAGACACGATGGCTTGAGGTTCTTGTATTCAGTTTTTCATATTACAGGCACTATGTTTTCTGAGTTCCGTTCTTCAGTTGTGTCTAAGTATTGTCTATTTTTGATCGCTCCACTATCGTTTCTCTATATGGTATCAGAGCCATGGTGATCTAAAGACCCCAGATCTCTCGTGATCTAAAGATCCTGCTTCTTCAAGGAGGCCATAGGTACGGGGAGCATCACTCCTATGAACATATCAGTTTCCTCTTCATTCCGTTGTGCACTATGGGGCATCTTCTACTCCCATCCCTCCCTCCCTTTTCGGTTTCAGGCTTGACACTCCCCATTCCTTCGAACAAGGAGGTCATGATCCTCCACCTCTACCAAATCTCCATCGGCATCGACTTCCAGGATCTACAAGTTCTCCCTAGACGGGACCCTTTCTGTTCACATGTGTCACTGTTGTTTTGAATCTTCTACATGCATGGAGGCGGGGATAGACTCCTCTCTCCCGAGGTCCAAGATCGGGTACACACTGGCTCACTGTTCAGCTCCGACCTCTTCCTTTGGCAGAATCCTACCATCTCTGGATTATCAGTGCTGCTACGACATATTTGTTCTTTACCTTTGCTTTTCCCTCCACCTTTCGGTGGTGAGAGGGGGTGGCTTATTCTCTCGAGTTTCACAGTGTTCTTATTTCTGCTGATCATACGTGTAACTCAGGCACTTGAGGATGTGAACAATTCCCTTGCAAGGGCACTCCTCTTGTGACCTCTGTATTTTTGCATTACATCTCTTGGGCATTTCGCGGGGATAGCCACCGTCGACATCTCTACACGAAGCTCCAAGCACACAATGTCTGCCCCTCCAAATTGGCAATTGAGAGGGGTGTTAAGCAACTACAATCCCCAATTTAGGGGCAAACATACCAGCAGCCAGCAGGGCCATGCTGTCGGCCAGAATCAGGCTGACCAGCTGGTCTGGCCGACCCAGAACTGGCCGACCAGCTGGCCAGCCCACTGACCAGCTGGCCGACTGCCTAGGTCAGGCCTATAAAAGAGTACCTCTCCCCCTCATTCTCTGAGATAGGACCTGCAGCTGCTCTTCACCTCTACCATCCTTTGCTGCAGCCCCTCCTGCTCTAGATCTGCTCCTCTGCTCCAGTTCTGCCTGCTCCATCCTCTGCCCCTCTATTCCTCTTCTCCGAATCTAGCCCTGGACCTCCAGCTGCTGCTCCAGATCTGCTCCTCACCACCTAGGGCAGCTCCAGCCCTTCATCATCTTCATCATCATCGAGCTACATGGAGGACTGTGTTTCGCTCCCTCTGCTGCTATCTTTTCTACAGTTTCTCTACATGGAATCATCTTTCTGATTCACCTCAGCCACAGTCCTTGAGACACGACGGCTTGAGGTTCTTGTATTCAGTTTTTCATATTACCGACAGGCACTATGTTTTCTGAGTTCCGTTCTTCAGTTGTGTCTAAGTATTGTCTATTTTTTATCGCTCCACTGCAAACCCTATCGTTTCTCTATATAGCACTCATCGAAGAGTTTAAATCAAAACCAAAAGACTCTCAGTCTTAAACTGATGTGTGGCCTATTATGTCTTTCAGATTTTATTTAGGTACTCTAAATAATGGAGTTTCACACTCCTTGGGAGTTGCTGTGGGCCCTCCCTAATCAGATATACTAGATGGGTTTTTTTCTGTCCCATAGACCTGTTGGTCTCCCTTGGACATTCTCTCTCCCATTAATTGCTGAATGAAAAAGAGATGGAACTGAAAGAAAAGCACAGAAATACAGGTGTACAGCCAGCCATATGGCCAAGAAAAGCATAGCAACAGCAGCTCTAGGTGGGACCCAAAGTCAGCCATGCAGACAGAAGCAAACAGAAGATTCTGACGAGTCATCCCTACAAGATGACAAGTAGGCAGCACAGGAGAAGATTCTGACACGTCATCCCTACAAGCTGACAAGCAGGTGAGTCACAGGAGAAGGCAGCAGCCAATGCGAGTGCTCAAAGCACCTTTCCTGATCCATCACCCTAGCAGCAACCCACTGAAAAGTACCATGCAGTTCTGCATTTCCTGTACATCCATCTCGGCTCAAACACCAAGGTGCATAGTTCCTTTAGTCAGGGATCCAAGCATGTATTCAAATTTCAGCCCATGTGGGACAGCATGATGGGGCCCATTTAATTGTATTAAGTGTGCACTTGCTTCATGCACGAGGCATTTAAGCAAGGCCGGCATGTAATCGATTACCACATATGCATGTAATATATAAATACTCCAGTGATGCAGCTGCCTTGATTACAGATAGTTCAAAATAATACGACTGCCTTAAATCATCATCAGCAATTTCTGGTGCTGTTGAATTGGGAAGAGACTGATCACAGAAAAGAAATTGCACAAAAGGGATTGCCATTGCCTTTATTTTACCCAGTCACCCATACAGGTTAGTCTTCCTACAGGATACACGCCCACATTACGAGAACTGGGAACTCCAAAATTGGTTAAGCCTCTCCTAGGTGCATGGACCCCAAGGTCATCCATAGGCTCACATAATTTTGGAGGGCTTCTGGAGTTACGAAAACCGGCTTTTCACCTAACCATCGGCAAATAAGAGTAACTTATCAGCCGTGGGCTAAACACGGTCGTGAATAACGACAAACAAATAAATCAGATATAGACTCCAAAATAGGAGAATGAGGGACACCTGCTGCACGGATGAAGAGGACAGCATGCTGCAATGGCATTGACGACCAAATGCAAGCATTGATACGAAGGACAAGTACCATGCAGCGTATTCCTCATCAGGGTTAGAATTCCAGCATCGTCATATGCTTTCAAAAAGCTCCTTCGAGAAATAAAATTGTTTCCATAAGGAGTGAAACTTTAGCAAAAGAGCACATAAGGATGTTAACAAACATACTTGTACAGGATTTAGAAGCGTGTTCAGCTGTCTTCTCAGGATCGTCCCAAGTTGAGCCCCACTCTTTTTGTTGACAAAGACGAGCAAGGGTCTGGCATCATGGGGCAAATCCACAAGAGCGTATCTTGGCCTTTTCTCAGCATCTAGGCGCAGTCCCTCCTTCCCGGATCCCCCCTCTATCTGGTTCTCCTTCAGGCTATTATCCTCTGGGATTACAATTTCGTCGCGTTTTCGTGTTATATCGAAATCACCGTTGAGTTCAGAATGAGAATGAACGTTTTGTTTTGCTGTTGCTTCACTAGAATTTGCCGTGTCACGTTCTTTTTCCGGACTGCTTCCTTGAGCGGCATCGGATGTAGCGTCGCTGGCTTCAGTGCTTGAAGTATTGCTGAGCGCATTTCCAGATATATGCTTGCTCTTTGTTCCCCTCTTTTTTATCTGCCCACGCACGGATGATGCGATCTCCGTAGCACCATGAGTCAATGAACTGAGAAACCCACCAGCCAAAGGTTTGCCTAAATCTTTGACACAGAGGGGTGATATGATGAGTCTCTTCAAGGGCCCTAAATCGCATACATCGTCCATACCTTGTAGTGAAGCAGAGTAACAACCGACGTGCACCTGACGCTGGCACCAAATGCAACGCCAAACAGCTGATGGTGCAAGAAATGATCCGCTGCAGGCCTCCTCACAGTGCATGCAGAAGCCAGGCTCGTCTTCCGCATCGCCCCATTTCTCTATCCACTGGTGGAGGAGTACCTTAGATCCAGCCATAGCAACGTTCTTGCAGTCATTTTGCGCAATCTTGGCGCAGGTGAGATGTGCAGCTCTTCCACAAACAGTGCATCGGTTTATCGCCACTATAGGTGCGAGGGATTGAGATGGCGTAAGCGAATCCAAACAAACGCAACAAGATGAAGAACCACGACCCTTCTGAGGAGATTCCTGAATCCAAGTGTGAGGAACAGACGAGGCCTTTCCGTTGGATCTGCGCTTCGCGTGGGCGGATTTCATCCAGTGCATGGAAGCCTTCCTCTGCCATTTAAGAATTGCGAATCCAAATGTCGCAACGCCGACGATGATTGAGGTGAACCACGCCGATACCAGGAATGGGGACTCCCTGAACCTTTCGATGATGAGAGAGATGAATTGTGGCGGGCGCGTGAAGGAAGACGGTGACAAGAAACTGAAAGTAGAGTCCATCCAAAACGTTATGGGGGGTTAGCAAAATCTTTTGAGGACAGACAAATGGAGTCAATTTTGATCCTTCCACAAATATAGCCACTGCGCAAGCAAATCAATTCCGCCAAGATTCAATCCCTCATTCCGGTATTCTTGATTGTACCGGACCAACATAGTCTCCTGCTGTGTCAACAGTGACAAGGATCCAGAAACGGCAAAAATGTCATGCTAAAATCAAATTAAGCAGAGCGTTGAGGCGCAGGATCCGACGCTATCAAGCCGTTGCTCCGGCCAAACTTTCCTTGCGGGAGATGCTGCGCAGAAGAAGTCCGAATGTTTATATTTTCAGGTGTAGGGGATTCGCAAGCTGCAAATGCGGATCGAGGGAATGGAAAAACTGTCTGAGAAGGTGTAAAAATGTGGATGACAAGGAGTGGAAGCATGTAAGAGGAAGAATCAAAGGCAGCTTCATGGCGAGAAAGCTTTATAGCAGCTACACAACTCCTCCAGCTTCATTCGCTTTACAGCTTCGTGGCCTTCATAGCGAAGAAGAAGACGTATAAAACTACGGTCATACGCCCTCGCATACGGTCTTTATACCAAATACTCCACTTGGCCTCTTGTCTTTAAATTGTCCTAAAACAAGAGGCACAACCTGCCAGAAGATCGCATAGCAGAAGTAGCACAAGATGCTCCAGAGCAAACAGCAAAAGTAGCACAAGATGCTTCGACTCAAAATTGCACACAACAAGACATTGGTGGCTTTGACATTGCCCTGATTGGACGTTCTTGAGTGCAGGAAAATCCAAAAGGGGATGATGTGAGAACATGAACTCAAACATAGAAAGTCCACTTTAGCCGGGAACCTGGCTAGTTGCCCTCGTTCTCATAGGTTGAAGGTTCAAAGAAAACGAACAAGTCGCCCAATTAATCAAATCAACCGCAAGACAACCACCGTTAGGAATGACAAGCAAAGAGTAACAATTGTAGAACCAACGCCTCCAAATTTCTTCAATGAATAAATGGATTGTTCGAGTGATAACAGGAGGACCCTTTATTTCGACTCAAACAATTCAACTCTGCAAGAACAGACTTGCTAAGAGGTCTGGTCAAAGCCAACAATCACGATAGAAGCCAACGAGCTCGATGATATCGAGACATAAACACAATGACAATAGTTTTTGGAAAAGCACGAAGGAAAATCATCCTAACAAAGATTGTTCTCTATATGTTCATGCAAAACATAAACGATTGAAGCTAAAAGACTGAGAGGTTCGAGTCGCATATCAAAGAGAAAGAGATTGTGTCCAAACAATCAAATCACTTGACGCAAGAAAGGGTTGACTTAGAGAAGAAACTTGTGATAATGTCATAGAGGTAGAAGTACGAGTGATGGAGATGTCGACAGAAGAAACTTGAAAAATCAAATGCAAGGACGACGAGATGCAAGAATCGATGAGACTGCTCCATAAATGCAAGGATGCAAAAGGAGATAGGAAGGGATAAGGAAAGAGCAATCAGGAAAACACTCCATCTAGGAAACTTTCTTTAACCAAAGCATGAAAGAAGCGCTTTAGACAGGAAAACCGTCTGGTTGTTATAGCCTGCCCAAAAAATAAAAACAATTGTCCCACTTTTTTTCCGCTTAAGGGGAGGTCTTTATAGTTACGAGTTGCAAAGCGAAAAAACATTTGCCATCGAATTTAACCGTGTCCCCATTTTATCACGCCACGATTGGTTGCCATCCACGTTTGCTTGTCCTATCTCAATGGTGGGAGAGTCCGTTTTGGCACATGTGCGGGTGGAGAAGAAGTGCGACTTTGCATCATTCTAATTCAACTCGTTGCCCTGCCATTACTTCCAAATGCAGCGTTACTTTGGACGCATACAATTTGGCTCTGTCATCTTATATTGTGCACAGTATCTTCGTCCCAAGCTTATGCACTCGTAGGTGGTAACGATCGTTGGAAGGATGGGAAGCTCAAAGGCATCGGTTGATTCCATGGATACGAGGTCACTCCACCAATCGAGATTGACATTCTCTACATTCACACAATTTTTCTTTCTGTCTTTCTGTTTGTTGTCATTGGAATTGCATTTTGGAATGTTGCCGGCATGTTGTTTGTGTTGTATGGGGTGCTGACATGATGCATCAAATACTGTGACACAGAGGTTGAGAAAACAAAGAAAAGCGTAGCTGATGTTGCTTCCGCAGAGGTCACTTCGGGTGCTATTCAAGGTGGAGGTGGACGCAAGTGGAAGCGATCACTGCAAGTACCTGCATGTGGATTTTCTCGGTACACCATGTGGAGGCATTGAAGATTGCCAATTGAAATGGGTTTGCAATCACGTGTGTAGGCGAACTAGTTTCGTATTCTGCAACCTATCTTTAACCTATTAACCACGGAACCCAAAAAAAAAGGAGAGGACACGTGGCAGCTTGGAGGAGAAGAGCTTGCCATGTGTCACAAAGAAGGGGATCTTGGATGGAGGCTTGGAGGGGGAGGAGATGGAAAGACAAGAGGCAAGCTTTGGGGAGGACGTGGAAAGACAAGAGGCATCTTTAGGGGTAAGGAGGAGATAGAAGGTCAATGGAATGGAGGAGATGGAAGGTCACCTTCGGGAGGAAGGAGGAGATGGAAGGTTGATGGAATGAAAGGAGGAGATGGAAGGTCTCAGAGCCATGGGTTAAGACTTAGCCAAAATTTAAGAATCAAAGATCCACCTTCAGATGGGGAGTGGTTGAGGATGGTCATGCATCTTTACCTATGTAAAGCACGGGTTCAGTACTTGTAGTATCAAGACGTCCTTGTCGGCTGCACGGATAGCTATTCCAGTGGGCATGGTACAAGGCAAACGGCCAGTGAGGGATGGTGCTCCGTTGAAGGAATCTTGTATCCAGTCGAAAAACGTTAAGGGGAGCTTTCAAGACCGTGGCTTCCCCGGACTACGCTAAGGGTAAGTCCCTTAAAAGTCGGTCTCCGTTTTCTCTCGCGCCTCTATAGTTTTGTTGGTTTGTGTGCACAGTAGTGTGAAGGATTGGAGATGGGATCATCTTTTAACATCTGGTTACTTTCTCAGTTACAGAAAATCCTACGCGAAAGAGGTACCTGTGGCACATTAAAGTGCATACTCACCTCATACGTAGGTCTTGCAAGCGAAGGAGTGGATTTCGAGGATTACACACGGGAAAGTGTCGTCTGTTACATATCTAGGCAACGTAGAGTAGTCCTCTTTGATCATCGTAACACTGGAAATCGGAGTTGTCTATATACCGTTTGCAACATGGAGTATTGGCAGCCTTTGTCATTCACATGAAACGAGAACCACATGTTGTGACTGCATTAAGATGATAATATCGAAAGCCTTATAAAATGCAAACCATGTGGAAATATATTAATATGCAAGCCCTTTTAAAATTAGTGTCCATGTTCGCTCCCCTTCTTATAATTCGATGCATTCTGAAGCATATTTCTTTTTGTGAAGCAAATCGAATTTGAAATGCATAACACCCACATGAAATAATACACAAACAATAAAGTGTCCCCCCCCCCTCCAAACAAACTGTTGATTTCATTTGATTTATAACATTGTATGCTCATGCATTATAATAAAATCCAGAGCTTCATTGTGCCACTTACGATGCCTAAAATCATTGTACCCGTATCTAGCAATTATGAAGGCATTGCAATCAGACGAGTGCATGTTTTTAAATGAGAGCAATGTCCCAAAAATTCCCCTGCAACAAACAACCCCGAACCCAAGGGGGTTGGTGCCAACCAATCATAAAGTTGGTCATTCAAATGCACTCTCGACCTTGAAAATAGCGGAGTTATCAGAGTATGTCAATTACCACTTCTCATTCGAGGGCCATGTCATGGCTAAGTATAGAACTTATAAAGCAAGAGATGCAACTTATGCCACATACATGTGAGCCGATCTTACCGACTTTAAGTGCTATGAAATAGTGACTCTACATGTTCCCCACAATTATGTTTGAGGGTCCCTCCATAGCAAAGAAATGCCTCGGTGGTGGTGAAGGTGGAATTTGTGATGTGTCTCTGTGTGTGGATGCAACAACCAATGTTGTGAAAGCAGAGCCTTTTGATGGCACACTTTATTTTATAGCTGAGACAACAATTAGTGTCTACGTTCCATGGGTCATGCAATAAATGCAGAATGGGAGAGTCTCTTTCACATTCATGAATCAAAACAATCGCATTCGTGGTAGTAAAGATTGATCTTGATAGCCCTACATTTGAACAAATAATTATAGCAGACGGGCCTAACCCCAAAGATCGCGCCATAATTTTGGTTACCGTGACTTCACGTGCTTACGTACATCTGCAGATTACAGCTAAGGAGGGAATTGTTTGCAATGGTTCACCAACTCGGGGCACCTACCTTCTTTGTTACTTTTTTCGCTGCAGAGATGTGGGAACCACTGCTAAGTGCTTATCAAAATTGCAGGATCCTCTACGACAACCCTCACACAATGAGACACAAAACACCATCCACGACATGATTCGATCAGACCCCAAAACAATAGCCCACTACTACATTCACAAATTCCAAGCTATGAAATGCTTGCTGAAGCAGGACGATGCAATCTTAGGAACAATCCTGGACTTCTTCTTCATCAAGGAGTTTCAAAATAGAGGGAGAAAACATGACCATGGTTTGTTATGGAGCATTGATGCACCCATACATGAGTCTTCAGATAACAATGTCAGCATTCATCAACAAGTACATCACAACTGATGCATCGCTCCTAATTCCGAACATTCAAACACATAGGCATTGGAAAACATGCAAGAAACAAAGCAAAATCTATAGGTTCGGATTCCCATGACCACCCATGATGATAACACAGATTCTTGAACCTCTACATAGCAGCATCAACCAACTGTCATCCTACAAGCTAAAAAGGAGATTGATTGGTTCCTTGCTGATGCAGACAGATTGGTTCCTTGCTGATGCAATCATCAACAAAACGACACTTGACTTCGATGCATTCTTGCGAGAGCTTGCAATATCCAATATTGAGTACATACTTACACTGCGAAGCTGAATCACATGGCAACATTCTTGAAGAGGCACCCGAAGGATCTATACACTAACAACTTCAACCCTACGGTGTTAAAGCTATGGCAAGCAAACCCAAACATCCGATGAAACCCCATGGTGCAGCATCGTATTGTAGATCACACATCACAAAGAATGATAAAGAAACAATCAATGATGTCCGAGAAACTCTTATACTAAGCATGGGAAACAACAAACTAGCAAACGGGCGCATTAGAAAGATTGGGAATGCTATACTCAATGCACAACACATCAGCGTGCAGCAAGCTGCCTACCTATGCCTATCACTACCTCTCACAAGTGCAACTAGATAGTTCTACTACATTAACACAAGCGCCCTTGGTGAGCGCACAAATAGAATCAAAACTGGGCAATAGACTGATGATGACCTAAACATTCTAAACAACCACCAAACAAACATATGGTGCCACATATTTTCTACACAAACACTTCAAAAAACAAACACAATGAGTATGTCTTTGACACACTCAACACACAACCACGTGTATTACAAGCCACACATATTAGACAAAGATCATGCAATAAATCCATCAGCATCCCTGTGGACCCAAGGCTGAGAGTTGGGCTGCACAAAGAATCACGACTCTAAGAAGGAATGAGTGTTGAAATCTATTCTGGCAACCTCAACACCAATGACAGGATGGTGAATGGTGCAGATGGCATATTCAGAGCTAGCAGCAACAACTCAAAAGTATCGGTCATTTGGATCGAGTCCAATGACACACAAATAGGAAGAAAAATAAGAAGTGAGAATAGGTTCCTATATAAACAGGGGACACCGCAGCGATGGACTCCCATTCTACAAGTTGTTTGAGAGTTCCAAGTTGGAAAGAACCACCTCAATAACATCATACGTAAGCAATTTCTTATGCAACTAGCAACTGGCCATACTGTACACCGCTCACAAGGTCTAACCATGGATGCGGTTGCTTTCATCAAGATGCATGGATTCGTTTACACTACTATTTCTTGTGTACGCAACCCCTCCAAACTCTTCCTTCTCTCCAAGTTGGAGCACAAGCATATCAAAGTAGACCCAATGGTCCAACGCAAATGGAAATTCAAACACGACGACTTTGCTGATGAAGCATCCGAAACAAATACACTCCAATCTCTAAACATAAGGTCCTTGCCTTGCCATGTGCAAGACATTCTCCATTGTGACATCAGGCTCGCCTACAAGGGTTCTCTGCTTGCAAGAGACAAGAGTCAACGGTACCGATCTAGTGCACATTCTGGCATTTCGGCACTCTTCCATCAGTAGTAGCATTGGTATCACAACCTACTACAAAGAATCACTTTGCCCCGTACACATGACACAAAACTACAAGTGCTTGTTCATGATCTTCCATATGAAAGAAAGCCACGAAATCACCATTATTAATTTGTACAAGGCATCGGGTGCAAGTGCAATGACTTTGCTTCAACATCTACAAAATGTGCCCCAAATCATCCCCCCCACAACACACATACGCAGTGGGAGACTTCAACATTGACTACAGTATATTCTCTAACGCCAAACAACAACTCCAAGACTTTATGTCTCACTACAATCTAACACAACTAATTGCAACACCCATGACAATCTATGGGTCTACTCAACCATATCTGGACTAACGTGACATTCCCCCAAACCAAAATAGGAACAAGGGTTGTCTATTGGTCTGACCACTCCCTACTTTTCATGACATTGGATTCCATCTAGCTACAAAACTCTTTCAAACATGTACTTTGCATACTATGTGCCTAGCTCTCCACATGCAAACAAAATTCAATAAACACAACACACAACCATGCATTATAAATCTACTACTGTCACACAAATATACTTTTATGACATAACAGCAACACAGCGTTGACCACTGGGTAGGCCACTTGGATAATATCCATCTTGTTTTATAGCAAACTTGGGACTCTAGAAAAAAAGAAGTTGGACAATTATTTGGCTGAGTCCATCTAGCCCTGGACTAAGCAATCGTGGGCCTTTACCCTTCAAAATGAATGTCAGCTCCTTTGGAAGAAAGGACTTCCATGAAGCTATTGTAGAAGCTTGGCGTTCTACTAGGCAGAGATTTGCTTGCCCCATTGCTAGGTGGGAAGCCTGTATTCGTAGCATCACACAGACTAGCAAGCAGTTTGATCGACAGCAAGCCAGGAAGCCTCATCATTAGTCTATTGCTCTTCAAACTATCTGAAAAGCTCTCTTGGATACTCTCCAATTGTCTCCTTCTGATCCCTACTTACCACCTTTACTTTGCTTGATCGAATTGGAAATTCACCCACACAATCATTTCCGTCTTGCTGCTGCTCATGTACAATCTTGTTTGGCACTGGTTGGAGGCTGGGGATAAGCCAGTCCAAATTTTTTTTCAAGGTGATCAAGGAGAAAAAATTGCAGGAACATATTCATGTTATGATGGATAGCCAAGGCCGACAAATTCCTGGTGAGTGGGAGATATCTGAAATTGTTTGTCAACATCTTCTTCCATAGTCGGGCCAAACCTTTGCTCCCTCCAAACTCTGAGTAGCGTATTGATGCCTTTATTCAACACACTAATCTTGTGGTGGCTACTCATGAAGCTATCAAGAGCGGAGGTTGGTACAATAGAGATCTCCGCTGTCCAATCAACAAGCCTTCCAAATCAAACAAATAGTAAAAAATCCATCGAAAAAGGTAAAACCTTGAAGTCCAACCTCTAAAATGTGACACCTATACATTCTATGTGAGGGAAAGTGACCCGTGATGAGATTACCAAAGGACAAGTGGAAAATGACACATCACGTGTGCCACCATGCTAAGTCATCCAGTCACCTAGTCCATCTCTCAGTGTGACGGCGCCTATTTTAGTTGTCTCTAGACATGCCACATCATCAGTTGCAATCATTAGTCGCCTCTACTCAGTCTACTCTAGTCCTACCAATGCCACATCACTCGCATAGTCACAACCATCACTCACATAGTCACAACACAGTAACCACTGCATGCACAGCTGTGTGCCACATCACCCTTACACTCAGAGTAGAAAGGTGCACACGATAATCGAGGTGTCACTGCCATGATTGACACGTGAAGACGTGCGTGCACATCACCTTGCCCCATCGTCGAAATTACTGCCATCACTAGTAAAAGCTTAACCACACTGGAAAGACAAAATTACCCCCTCCCTCACACCATTGATGGCCAGAAAAGTGCCTTGGTTGTACTTTTCTGGTGAAGAAGTTGCTGAAAAATGCAACTTGTGGCCTCGCCACTTTCTCGGGGCTTCCCTCCCAAGAAAGTGCTCCAAAGGCACTTTCCCTCCAACCATTATGTTACAATGTCCATTCTCTCAATACAAATGGCACTTTGTTGTCAATTCAATGGTTGAAAACAAAACGCCAAGCCTGGATGGGGTTCTAGTGGATTCCCTAAAGCACTTTTGGACAATGTGTGGTGTTGATCTTACTAGCATGGTTAATAACTACTTCAGAAGAGGATACATTTCACCAACTATGAATCAAGGATGATCAAGCTCATCCCAAAGTCCCATAATAGGTTACACCCTGGAGATTGGAGGCCATTGACAATGCTTAATGCATCGTATAAGGTCTCTCGCCATGAGGGTGAAATTTTTGCTTTCCCAATTCCTTCATCTTTTCTAGTATGGCTTCCTGCATGGTCGCAACATTCATGACGTCATTCTTAACATGCTCATTGCAATTGAATTTGATGCAACCAGGGATTCCAGATTTATGATGCTTAATCATGACCTCGAGAAAGCGTATGATTGTGTCTGATGGGATTTTGTTTTGAAAGTCATGAATAGGCTTGCATTGCAACCCCTTCACACTGCCTCAATTTCTTCCTGTGGAGAGTGCTGGTTTATAAATTTCCCACCAAAGACAAATTAGTCAAATGGAGGAATATTTGCCCTCTTGCCTGCTCTGCAAAACCCACTTGGAGAGTCACTTTCATATGTTTTGGGCATGTTTCATTACTAAGGGCATCTGGCTGATGGTGCAAGTTTGGCAGAGCCACGCATTCATTCACATTCAAGCTCGTTGGAAGGCTGTGTTATTGGGTGACAAGGGTCACTTGACGCATTTCTAGCTTATGATATGGCATTTTTGATTCGTGCTACAATTCTTCAAGGGTTGTGGAAGTGTAGAAATTCATTCATTTTTTGCAAAATTCCTCTATCGAATGATTTTCATTTGAGATTGAAAAGAGAGTGCTTAGATGTTCTTTTTTAATTTGGTAGAAAGAATGATTCTATGCTCATGGCAGCCAAAGCGCTTTCCCATGCTCTGTAATTAGCTTCAAGTTCTTATTCTTGTATCTTTTTCTTATAATGTAATTACTTTTATTTTCACCTTTTTTTTTCGCTATAGAATGAATGAGTAGCCTACCTGTGTTATGGTCAGAGCTAGCACTATGGGCAAGGCTTGTATGCTAATCTCTTATACCAACAACATAAAAAAAGAACTTTTATAAGCACAAAAAATTGTTGGAGGTGGTGGCCTTCACCCCTCATTTGAGCATGGAGCATGGTTAATGAAAGGAGAGCTTGCGGCTACGACACGTGGATTTAACAAGCTTATTCCCATAAGCTAATGTGTGAATTGAGGGCCCTTGGATTTAAAGACCCCATTTGCCCTCTCTCTCTCATCCCTCCAAGGATTTGTTGGGAGGAGAGAGAGGCTCTTTGCATGGCTAGGGGGTGGGGTTAGGACCCCTCATACCTCGGTGTACTCCTGTGCCATGCAACATTACTATGTGGCCCAACAGTGGTATCAATAGGCGAGTTTTTTGGTGCAGTCTATCACGTTAGATGACACATGGCAACAATAGCCTTTCTTGATAGGACTTGTGTGATGCATCAGCAAAGATGTTGTGATCTGATGACTTTTGTAAGTGTGACTTGATGGTGTCTTTCGGTGGCAACTGTTCCTGATTGCTCTCATGCGATAGCTTTCCCTTGGACTTTGGCATCTGAGCTATACCCATGGTGTGTTTAGTGACAACTGGCCATTTGTGGTTGGCCTCTCGCCTTGGGTTTGCTTGTGGCCCAATTTGGTCAGCGTCATGTTTGGAGGTTTGTCCACTAGGGGGTGTGTGAGGTGGTGTCCTTCACCCCTCATTTGGGTGTAGAGCATGGTTAATGAAAGGAGAGCTCGTGGCTATGACACATGGGCTTAATCCCATATGCTAATGTGTGAATTGAGGGGCATTGGATTTAAAGGCCCCATTTTCCCTCTCTCTCTCTCATCCCTCCTTGGATTTTTTAGGAGGAAAGAGAGGCTCTTTGCATGGCTAGGGGGCGGGGCTTGGGACCCCCCATACCTAGTGCGCTCCTTGTGCCCTGTGGCATTGCTGCATGGCCCAACACAAACAAACTGATATCTAAATGCAAGTGGCATACTTTAACAAAAAATGTGTTCTACAAATAATTGTACTTCAAATGAGACATCCGAGAATAATGTACGAATATGCAAAGATACATAAGCTCCCTAGAGAAAAAAACCCAAAGCCCACATAGCCCCTGTATCCCAAAAACGACATAGAGGTACTATGTGATCTAATGATCCCAGCAACTCCTTGGGTTACCACACCACAAAATCCTAAGTGTATCTGTCCCCCAAAAAGTAGATTGCAAATATGGATAGGTAAACAAAGGAGTGGAGCCACATATGAGGTCCACTTGTAAAGATGCAAAAAAAAAAACCATCCTGGTAAAAAAAGCCTATGTCTATTTACTGCAGTCCCACATGGAGTCTCAAAACTCCATATCGTAACTACGAAAGGCAAATAAATCAATTTAAGAGTTACAATTGTCAAACCAAAAAGACTTTTGCAACTCATTAGTTAAAATACTTACACGCAAGAGCATGGATAAGATGGAAAATTGATACATGCTCTTTATATCCCAAGAAGCACACAAAGATCATTTGTGTTTTATTG